>NW_028126959.1:0-451905 GCF_965231255.1 Vanellus vanellus | reverse complement strand
CCTTAAAGCCCACGGAGACCCCCGGGGCCCCCTTGTCTCCCCCAGAGCCCACGGGGAGCTGTAGCTGTGGAGTCAGCTTAAGGAGTCTGCACTAAGGAATGCTGCTTTTTGGAGCGTTGGGGGAGGGGGAGGGTTGGCGGTGTGGGGAGTGGAGGTGTGTGGGTCCCTTCTGCCAAAGTGCAGTGAGAACCACGTTCACTGAACCCCCATTCTACATGGACAGGGTCAGTTGGATGTATAGGACCAAGTTGTTGGAATAACCTCAGCTCTTTTATTAGCAATTCCAAGGCATTGGTATGTTGGTCAGTCCATTCCCAGGATTTTCCCTTCCTGAGCAAATTATCAAGGGGCGAGCAATGATGGAAAAGCCAGGGGAGTGTTTACGCCAACAGCTTAAAGTTCCTAGAACTTGCTGTAACTCCTTCACACTGGGTGGATTCTGCCCCTGTTCTGTTTTTTTTAGGGTATCTTGAGGGTCCGAAGCAGCTCCTTTAATCCACCAGAGCCCCCGGAATTGCACTTCCTGCGCCGGTCCTTGACACTTGGTGGGGAACGGCCCCAGTTTCAGATCTGACCTTGGGGGATGAAACCAGGCTTGGGTCTAGTGGGAGGTGTCCCTGCCCATGGCAGGGGGGTGGAACTCGATGACCTTCAAGGTCCCTTCCAGCCCAAACCGTTCCGTGAGTCTATGATGGTGTCTGTCCAGCTGATGAGCTCCCACCCGAGTTTCACTCAGCGGAAAGCAGCAGCCGGTGCTTGGGTACCCAAAGGCTTTTACATTTTTCCTCTTTTTTGTATCTTAACTTTTTCAACTCAAACCAAAGGTGTTGGAAAGGGCGGCCCCATGGGCAGAGAAATCATTCCTCCCTGCGAGATGGGCTGTGGCACCACGGGGCCATCTCACCTGAAAGGAGGAAACCCACAGGTCACTCCTTTTGGTCCAAAGAGTGGAAAAAAATAGAAAAGAGAACCACCACCACCACCCACCCCCTACCCCCCCCCACCCCCCACCCCCCCCAACCACCAAACCAGCCCCTCGCTGAAGGCGTAAGGTGGGAAATACTGCAACAACTGTATTTTTTGCAACAGCCCCACTTAAAAAATGCTGTAATGATTCATAACGACCCATCCGACTAAAACCAGGAGTAGTGGTGACCTACCCGTCAGCTTTTAGCATCCTGCTAACCAGCTTAAAGGCACCGGTGAGGAGAAGAGTTCAGCCACAACCAGCTCGAAGGAGGAAAAGAGGATCTTGCTTTTAGGGGAACGGCTGTCTTCGCAGAAGGTAAGTGCCCCCGCGGCTCGACCGCCCCTTCAAACCTCGATTTCTCTGGCTCAGTTTTCTCTGTAACTGCTCCCACAGCACCGCGGATCCTGCAGCTTTCCCTAAATCGTAATAAAACCTTCCCTAAATCCGGCAGCAGGTTTCTGACGTCTCCAACACCTCCGAGCATCGCATGGGGATCCCGCACGCCGCTGGTCCCCCGGGATTTCCAGGCTCTGACCCCTGGCTTGGCTCAGGTGCCCTCTTTTTTCACTCAATTCCTCAAGTTTTAGGTAAAAGGGCACTGGGGATGCGCCTGCCTGACCCCACAGACCTGTGCCAGAGGGGATTTTGAAAGAAATTAATAAAAAAAAATACTATATGAAAGATAACTAGAATCTCTTTGGATTTAATGTAATGCTGATTAACTGTATTGCAGATGGGCAAAAATATACCCCCAAGAATGTAGGGAGGAAGAAATGTTCAATTTCTGTTGTGCGCTGGACCCTCCCTCCCCCCAGTCCCCTTTCTGAGCTCCCTGAGCACCCCACGGTCTGGCAGAGGGGACACGTGTGACACTGCTGTCCCCTCCCTCCTGCAACACAGAGCTCATTGCAATTACTTGCACAGAGAAACAAACAAAATTTAAAAAAAAAATTTAAAAACCCAAATTAAAGAAAACAACAAAATTTAAAACCCCCAAATGTAATAACCCAAATTAAAAAAAAAAAAAAAACAAAACAACAAAATGTAAAAACCAAAACATAGTTAAGTCATTAAATTTTTCAAACCCCCAAACCCACTAATTTCAGCCCTTTCCCCAGTCAGCTGGTTCCTCACCCCCAGCCCCAGGCAAATGGGCTTTCCCCCAAAAATCAGTGCTGCCCACTCCCCCATCCCCTCCAGCCCTCCCAAAAAAAGCTCCACAGCCCCCTCCGCCTCCTCCCCGCCCTCCCAAAGACACGGCAGCGGCGCAGTGAGACAAACGAGAGGTTTATTCCATTCTTTTTCCCATTACGTTCAATGGGCAATAAGAGAAAAAGGGCCGACAGTCCCGGCTCCGGCGGGGGGAACCCCTCAGTCCACAGTGACGCTCCACCGACGGGACCCACGCGACGGCGACAGGGATTTGTGTCATTTGTGTTCCACAGAATGAACCCAAAATAAATTAAAAAACCCAATGAAACAAAAAAACTAAAACCAAACACAAAACCACACAAAGATTCAAAGTGATAAATAACACAGATTCGCTTGGGGGATTCCCCCACCCCCCACCCCCAGTTTTATTTACAACACGGAGCGTTTCCAAACTAGATCATCTCTTACAATAAAATAAATATATTTCAGCATCTGCGCAACAAAAATAATTACTGTATTTCTACATGTAGCGCACTGGGGGAGGGGGAATTAAAATAATTTAAAAAAAAAACACCCGTTTTAATTACCTTTTTACATTCCCCCCACCCCGCTTAAGGATCTCTATTATGCGCATCATTTTAGGAAACTTCTTTTGAGGGGCCCCCGGGGGATGTGAGGAGCTGTTTGAAGGCACCGAAGCGCACAGCAGCCCCCGTCCCGCCTCGCTGGGAAGGGGCTTTGCTGCCAACTAAAGCATTGCGGGGCACTGCAGGGATATCTCTTTTGGTTCCTAAAGCGACTCCAGCAGCAGCTTTGAGAGGGATTTTTCCTCCCGACTCCTCCCCATAAAATTCTCCTCTGCACAGGGAAATATTAAATCCTCCCGAAATACAGAGCCGGCTGTGGGATTACGGGGCACAAATTGGGGGACAGGCGCAGCACTGTGTCCCACAGTCAGCCCGGGGGGTTACAGCCGCCTTTTAGGTGGCTCAGAGTCACGTTGTTAACCAAGACCTCAGCTTTCATTTAATTAAAAATAAATACATAAATATATAAATAAATAAAAAATCTCACCCTGTAAGCAGCAAAAACCCCCGAGCTTCGAATGCAGAAGAGGGCCGCGCTGGGGAAATCTGCTTTGCTTTTTAAGTAAGGACTTTTGGAGGCAGCCGCCAAGGTTTTGTGGCCCCTGGGGAGGGGGGAGATGCAGAGCCGGACTCAGCCCGCTCTGCCCCAAAACCGGCCGCGTTTTCCCTCCAGGGTGATTTTCTTCCTTTCTGTCTCTGCTGGAGTGATGCCCGGCACGTGCCGAAAACAATCCCAGGCTCTGGCCCTGGTCCCGGCCAGGAGGGAGTGAAGCTCAGCTCCACTCCCTCCTTTTACAGGGAGGAAAACAAAATGGAAAAAAAAACCCAAATTGTCCTATATTAGAAGTGTATAATTCCATTTTAAGGGCAGGGCAGCAATAGGGCTGGTACCACAGCCCCCAGTCCCACAGCCACTGCGGGTCACCAGCGTAAGGATTAAATTACAGTTTCTTTTGGGAAGGGGGGAGAGACAGGGACTCTCCTGCGCCGGGACCTTTCCCCTCCAGGGAGGCAGAGCCAGAGCAGCGAGCACGGTCCTGCCCGGAGGGCAGCGTGGAGGGGACGCGCACGGGCATCCCGGAGGAACAGCAGCAAGGAAACCCGGTGCTGCACCTTTCCCTTCCTCCGAGCCTTTTTCTTTTCCTCTTTTTAAGGGCTCCTCAAAAGGAGGAGGAAAAGGCACCTTCCCACTTGCCTCCGGGCTCATCCCACCCTGCGAGAGAGACGCGGCTTTGTGAGGAGAGGGGAGGAGGAAAAAACACCACAGAGAGAGAGCCAGGGAGGGAAAAGGAAGGAAAGCGGAGGGACAGCGGAGGGGCAGCCCAGGGACACAGAGCCCCAGGTCTCGCCTGGCCGCTCCCGCCACCACCCGGCGGATTGGAGGGGTTTGATCTGAAGTGCTGCCTTATATTAATTTAACAGCCGGGGGAGGAGAAGGCGCCATTTCTGCCTTTTGCAGCTTCCAGGCTGACGGCAGAGCCAAAGCAAGAAAAATAATTATCATAAAACAGACAAACAAACAAACAAAAATTCCAAAAAAAACTCCAGTGTAAAACTGGAGCGCAGGGAGCAAATGCTTTTCCTTCGCCTCGGCCCAACCGCTCGGGCGCTCCGCGCTGCCCCGCCACGGAGGGCATCCCTCTCCTGCCAGGGAGAGACAGAAGGGCAAACTGAAGGCAGGACCCCAAACCAGACCCGAGAACCTGGTCGCGATGAAGAAGAAAGTGGAGAATGCGTCACATACAACAGAAACATTCAGAGTTTATTTTTGGGGAACAAAAAAAAAAAGAGAAACAGAAGAGGAGGAGTGAGATATTAAAAAAATGGCACTGAACGATGAAGCAGTAGCAGTCCCTCTACCGCTACAAAACGGCAACAACCCACACACGAACACACGGAGGCGGAACACCACCGAACTCCCACTGACTGTCATGTGCACCTCAGTTTGCTGCTCTGGAGAGAGGGAATGCCTGAAGCACACCAAGGACAGCTGAAACCATCGCCATGGCTTAAAGGGGAATCCTCCAACTGGAAAACAAAATAAAAGCGGTTTCTGCCCATGTCTGCGTGGGCACATCCCCGAGTCACGTTCTCACGCCTCTCCTTCAAAGTCAAGATTCCTAAACATGAAAACTGGAGTTGGGGGGAGGGAGGAGAGAGAAAAGGAGGGAGAGCGTCATCAGTGGGGCTGTTGTCCCGCTCATGGGACCGCGCCGGCAGAGAGGAGCTGGTTCGTGTGCCGCAGCCCTCGCCGCTTGCTCAGCATTGCCGGCAAAAAAAAAAAAAGCCGTAGGCACGTGCCACCGCTCGCAAAGTAGCACGGCCACGTTCCCACGAGATCCTTTACCTCTTTCCTCCCCAGATTCAGACTGTTTCCGTGCTCATAGTGAGAGCCTTCCACATGGGTGTTTTCGACACCTCATTCGAGATATTAATCTCCGAAGGATCAGTCCTGCAATAAATATTTGAGACAGCAATCCGTGACTGCGGGAACTGACGCCACCCAGCGCATCAGCACCAGCAAGAGGAACAGGGGGGAGGAGAACCAAAGCTGAGCATAAGCACAGCGGGTTGGGCGGGATGAGGAGGTTTGGAAGGCGAGCCGGAGAGCCGCAGAGCTACAGCTCTGTGCAAAGGCTCTGCACAGAATCCCAGACTGGTCAGGGCTGGAAGGGCCCTCTGGAGCTCACCCAGTCCCACCCCCGCCAGAGCAAGGGCACCTACAGCAGTGGCACAGGACACCTCCAGGCGGGTTTGGAATGGCTCCTGAGTGGGAGACTCCCCCACCTCTCTGGGCAGCCTGTGCCAGCACTCTGCCGCCCGCCCTGCCCATAAATTTGCTCTTCCCACCAAGCTGAGTGCATGGCGCTGGGATGCTCAGCAAAGATAAACGTGGAGAAAATTCTGCCAACCCCCTTCAGGCTGATCTTGCCGGGGGTCCTGCTGCTTGGTGGGGCTTTACCTGTCGCTGCTTGGCTTTGGGATATCCGCGCTGCTGGTCTTGCCCAGCTGCAGCCGAACGGAGTTTGCAGCAGCAGCTTCCATCATCTCCTGGGACTCCTGACATAAAAAGGGACAAATCAAAGTTGTCTGTCTATGATCGAAGTGGAGATAAACTAAACACCCAGCAAAACTCACGTGCTGCCCTCTCCTTCTGACCTTCTGTTAGCGCAGCCGGGGAAAGACCTTTCACTCCAAACATTTTGGGGGGGGGTTAAAACCACCCTTACGAGCAAATCTTTCCATCATAATTATAATGTTGATTATAAATGGCACCTTTAAAAATTATACCGCTATTCAAGTGTTAAGCACACTGCTAATTTAAAAACAAGGTTATGATGCGGGATCCAGGCTGTCAGGATCTCTTTCTATTGAGTTCGGATCTTCCCCCAACATTTCAAAAGAAGCTGTGACGGAAAGAGGCAATCTCAGAGCCCGAGGGAGACATCCACCCCCGAGCACCCAGCAAGCATCACCTCTTCTTCTTTGGCTTCATTTTTGGCATCGGACAACTTCTTCCTGCTTTCTGGCATAAGGTCATCCAAAAAGCTGAGCTCTCGCTTTGAGAAGCAGAAGTCCATCACTTTCCGGACAAACACGAGAGCCAAAACCTTCACAAAATAAGAAGGAAGAGGGGGTTGAGGTGTGAGATGATGCTACGTCTCACTCCGACGCTGCAAACGTCCCGCTGCAGAGCGGCACCGGCTCTTACCATCATGGGAAAGATGATGGCAGCACGGGACACCTTGATGGCCCAGAGCAGGACGAGGCAGATGAGCTGGATCACGGTGAAGAAATGCACCTTCCGCAAGGGAACGTGCCGCAGGTAGATGAAATCCGGCTGGTGTTTTGCCGGCATCCAAAAGAGCTTCAAGCGGTCGAAGAACTGCAAAATAAAAGCGGAAAAGTTACCCCTTGGGGCTGCAGAAAGTTTCCGGCCCTGTTGGGACGTGGAAGGAGTTTTCAGGATCTCGCGTGCAGTGAGAAATCCTGGATCCCATTTTGTTCCTCCCAGGAGCAGCACCCGTTTTCCCTTTGCTCCATCTATAAACCAGTGTGTCCATGAGAGCTGCCCACCAAATTGCAATTATTCCACGTCCTTCTATTATAGAATCACAGAAGGGTTTAGGTTGGAAGGGACCTCGAAGATCATCCAGTCCCACCCCCTGCCTTGGGCAGGGACACCTCCCACCAGCCCAGGTTGCTCCAAGCCCCGTCCAACCTGGCCTTGAACACCTCCAGGGATGGGGCAGCCACAGATTCTCAGGGCAACCTGCGCTGGTGCCTCACCACCCTCACAGGGAAAAATTTCTCCCCGATATCTCATCTCAATCTGCCCTCTGTCAGTGTCAAACCATCCCCCCTCGTTCCATTGCTCCCCTCCCTCATCCAGAGTCCCTCCCCAACTCTCCTGGAGCCCCTTTAGGCACTGGCAGGGGCTCTGAGGACTCCCCGGAGCCTTCTCTTCTCCGGTCTGAACCCCCCACCTCTCCCAGACTGTCCTCCCAGCAGAGGGGCTCCAGCCCTCCCAGCAGCTCCAGGGCCTCCTCTGCCCCCGCTCCACCAGGTCCATGGCTCTCCTGTGCTGTGGCCCCAGAGTTGGAGGCAGCACTGCAGGGGGTCTCCCCAGAGCAGAGCACAGCAGAGGGCACAATCCCCCCCTCGCCCTGCTGGCCACACTGCTGATGCAGCCCAGGATGCGGTCGGCCTTCTGGGCTGTGATCGCGCATTGCCGGCTCACGGTGAGCTTCTCATCAGTCCGCACCCCCAGGTCCTTCTCCTCATACCGTCTCCCCCTCCCCCTCCCTGTTCTTCTATAAAAGTATATGTTTAATATATTCTATTCTTCTGTTTGTTATTTGGCATTTCTCAGCCCACTCAATCCCCCAGTGAGGATTCCCACCGGCAGTAGAAATCGCCTTCGCTTTGCACTGAATTCCCCCATTTTCACCACACCAAACACTGCCCTGTCCCAAACCGTGACGCAGAGCGCGCTGAACTTGCCTGGTCCTCCCGCCCTACGTACCTCCTGTGCCCCCACCAATCTTTTCCTTATACAAAATACTTTCACTGCCTGCTTTTGGGGAGGTTTTCTCCCACACCACTGCTTTTTTCCTGCTTCTCTGGAGATGACACAGCAGGGAGCTGCACGCTGTAAGAGTCCGTACCTGAATCCCTCTGAGCGACGACACACCCATGTAGAGAAAGACACCGTAAAGCACAGGCATGGGTATAAACTGGGAAATTAAAAAAAAAAGAATGCAATAATTAATTTTTTTAATTGCTTTTTCAGTATTACTGCTCTCTTCTAGAGGCACTGCCTAAAATTGCCTAAAGCTTTCCAGTTTCCACAGGCTTAGAGATGTTTCAGCTCTCAACCCGTAGAGGTTTTGTGCGTGCGAGTGAGTGAGTGTATGCTCTGCTTTAGGCAGAGCATTTAGTTACGTTTCATTAGAATACTCCTGTTTTCCTGAAAGGTTGGAGGAAAATAGGACATTTCACCCATGAAACTGTACGCCACGTTCTGTGACGGCAGAAGAACATTTCTACACATTTTTGTGGCAACACGCAAAAGCGAAGTGCCTCCTTTTAGCCTAGAGCTGCGGTGACTTTGTGGGAGGAGCACACAAGGAAGCCCACGGGGATGATTTTGGTGTGTTTAGCTACTGGGAAAGGCTGTTGGGAGGCATTTGGGGGAGCCAATTGCATCCCATAAGGTGCTGCCTGCTTGAAAGACAGCAGTGTACTGGTCTGAATCCGCTTCGTCGTAACCCATAAACACAGGTGGGCCTGAGAGACACCTGGGAATTAAAGCAGTTGTCCTCCTCACTTGCCTCGAGGACACCAAACTGGTGGAAAGGGTAACTGAGGCTGGTTCCCACCATGGGCCAAGCCTCAAGGTTTGGGATCGCCTCCTCCTCTGCTCCACACCTACTCAGGCCTGGAGGGAGGGGATGGTTTTTGTATAACCTCCAAAAAGCTCACGCTCGTTGGGCGTTTTGCATTTTCCTCTTACCTTTAACACCGAAGTGAAGAAGACAGAGCAGCCCATGAGCACAAAGACCATCAAGCCGGTGACTCTCTGCTCTCGTATCCCCAGAAACTTGGGTTGTTCTCCTGGAGCTGAGCAGCCAGACTCCACTTTGAGGCTATTGACGTGGGTGATGGACAGGACAGTCGCAGCCACAAACCAGGGCAGCCCCATCACGGAGCACACCCCGAGCATCACGGCCACCATGAAAAGGTCCAGGTGGTACCCGCATCCTTTCTGTGGGCAGCAAAACAAGGAACAGAGCATCCCACAGCACAAGAGCGAGGACAACGTCGCGACTCAGACTCAAACCCTACTTGGGCGCAAGTCACCCTCTTGAAAATTTAAGAGAAGAATTGGCAAAAATAAGGATGGATCCAGTCTTTGCGCAAGCACCTTGCATGAAAATCTGGCAGGAGTTCAGACCAAGTGGATTTGGGAGGTTTGTGCAATAGCTACTTCTCAAACAAACACACAAACAAACAGACTATTTTCATTCATAAAGAAATTTCTACTGTTTGCAAGCAAGATGTGACCCTGAGTTATCCCTGGCAGTGCGTCAAAACAGTTCGTTCCCCCAGCTCCTGCTGGCATTCTGAAACAAAAACACGCTTCTATAGTGCTCGAAAATTAATTTGTTCCTCCAAAAGATTGCTCATCTGAACTGCCCTCGTTTGCTCCCTGTGACATCACTAATCCAGCAGAGCATCCTGCCACACAGCCTGACCTTGTCCCAAACCAACGCCTTCACAAAGCACTTGGCATAGGAGCTTCTCCTCACACCTGCAGCCCAGAGTGGGGTGGGGATGGGGTCAGCTCTTGCAGCCCCTTACCTTCAGCTTGTGCTCCTTCCTGTTGACAATGACAGACGTGATCTGCTGGTCCATGAATATCAAGATGGTGCAGAGCAGAGCTGGGATGGGCGCGGCCAACACTGTCCACCAAGGGTTGGGCCCTATGGGGTTGACCAACCACCCGCGGTCGTCTCTGGTAGGCTGCAACAAAGCCAAACCACACATCAGGATCAACTCCCAGCCCAGCCACTTCACTGGCTTTGATTTTCCTCTCCATCGCTGTGCCGCCTCATCTCCTGGCCCTGCCTTCGTGTCACCCTCTCCTACGGGGTTCAGCAGTGCCAGTGTCCTCGTTGCAAGCACCTATAGATACTTCTGTAGGTATCAAGTTTTGGGGCTGGCGTCTTCTTTCCAGAAGGAAACGATGCATTCGGAGGTGGAAGAGGAGATGGTAACACCACCAGCATCCCCAGACTCAGCCCTGTCCTGTCCCAGCATCACCCTGTGGCATCCCCAAGGGCCGAAAGCGGCTCCACACCAAAACACCCCATTACCTTGAACATGTGGGGGACGTGGAGCTTCGGCGATGGGATCCCAACCAGGAAGTCAATGAGGACCATGACGACGATGGTGAGGAAGACACCAAAGTCACTTACTGTGGACCGTACCTGGGGCAAGAAAGCAGAGCTGAAAGGGACAGCACAAACGGGGCCATACCATGAGATGGAAAAGTTAAAGACATCAACAGCATTAAGGCTGGTTAACAAATTCCCACCACTCTGAGAAGATGCAGCCAAATCCCTCGTTTGGATAGTGTTGCTGTGTTTGTACCTGCAAGATCTGGTGTCAGGCAATAAAAAAAGTTTAATTAGGTGGAAAAGGGTGGTTTAAATTCAAACTTAAAAAAAAAGCCAATAAATATTAAAAAATAACGAAACAGACGTCTGCCACTACAGCTGCACTCACAGCTACAATGGGAATAAGGCACTGAGGCATCATTTGCTCCTCAAAAGGAAGAAACAGTGTCTTTTGTGTCTTTTTCTATGGCAGTTCCTCATTTGAATCAACTTTCCCCTTGGGCACACAAGGTGAAAAAAACCACAAATGAAAATACAACAAACAACCAACTTTGGAAGACCGATTTCCCACTGCCTGGGGAAAAAACCACTCCGGGGCAGGTCACGAGGCAGGTGGGAAACACTACGATCATTTTGCACTCCTGGAAATGAGTGAGAGACATCCAAGTTTGGCCTTCAAGGTCCAATATTTCCCAGTTTGACCAAGCGGTGGCAAACACTGCTTAGTGCTCCGGGAAAGCCATTTTGGGAAATGAGTGTGGAGACTGCTGCTGGCCACCGTCTTATACCTACTCTGGTCGGGAAGTAGCGGCTGGTTTTAAACTTCTTCAATAAGCCCGACAGGACAAAGGTGGAGAAGAAGAGGATGCAGCACCAGAAGAGGACATCGGGCGTGTAGGGGCCATCGTGTCCACAGGCAGGTCCACGAAACTCTCCATGCAAATACCGACATTCCTGGGGAAACAGAGCATCAGGACACAAAGGTAGTGCACATGCGTCAAGGAAACCTCGGATAACTAGGGGGTTTGGAGGATCTTGCTCCAAGATCTGTGACCTCGGGACTGCTGCAGCTAGCGGAGATTTATATTTAACGATCAACAGCAGCTGAATAAGTGACACATGGAACTACACAGACAGCGGAGAGAGGAGATGTGATGGGACACTGTACCACAGACCTATGGCACATTCTCTGCTTGAACAGCAGGTAACCGTGGCTGAAGAAGACACCAGAGGGGAAGGAAACACTGGGAACTCTTGGGGAGAGTGAAAGAGGGAACGGGGAAGGAGGGCTAAGACAACAGTGACAGGAAAGGAGAAGAGACAAATTGTCCCTTCCCAGGGGCGGGCTCACAGGACACGGCCAAGGGGGGTGAAGATGTCCATAAGAGCATCCCACCCTGTGCCTGAGCTCTGCTTCCAGCAACAATGGCCCAAGGGGCTGCTCAGACATGCAAGTTTATGCACGTACCTTCAGACAGCGCTGAGTAAGAAAGCAAGGCCTGGAGTTACTAGGAACCAATGAAGGAAGCTAATTACAGCCTTCAAGCATGAACTTAAGTCCTCCAACTTCTCCAATAACCAAAGCACCCACTGAACCTTGCTCCCAGACAGAACCGCTGTCCTGAGGATAACAGTTATTGCCCACCATGTCGGGGATGAGGTGGACTCTCCTTCCCAGGCCCAAGGAGGTTAAACACACTGAAGTAATGACTTTTCAGAGCAGCACTGGCACAAGTTGAAGCCCACCATCACCTGAAGGGCTCTGAGCTTTGCACCAGGCCAGTGCCCCTGGACCCCGCGGCCGCGGCACGAGGAAGCAGTGACTCGGGGCACTTACAGTCACCGTGAGGTTCTCCCAGGTGATGCCAGACACATTGATCTTGTTGCTCTCCCAGAACTGCAGGGTTTCGTTGCTGGGATGGGTCGGTGCCTCACACTTACAGCTGGGAGGAGAGAAGCCAAGACAGGGGTGAGGGGAAGGCGATGGAGGTGCAGCCCTGAGCTCCTGCCAAGGGGCAGCGGCACTTTAGGAGGAAGAAACCCACTAGGAGATGGTGAGGAAGTCCAGCTTGCTGTGCGTGTGCACAGGGTAGGTCTCTCGCAGGTGACTCAGCTTCTCCAGAGCCTCATAGATGAAGATGATGCAGATGAGGGAGGCGAAGGCTTCTTCGGTGAAGCGGGTGATGTAGCACACCAAAGAGCTAGCATCAGTGGCCACCAGCACTATGCAGAAGAAGGCGGTCCACAGACCAATGCATGCCCGGAGAGAGAGATAAGAGAGCGCGTAGTCCCTGGGAAAGCAAAAGAAAACGCAGGGTGGAGAGGGCAGCAAGAGACTCCGAGCCGTGCCTTCCTTCGGGGAAAGTCGGCAGCAATTCAGGAGCGTGTCAAGGCTGCGGATGGTGAATGCAGTTTCCGGTCCTACGACAGACAGTCTCGGGGCTGCGGCACAGGGTGTGGGCCCGCAGGAGGAGAGGCTAATTAATCCTTATTTAACAATGACCTTGTGTTAATGCCTCGGAGGCTAATTGAGGTCAGGTCCCTGTTGTGGAAGGTGGTGTTCTCCCACATCACCCCGATGCCCTAACAGCGAAACCGGCTGGGTTTGCACCCAGTTACCTGCTGCCAGCAAGTTGGGGCTTCATAATAAATTTAATTGCAATAAGGGGGTTAATCTCCCATCACAGTTGCCACAACAAAAAGACTGTCATGGAAAATATCCATTTCGCCTGAAAAGCTCCTGCTTTCTCAAAAATCATCAAAACATTGGACCAGAAAACTCTTTGGATATGTGGGTAAAATATATTTCCACTTCCAGCAAAAATCATGCAAAAAAGTGCCCGAGTTTGTACTGAGAGGAAAGCAAATCTTCCCTCATTCCCAAACCAGAGTCATTTGTCTCATCTTCCCTGTGCAGCCCAGCTCGGGCATCCACATCCTTGTGGTTTCTCCTCCTCCTGCTCTTTCACTTTAACCCTAAAAAACCCGAACCACCCATCCATCCTTCAGAGACTGAGGGCTCCTGCACCGTCACATACTAAAGCAGCAGCGCGTGATGTCTGTGACACAGAAGACAACTTAAATCTACCAACTACCACTAAGAAAAACATCCTTTCTCCATCCCTGCCTTCTTCCAAAGGCGCTCGCAGCACCTGGCCGCAGCAGCCAGCCTTACTTGCAGAATTTGTAGAGGATCTTCTCGAACATGAGGACGGGGCCGGTGCTGCCGAGGATGGTGAGAGGTTGGCCAGCAAAGAGGGAATACACCACGCCGGTCATGGATGCGCCCAGCAGCGACTCCATGGCACTCTGTCCGGGGAAGAGAGGCAGCAGTGAGTAATTAAATCATTAGGGGGAAAAAAACAAGTGCAAATTCACTGCAGCAAGGACTTTTGCATGAGTTTTGTCCTCCCCCGTGCCACCCAACAGAGAGAGGTGCTCACTATGTGGCCGTTGGTCGCCTCCCCCAGCAGTCCCCCGAAGGTGATGATGGGGGACATGCAGGCACAGTAGAGGAAGAGGAAGGACGCCAGACACTGCAGGCTCAGACCATCCCGAAAGTCACTCCAGAACCAGGGGGCTTTTCGCTTCACATCCCGGATCAAACCGCCAAAGAGCCTGGAGGAAGGAAAAAAAAAAAAAACAACATTTTCGTGGAAGACAGCGTTAAATTTTCTTGGCTGAGGAAGGACAATCACAAGCACAGAGTAACTTCCGTTGCTAAAAAGAAGTCTCCTTCTCCCATTTTAGCCCCAGTAGAAACTGAGGCATACAAAAAACCCCTCCAACAAAAAGAAAAGGAGACCAAACCTGAGAGCCCACCCCCTCTTATTGCAACAGTCCCTCACTTTGAGAAGCAGCAGAGCTCTACCTGGAGGTACTTACACATCTGCTTCCACCCCAAAGCAAGAAAACCTCTGTGCAACCACACTGCAGCTGAGCCCAGCTGCCCAAATCTCCCACCCACCCAGCCCAGGGGACCAAGCTGGGAACCTGGAGCCCCTTCACTGACCCAGTTAACCCCAAAACTCTGCTAGAAGGGAGGTGCGCACTCAGATTTTAGGGGCAAACAGAAAAACACCCCACCAAACTATTTCAGTTCACACCTTCCTGTCCGCTCCAGTTCAGGACCGCTGTGTTTCTCCGGCTTGCTGTGAGAAGCGCTGTCATCAAGACCTTCTGGCACCTTCCTTTTTTCCTGTTAAAATGGAAATAAGATAAAGATATGTCTTTGCAGCCACTGGCTTGTTTTGCTTTTTGGGCTGGGTACGTGACCTGTGAATTTGGGCCCCTGAGCAGCACCCCCAGCCGTGCTGCCCTCCTGCCCGTCCCCATTGTGCCTCCTTCTGCCGCAGCACCCACCTGCGAAGGGACGTTTTTCGGGGGCTCAATTCGGATGGAGGGATCCCACTCTCCTGGTGGCAAAACCATGACCTGATCCAGAAACTCATCGATGCCAGCCACCAGGTCAGCCCGGTTCTTGGCTTTATAGGCAACGTCGTGGAAAACCTGCCGTAGGAGACAACCCGGTGAGAGGATGACCCATCTCGGATGTCCTAACCTGTGCAATAAGCTCTTGGCTAAATGCAAGGTCATTTCCCCCAAATCGCCTGTTGGAAGTGGCAGGAAATATTCCCCCAAAGGAAAAATCTGTGCATCACAGTATTTGTAACCATCTCCACCAGGCTCCCGTCCCCCATGGCACACCACAGCCTTCTGCTTCAAGAGGAGAAGTTTCACTGGCCCTGGCAATGCCACCACTGGGGACAGCATGCTGGGGACCCTGGGGAGAAGGATGAGGCGCGGGCTGCAGCCCAGGTGGGATTTTAGCCTCCTGCAGGCAGCTAACAGGGACAACAAACCCTCTTCCTCACTACTACAGAGACAGGAAGAGGTGAAGAAAGCCCCAAAAAAATGACCCGGCGATATCTCTTATCTCGTCACACCTCATCCGTCATGATAGTAGCCATGGACCTGCCGATCTCGTGGTACTGATGGGCTTTTCCTCCTGGTCCAAGCAAAACAAACAGGAACCTAGGCAAGAAAACCAAAATGAGAGAGAAGAACATGGCCTCACTCAAAGGGCACCCAAGGAAATCCCTGGGAGCTCCCACCCCAGAGCGTGGCTCCAGGGGGGACGTGTAGGCTCACCGACTCCGGTGATGAATTTGAAACGCATCAAAACCAAACGCAAATTTGAGTTTTGGGCAAACTTTCATTAAAATTGGCCAATGGGTTTAAAAGCTCCAGCAGGGAAGGGAGAAATGAAAGCACGGAGATGTGGGTGGGAGAAACCTGCTTGCTCCCACTGGCCGTGTTCCCCTGGGACGCCCAACTGATGCATGAATTTGGTGTTTTGTTGTGGTGGGTTTTTTTTAAATAAAAACTTTGCGCTTCTCATTCAGACCTCGTTGGGATGGGAACTTCCGTCATGCCCGAGAGGAGGACAGCTGGGGTCAGGCGGACAAATGCCACGATGGGCTGGCGAAGGAAATCCAGCTCTCCTACGAGCACGTTGCACGCTTCAGCCCCGGTGGGAATTTTCTTCATGAAGCGCAGCTCCGCCTGGGCACGACAAGGGATTTTCAGCCATTACCCCAAAAGCAAAGCCCACAGCACTCTGCAGAACACTCTGCAGCCAAGTTTGCAAGAGCAAATCTGGCCTAAAAGCGTAAGAAAGCTACGAGTGTCTCACCTTGCTTAGATCCATTGCATTGGTGTCACGGTTCACCCCATTTTTAGCTTCTGCAGTGGTGGGAGATGGATGAGGAATGAGTGTTTGGGTTGGGAGGAGAAAGAAAGACACTGAGAAAGACAGGCAAGGAGCAATCGGGACACTTCTCCTTTGCCGGGAGAAGTCTAATGGGGCCAAAGCCCTGCAGAAACCTTCACCTGGTGCCAAAGCCTGGCAGAAACCCTCACCGGGTACCAAACCCTGCAGGAACCCTCACCTGGCTTGTCGAGGGGATGCACATCTAACTGCTTCTTGCTCATGTCAGCAAATGAGCAGACGATGGGGAGAAGGTTGTTTCTTTTCTTCGCGTTCTGATGGTGATGCTTCTTCAAAAGCACTTCTCGAACTTTCACCCGCATGCGCTCATCAAACCCCGCGGACTGCTCTTGCTGGCCCAGGATCATATCTGGAGATGGCAACGGGAAACGAAGCCGTCAGAGCAGAAAGTCCCCAAGCCCCGACCCCTCAAGCCCCCGGCGAAGGCTGCACCACGCAGGATAACCTAACGAGGGCTCAGCCTTGCTTAGCAAGACGTTTTAACGCAGTTCAGCCTTTGCAGCGAAAGGAAGAATTCTCTTTTGCTAAAAGCCATCATCAAAGTGCTTATTCATCACTCCGCTCAGATAATTATTCCCAATCCTAGATAATGACATTTTTTTGCCCAATCTGGCGTTTCTAGACAGACTCTCTAGACTCGACACATTTCAACAAATTATAAGCAATCTCTAGCACAGGCTTTCCCAGAGTTTCCTTTGCCCATCGACTGCAATTTGCCAAACACAGGGAGAAACGTGCTAATAACGGCTCCGATTTCTCCAGCTCTTGCAAGGGCTGAATGGAGACCTGCCAGTCAAAGATAATTTCTCCAAAGCCGCTTTTTCAATTAACTTCAATTATCTTCCCCACAGAAATATGCTGCTTGGTCACCTGCCATATAAACTCTGCCTTTAAAGCTCTTAAATCCTGGATGTTAAGGCAATAGGAAAAAAACAAAACAAACAACGGGAGGAAACAGCTTGTAGTAAGTAGCTTATTTAAGGAGGTTCAGCTCTTACGCAGACTCCATGTTTCTGAGAGCAGCCTGCCAAGCCCTGACACTCCTTTCTGGCCAGAGAATATTCTCTAATCGCCTCTCTGACCCCACAAATTGCTTTCAAAAGGCTCCCATACTGGGAGAAAAAGCTGATGTGACTGTTGTACACCCAGTCTACATCCAAAAAGCAACCCACGATTTAAAAACACCGCGCGACTTCTGGAAAAGGATGTGCCATTGGGGCAGGGTTTGATACGGGAGTGAAGGGCACCGCGGCAAATTGAGCTCAGCCGTTCCCGGCGGGACACAGCGTGCTCAGTACCTGCGATCTCTTCGATGCTGTTGGCACAAACGTCCAGCAGCACCATCCCGTTGCTGATGCAGCTCCGCAGCTCAAAGAGGCTGTGCAAGGACAGCGTGGCCACGTAGGGCTTGCTCCAGCGCTCGCCACCATCTTCCACGTCCTCCTCAAACTTCAGCCACCTGCGGACATTGGGCACGATCAGCCCCGTTGCAAGAAAACAGCCTCAGCTCTGCAACCCCTTCGGTGCAGCTACGGGGCGGCAAGAGGAGAAGGCTCCGCGCATCGGCACCTGCAGCTGCAAAAGCTTCGCGTTCCAGAGAGCGGAAGGCAGAGCCCACGGCCGCCACTGCAGCCGGCGGCAGGGATTTACCTTGCCGTTTCCTTCCACTCGGCATCTTCACCCGCCTTCAGGAAGATCTCATCCAGCTCGGTGAACAAGTGGTGGGGAACATGCTGCTCGTCCTCCTCGGTGCTGAGGATGAACTGCACCCGCTGGGATGGGGTGTCTGGGGGCAGAAGATAAATCCCGTTACCACACCTGCATTCGACCCGTCACGCTCACACGCAAAGTGGCCATCGATCGGCACCAGTTCAGCCCTAAATATTGGGCTAGCCCCTCTCCCCCAGGTCTGGCCAGGCTTGCACAGAGCCACGGAGAAGGAGAAGCATCTATTGCACCTCTGCATAAGGACGGGCCACTTTCCTTCCCCACGTTTCCATTTTTAAAGGCAGGATCCCTCTACGGAAGACCAGCCTCAATCCATTATGCCTTCAACTGCCTCCCAAATAATGCCACTTTCCCTCAGAAGAACAGCAAACCACACAAATCAGCCACACAGACCTGCTTGCAGAGGACCCCGGCACCCACGCAGCCCCGAGAAGGCTCGTGAACACTGCGGCGGGACTTACAGTGGTAGCCCTGCTCCATTGGGGCACAGTCCTTCTCCCGTTCCTTCTTCCGATGCTTCTGGCGGTGGGGTCGGTGGTGCCGGTGGCGCCGGTGGCTTTGCCTCACCAGCGGCATCCGCACGCCCACGGACAGGGTGCGGTGGCCTGCGAAAAAAGCAGTGTTCGCATCACTCTCGATATTGCGGAGATGGTTGACGCCGCTGCCACGATTAAACCAGCGCATCCATCCCAGGAGGAAACACCAACTTCTCTTCATTTTAGTTTCACTGCATCCCTGAATGTCAGAGACATCCTTTTTTCCAAGCCTGTTTTACTCTAACTTTGCAACAACAGAGCAACAACAAGCGATGGCTCCGGGTCACCTAAAAGTGCCCTGAAAGTATCAACCCTTGTCTAAAATTCCAGCTTTGGCTGGACAACACTCAGACCTGCTCATTAAGCAGCCGCAGAAGGTAATTATTTTTAAAATCTTTGTACGGCACAAGGCAACAAGAGGAGATCCAATCAGTCCTGTGATAATGAAGTCTGGAACAAAAAAAAAAGAAAATCACAGCCCTGTGTCTGCAGCCATCAAATTATTCTCCTGACCTCTCCAAGCCAAGAGCAGCCTCTGAGAAAACAAGCTGGGAACTACCAAGCTCTGTGGCCAACGCTCACACCGCAGATGCCATGGGGGCTTTTTCCCCTCTGTCTAAAAGCCATAATATTAAAACAATGTGAAAATAACTGTGCTTGTTTATTTAGAAGCACGCCACGTTTCGCTGCAGGTGATGCATACGCTGAGCACAGGACGCAGCAGGGACTTAGCGCGACGGAAAAACGCGTGGGGCTGGTGGCACCTCTCCCGACTCACCTTCCAGCTCCTCCTTCTCATAGTGAATAGTGACAGCGGTGCTCGTTCTTCCCTGGTCAATCACCGCCTCCTCGTCGTGTCTCTGTTTAGTGAGGAGAAGAAGATACAAGTTGGGACCAGGTGAGGAGAGCTCCCTTACGTCCTCCCAGTCATCACCCATCCCTGCGGCCACGTGAGCCCAAGAGCATCACACCTCTGCGTGTCTCCTCCTCCAGGCACAGCCCTAAAAACACGGACTTGGAGGTTTTTATTCCCATACCCAAATAAAACCACCTGTAATGTCACCTGTATTGTATATACCGTGAGTCTGGAAGGATTTACTAAAAGGGGAGACAGTTGAGTGTTTCAAACCAAAACCAAACCTCCTGCTTCGTTCTTGTGGTTCCTTTCGAAAAATTAAAATTAAAAAAGGGATTTCCAAACTGGGGGTGGAGTGGGGTGGGGGAACCCAACTCCACACTTTTGAGCACAGCCAGTTTCATTCTCCAAAAGTGATACCTGCAGGACTCACTAGATGGCACTTGGCCACAAGACATGGCCACCATCAACCTCCAAAGGCCCTCAAGAACCTGCAAGGGTGAAGCTTCGACTTCAGCCCAACCAGGCTCGGGCTTCTCTTGCTGCAAGCCTGCTTTCCACACAAAACTGCGTTTTTCTCCTCAAAAGAAAAGCCAAAGACTAACAGCTAATGCCCTCCTTGGCTGAAATACCACTGCCAGCGCTGCACAAAGAGCATCTGTGCCTTAAAAGCTGAAGGAGAATTACAGGCGTTCTCTTCTCCCCTTGCCCCTGTGCTGGGGAAGGGCATCACCGGGATCACCACACTCAAAGAAATAAAAACCCAACCACGTCTCACACTCGAGTCGCAACTGCAACTTTGAAAGGGCCTCCAGGAAACACTTCTCTTTAGAGAAGAGCAAAACACCAGAAATCTGCTTTTTATCCCCCAAATCCCTGCTTCGACTGAATGGCATCATCTGCTGCCGCGCAGCAGCGACACTCGGGAAGCTCACACCTCCCGCTCACCAGTTAATTTAATGAGCAAAAGAAACAAACGTTCCCATCTGGGAATGAGTTTTTTCTGGCCCCCGAGTACTAATTTCAAAGCCGACTTGCTGCGACCTCCCCGCCACCTCCCGGCACTCGCCCGCGTCACCCGGCAGCCGGATTATGACGCGCCTGTGGCTTTCCCGTCCTCTCTCCCACGCCGATCTCCACCACCCTCCGTCCCTTCTTAGCAATGCGTCTACTCCCCTCCAGATTTACCGGAAAAAAACCTCAAAAACCCAAACCCCATCCTCAGAAAAGGCACGGGACAAAAGGGGCTTAATCAAATCGCTTTAAATGGCAATTTTAGTAAAATCATTACTTAAGTAAAACACCAATTTGAATTAAATCACAATTTAAGTAAAATCGCCACCGAAATAAAACCCCAATTTGAATTAAATCACTGTTTAAATTAAATCGCAACTTAGATACAATCACAATTGAAATAAAATCGCAATTTAAATACAATAGCGAGCTTGAGTGTGTTACAGGGGTGTCAGAGTGGGAATAAACGGAGCGATTTGGGCATCACAGCTCCCCAAATCCCCCCCGAGCAACATGGGGAAAGTCTGCTTCTCTCTCAGAAACCATTTTGGCTCCGTGCTCCCACCCACGATGCTAAACCTGCCCCCGGCAGGGCACAAAGCATCGTCCCCCCGCATCCTTCCCTGCTCTGGCGACATGCCACTGGGATTTTGGGAAGTCTCCCCCCCTTTTTGGGGGATGCGCAGACCCTCGGCACAGCCCTCCCACCTGTAACTCTTCCAGAAGTGTCATTTTGGGACGCTCCTCCTGCTTCATCCTCAAGTCGGTCACCGGTTTTGGGGGATAACTGAGCCTCCAGATCAATCAGAGGACCAAACCCTCCGACTGCAGCCCAGTGACTCCCAGTCTGCACCATCTCCAGCACATAAACAGCGACCGTTGCTGGGATCGGAATGTTCAGGGTGACCCCGGCAGTTATTTAAAGCTATACACCCCAATACTGATCCCGCTTGGAAAACTTAGCGGATGGGGAGAAACCTGCTCTGTTTTGAGGAAAAACTCTCCAGAATAGAGAAAAGGGGTGGAAACGCTGCATCTCGGCAGGGCAAAAGGTGTTACACAGTGTTTGGGTGTATTTGAAAGCCCAAACTGCCAAAAGACCACGTGAGGCACAAACCATTGGGGAAATGCCCGTTATGGGGCAGCCCTGATCTTCATCAACATTTCCTGCATCAAATCAGGGTGTTTCAGGGAGGTCTCCCTTCGGCACAGCCTCCGTCCCTTCGCGGCTTCCATAAACCCTCGTTAGCCAGACCAAGTCCTACGCCGTACGGAAATGTCCAGGGAAGCCCCATGTTTTACTCTCCTCGCTTCCGCCAGCTATCTCCAGCCCTACTTTATGTTCCGAGCGGAGCTAATCCCTCATTTCCAGCCTACAGATTCATTTGCTGTCATGAACTTCCTCCCCGGCGCTGCTCAGCACAAAGGTTGACAGCCCCGGCTCGCCCTGAAAGGTGACATGGGATGTAAAATAACACAGCGAAGGAGGGTGACAATGAGGTCTAATCCGTTAAAATCCCATCGGGATCCAAGCTCAGATCTCTGCTGCTTTTTTATTATTTAGTATTAAAGCTTCAGGCGCAAAGACAGGAGAAAGAAGCCAAGCGGGTCCGTGGCAAGACACTCCGAGAATCCCATCGCCCTTCCCCAGTTGTTGCAGCAGAAATCGCGGCAAACCTCGCACAGAGATGCCACCGAAGGAAACGGTGCCACTCAAAACCCTCTTTTTCCCGATTAAGACACCCAAATGGACTCAGAAAGGTTATTTCATTGAGGAAATCGCTGGAGGATTTAAGGATTTAATAAGTCTATGGGATCTGTGGACGCGTGGGCTTGGGATGGGATGGAGCAGGATGGAGAGATGCCTCCAGAAAGCAAATTATCCCATCCCAGGATGGGTACCAGCACTTGCAGACACTTCGCCTTCCCTCTTTGTCCTTCTCCGCTGCTGCCAGGCGCCTGGAAAACATCAAATCATCGAAACTGGGCTGGGAAAGGGGATGGCAAGCTCACTTTTGACTTTCGGAGCAGAGAGTGTTGTTCCCTCTCAAGAAAACTTCTCCAAATTATTATTTTGCTGCAGGGTTTTTTTTGTCCCAGCAGGAGAGAGAGGGACTTTTGACTGTCCTGCCTCAGTTTACCTGTCTCAGTGCAACTCCTCCAGTTAGAAAGAAAAATCTTTCCCTGGGGAAGCTTTGGTGTAATTGAGGATGAGGAAAAGCACAAAGCAGAGGTTCAGGTCCGGCTTTGAGTCCTCCCGGTGCCAGGGGAGGCCAAAAGCATCGCACGAGCAGGCAAACTTCCCATCTCAGCCCCCTCATTCCGTCACTCGCAAGCTGGACTGGCCACCAGCAGCAGGAGGGAGGATTGATGTAATTAATCTCGCGCAAAGTGTAATTAATAACACTGATCCCAGTGTTATAAGGGGATGAGGGGCCAAACTGGGGGAGCTGCTCTAGTGGTGGAGCAGGAGACCCCCCTCCTCGCCCCTCTCCATCTCCATCCTACCCAGACGAAGCCACCGGTCCTGTGGCTCCCTCCTTTGCTATCGTGGGGGTCAGCACCATCCCCTGCAGGGACCCCTCCGGCTCCTGAGCCAGGATTTGGGCTGTGACGGGGACTGGACCTGGGAGAGGACACATCTCCAGAGCCCCAAAGTGGGGCTGTGAGGGGGGACACACACGCAGGTCACAGCTGAGCATCACCAGGACGTGACCGTCTTCCCTTGCTGGCAGAGACGCAAATTCCTCTCAGTCTTTCCCGTGAGCTGTAATTTCAGGGCAGATTAATTAATTCCCCACCTCTCGTTTGCCCCCGAGAGCACCTCCTGCAGCTGGGTCCCATGGGTGCAGCGGGGGGGCGGACAGGCCCTCCCCCGGGCCAAGGAGATGCAGAAAGAGGGGGGGACCACCCAGCCACCTCCTGCCTGCACCCCAACACCGGGCGCATCCGTGCAAGCGCCCGGTGGGACAATAGCTGAGGTGACCGGGTGGCATGGGGCTCTGTGGGGACAGTGGCCTTTGTCCCCCTGCTCTGAAGGGCCACAGCATCACCAGGGGGTCACATCGAGATGCGGAGGAGGGGGGGTCTGGTGGGGAGACCCCCAACAGGCATTGCCCAGGTGCCTTCCTCCCCTCCTCACATCCCTCCCGCACCCAACTTGGGTACCCCTCGCCTCCCCCTTTGAGCCCCCACCCCTCTGCCTTGCAGATGCCTTGCTGATGCCTTACACCCCCTTTCAGCGGCCTGCTGTCCCCCCTCCTTGCACACCCCCAGCACCCTATTTTAGACACCTACCACCCTCCTTACCCCCTCCAACCTTGCAGATGCCCTTCACTCCCCTTTCCATGGCCCTCACAGCCCCTTGCAGATGCTTTGCCTCCCCCATTCACCCCCACCCCCTGCTCCCAACGTGTTTCCCCCCAGCCATGAGAAATGCCGCAGTGAGCAGCCATGGAGCATTCTCCAGCCACACCGTCGGCATGGCCCGCCCGGGGGTACCAGGCATCGCCCTCCCTGCCCTGGTGCCGCTGCCCCCCACCTGACAGCTGAGGATCCCATCGGCCCGTTGCTGCTGGTGGGCATGGCGGGGCTGGGGGGGAGATAATTGCTTGATAACGATACTCTTAAGACATCCAAACAAAACACAAACAAAAATCACTACGATCACAAAAATGAGTAGGTTTCACAATAGGCTTTGCAGCTGTCAGCTCAGGGCAAACTCAAAGCCATGCAAGATTTTGTTCAACCATCCGACTTCTATTGCCTCTCGTAGATTTCTGCCATCCAAGTAGAAAACAAATTAATTTTTCTTATTTTCTCTTTTGACTGATTCCCTGTCCAATCAATACACCAAGGAGGAGATCGCGTGTAATGCCATTCTCCGTGTTCTGCCGTCTTCCAAACTGAAGGGAACTGCATTCGAGAAAGTGCTCGAAAGCCCAGCAGTTATCGCCTCTGTTTTGGACCCGCGCTTCAAGGAGATGCAGTTTCTCAGCCCCAGCCTGAGAAGCGAGCTGCACCAGCCAGTGAGAACCACGCTGTTGTGGGTTTGCAACCACCAGTCCCCATCTGCCACCCAGTTTGGGGTGCCAAACTCAGATTCCAAAGCCACGGGCGCAGATGCCGGCAGCCAGCTGCCTGCTCGCAAGGACCCATGCGCCAGCGCCCCGTCTCAGAGTAGCTACGACATCCTTCTGGGGTAGGACCCGATGGAGAGCATGCCCGAGATCCACCAGCAACTGGAAAACTACATCCTGGAGCCCCTCTGCAAGCGCAGCACCAGCTGCTGCGCTGGTGGAAGAAGAACGAGCATCGCTTCCCGGCCGTGGGGCGGCTGAGCCGGCAGTACCTCGCCATCCCCGCCACCGCCCTCCTGCCAGACCAGGCCTTCGCTGCTGGGGAAAGCGCCCTGGAGCATCGGTGCACTGTCCTGGTGCCGGAGAATCTGGTCCAAATTCTGTTCTTGCATCCACATTCTGATTTTTTAGAATCAATGTGAAACAGCAACAAGACTTGGAACAGGAACTGGCACGTGGAGCCCTTCCCTGGGTCAGTGGGGGGTTAAATCGACCCGCGGGGTTTTGGACACCACAGTTAGATAGGGTGCCGGGTATTTTTCCCAAACTCCCGCCTTTTTGGCATCGCTTGGGCAGCACCGGCAGTGAGGAGCAGGCTTAGGGAAGAGGTGTGAACACGCCGATGCCTCTTCTGACTTTTAGGGTAGTTTTTTTATAAATACAAGTGATGGGAAACAAAAGGAGAATGTTCGTACCCGCTCTGCAAAGCGGGCGCTTCGGGGAAAGAAGTTTACCATGGCCCAGACCTGAAGATCAATACTTTAAAGACAAAACAGAACCAAAATACAGATTTGCTTCAACCGGGCGGGAATATTCAGCCACACAAAAAAAAAACCAAACCAAACCAAAACAAAACAAAAAAAAAAAAACAAACAAAAAACCAAAGCCATGAAAATCAGGTGGCCTGGCAACGAAAAGTAAACCTTTTCTCCCTCCTGGTACACCGCCAGCAGAGACCAGCCCCCTTCTTTAGATGTCATTCCCTGAACTAACCCAACCACCATTGTCACTGCCAAACGCTGCGTTATTTGTGCAAACAAAGACCGATGGGCGCTACAGCGCAGCACGAAAGGCCAACGCCGACTCTGGCAAATAACCAAGAGGCCTCGCAGACATCCAATGCCTTCACCCGCCCCAATCCTGCTGCCGGCTTTGTCATGGCAGTGCCGCTGCGCTCTCCGGTGGGAAAACCAACCCGGGAACAGCACTGTGTGGCGCAGGCCCAGGTTCTCCTTTGCTTCGCACCACCAACCGCACAGAACGGGTTTTGACGGCTTCGATTATTTCTGGCTCAAACCCAGCAAGAGCAGCCCCAGGACTTGAACGTTCAACAGCTCAATTTAATAAATTGAGGAGAACACATAAAAAAAAAAACCTTACTCCTCTCAGAAGAACAACAAACCTTACTCCTATCAGAACAACACTAAAGCCTAAAACTAAGAGCTAAAAGATGCCTAACTAAGACCGAAAATCTACACGTCACTATCACCTAAGGGGGAAACACTATTAAATACAATACCTTATTCTCTGCTGTTCTTATCTTCTGGGTCTTTCTGGAGCGGGGGTGACCTCGTGGTGGTGGACCCTCCGCAGAGCTCAGGCGCTGCTGGAGGCGAGAGATGGTGGGTGGGGTTTTCTTAGTGGTGGAAAGGGACCTGGTTGCTGGGCTGCACCGGCAGTTGCCCAGTTGCCAACGGGAGGAGGTCACCCTCTGGGCTTCTGCCGGCTTCGCCGCCCTTTGAAGACGTCCCCAGGGCCTTCCGATCCTCCCGTGGGCGATGGTATTTCACATGCGCGTTCCTCCCGTTGACTGTCCCAAACACCCTGGAAGGGAAAAAACAAACGGGGATTTTTAACTCCTTTTCTAAGAAAAAAAAATTTGTTAGACGACGTTTCATTACTTCTAATTTTGTGAGTTTCTTGTGCGTTTTGCTGCGTGGTGCCACACAGTCTCTGCCGGTACCCCCGGCTGGGTGGGACCTCGTTGGTTAAACACGGCAGATCATTGGGGATTAAAATAGGAGAATTAACATCACGATGGATCAAAATCGGGTCGGACTGAAACTCGAGTGGCTCTGCGTGGCACGAGCAATGTCGCTTGGCACGAGCGACTGCAGCGCGGGAGACCTCGGGCCGCAAACCGCAAGAAGGAACTTCAGTGGAACCTTTTTCTCAGCCAAACAAAGGAGAAACGCTGGGATTCTCGCCCAAGGAGATGAACCGCCCCGAGCCTGTAATGGGAGGAAAGGGCCTTCAAAGAGAGAGAGAGAAACCGTTGTGGCTGCAGTCAGCGGGAGACGGAGGAGCCCCGAGTGCAGGGGAGACGGGAGGAGGATGGAACTGAGCAGGAACAATCCCGACAGGTTCGTTGCTCCTACAAGCGCAGAGGAAAAGAGGCTATTAAACAAATGGTGGTGACAACACGTGGCCATGTGCGGCATGGGACAGGTGCCCCAACACCTCAGGGAAGAGACCGTGAGGCGTTCAAAGGCACAGGAAAACACAGCGGTTTCAGCTAAAAGTCCAACAAAAGCAGCAGGTGGTGGCGGGACAGTGGGAATCCTCCAGCTGCCCTTAGTTCTGCTCCCCCCCAGCCATCTCTGAGAGTTTCCATCTGTTTGAGCCCAAAGCAGTGAGTTTCAAGAAGAAAAAGCGAGCAGCTCACCTTCCACACTGCCCGCAGGGAAACCCAGCTGCATCGCCTGCGCCTCCAACCCCGCGCGGAGCGTCCCCGGGATGGCGGGAGGGACTGCCTGTGCCACGGGGCGTCTTTTCGCTGCTCTTCTGCTTCTTGGTGGGCCCAAGCCGGCGCCTCTTCTTTGGGCTGCAACCAGCCTGTAAACCAGACAGCTTGTGCTCATTTCTCCTGCTCCTCAGCAAGGGGGACAGCTAAAGCGAAAAACTGGCTGGAAACATCCCCAAACGGCCCAGGCAGTGAGGGGTTTATTTGTGTGCTGGGTGGAACGCGTTCTATCAGCCCCAGCCTGCCCCGCTGAGCTCCTCCAAATGCTAAAACAGCCAAAACAATGCTGAAATTCGACGGGGAGGATGGGGTGCAAAGACAGATGGTGAAAGAAAAAACATATTATTTCTACTGTCCTCAGCAGAACAGTAGAATTACAGAGAACTGAAGTGACATGCTTACCCAGTGGCTGCCATCAAAAAAAACCCCTAAATAATATGTATTTCTGTGAGCCACATTTCTGCTTCCTGGCAAGGAACATTTTGGCAAGACCCACACAGAGGCGGATCACCGGCAGTTCCTGTGACGGAGCACTGGGACGTCATGAAACATCCCCGAAAATAATCAGAAGCAAGTTTAATGCGAAGGGGATCGTTTCCCAGAGCCCGAGACAATGCGTCCATGGGGCATCTCGCACCCACCCCCGGCAGTTCTCTTACCTTCTCTTCAGCCGCCTCCACCTCATCCGTGCCTCGCTGGAGCCTTTTGGCTGTCTGTCCTGGTCGGGTGGCGCCAAACCTGACGTGTTTTTTCCAGGTGTAGTAATATTCCACACACTGGGCCACGGTCTTCGTCTGAATCTGTCAGGAAAAAACCAGAAGCGATCGATGAGGGAAATACTGCAGGAAAACACTGAAGGCACAGACCCACAACAAATCTATCCAGTGCTCTTTGTCTGTCCCCCCCTCTGTCTGCAGTCCCCACAGCACAATGAACAGGTGAGATCAGGCCGAAAACGAGCCCCCTTCTTCTGAAAGGGCCGTAAAGAAGCCTTGGGAGGGCAGAACTGTACGTTATACGCCGATGGTCAGCGGAATGTGTCATTATTCTTTTAATATTTCCCATATTTTGTACCGGAGAGATTCAATTTCTTTGGTAATTACACATTAGGAAAATTATGTTTCGTACCGGTGTCTTTTTAGCATGAAGCTGCATCCCAAGGACAGGATTCCGACACGCCGTTCAAAAGATGACTTTTCTGGGTTAAAACTCCCCTCCACACTAACAACCCGCAACCCGCCTTGGTCTAACGGCTTTACCTTCTTCTGGATCAGGTGGAAATTCTTCTTATGCACATAAAAAGCCTCTTTAAACAACTGCTCCTCCAGGGGCGTCCAAGTGTCTGAGCCTGGGAAGAAACAGCCACGTGCAAATGATTAGACCACTCGCAGCCTACCTGAAATCCGCACAAGTTATTCATCACACATCCACATCTCTCCTCCTGTGGAAAGTGATTAGCCAATGCCGCAGGGAGTTCGTTAGCACGAGCAGTTATGGCTGCCAGCAGAGCTGCCGTGAAGCCGGCATGCAAAAGGAGGAGCGTACAGCAGCGTGGGGCATCACTGTACAGGACAGCAATGGGCTGGAACACAGGGACAAGGCACTCCCCATGCCAAAAGACCCCCGGAACAGATTAAAACAACTATTTTCCCTGCCCCGAAGAACATGAACCGTTGCTCGCACGTTTTTAAAAATCACTTCTTTCAATCAGAACAAAGGGAACGGCAGTACCCGCTCGCATTCCTGGAGAAGCAACAAGCTCTGCTTCCACTTTACCTGCGTAATGATAATCAGCCAGGGGATGGGATTCAGGTCGCTGAGGTGCCCCAGACTGCAACATCTCCAGACCCTCCTGCAGGAGTTCAGAGAACAAGACTTAGATTCCCCCTCAGGAGGGACCTCAACTCTTCAGCCCACTGTGGGAACACGGTGCTCAGTCGATGCTCAGAAACAGCGCGTCGGGGTCACCTCCGCCCACGGCAGTCGATGGGAATATTTCCTCAATCCACACTGATGTGTTTTAAGAAACCAGAACCTGCGCAGATCTCCAGGGACCAAGCTGTGGCACCCCAACAGCCATTGCTTGCTGCTGGAGTCCTTCTGGGCTCGTCCCTGCTGCAGGCAGAGCTGCCTGCAGGAGTAGGAGGACTTCTATTCTCCAAATTGTCACAGAATTGACAAGAGACACAACAAGCTCTCATTGATACACAGGGTCTGTCATCCCACAAGACCTTAATGCAGAGGGCGGCCAACAGGCAGCACGCAAGAACTCTGCCCCTTTAGCAAAGGGACTGGAGCCTGTGGAACAGAAAACTCAGGAGCGACTCCCAGCTCACCCCAGTAACAAAGGCTGTCCTAGTCCGGTAGGAATTCGAAAATAGCTGCTTCTTACCAGAGCTTCATGCAGGCGGTGCAAGGCGTGCTCCAGGTTGCCTCTTCCCCCCGGCACCATATTGGAGCAGGCGAAATTGAGCAGATTTGTCACTAGAAATGCAACAAAAACCAACAGAAAGTCAGTTCCCATCAAGAAAGAGGAAAAGATACAATACAAGGCCGAGGGCAAACAGAGCAGACAGACTGGAGACCCAGAAAAGGCACCAAAAAAAAGGCAGGTTATCAGGTATCGCTCTCTCTCCCTTCAGAGCAGCTTTGGGACCAGAAGCTCCAGAGACAGATCTCCCCTCTACCAGTCGCTGCAGTTGAGGTGGGACAGCTACAAACACCCCTGACCGTCTCTCCCAGAGGACGCGACTCAGAGCACCACCGGTTATCTGTTCACTGTCCCATCAGATCTGAGCACCCTCGGGTGCTACCAGCCACGAAGGCAGTCAATGAAAGGAGGGAGAGGGTCCCAACAGACAAACAGCTGCTGTGAAAATGTGCAGTTTTCGACCCTTAGTATCTCGGGGGGGAACTGACAAGAAAAACGTTAAGAGAAACCTCTGTCCTGTGTTTCCGGGTTTGTTGCGATGTCTCCCCAGGGCTTCCACACTAGCGACGCTCCCTCCTCCTCCTCTTCCAACCGGGATCTCTCCTGCAGGTCTGGGATCTCTGCCTGAAAGTCGCTGCCAATGTTGACGTGTCTGAAATTGTTAAGGCAGAGGAGGTGAGAAAGCAGAGCTGGGAACAGCACGATAGCACGCACCCGCTTCAAAGGAGGGGATGTGTCAGGTACGGCAGTTATTTCCCAGCACAGCATCACCAACTGCCCTCTAACAACTCCCACAGCCCCTTCTCGCCACCAACAGCATTACCGTTCCACCACGTGAGCCCTTTTGCGCCCCATCGGGCAAGAAAATTGCCGCTTCCTTCCTCAAAACCCTGAGCAAACTGGCAAAGTTCACTCCAAGAGCCACAGCCAGCAGCAGAAGAGCTGCGACGGTGGGCCAAGACCACCGTCGGAATGTTGTGTAGAAGGCGGGAGGCCGGCAACCGGCATCATGAGGTCAGCCTGAGTGGCAAGCCCAGCCTGGGCTAGCACTGGCCATTTCTGGCCAGCACAGGGGTATACTCCAGCCAAAAATAACCCTCCATTACCCTCCGCAGTGCTGTGGGGCAGTGGGAGAAGTGGCCGAGCCACAGGGAGAAGGTCAACGGCAACAGTGAGGGCTGGCAGAGCCCCGGCGCCGAACCAACCACGCACCCACTCCTCAGCCCCCTTTCCCCAGGGTTTGCGGTTATTCTGATCGCTGGGCCGGAACTCACGGCCCAATGCGGATTTTAGAGTTAACCTTCATTGGCCAAAACACAAAGTCCCCGTCCATTCTGCCCGAAAGATATATGAAAAAACCCGCTCACGGTAAAAATCATTGAGACCATCCTTTAGCCTTCTTCGCCACCCTCATCATTGAACACCGCTCCCCATTCTCCCAGAATGTCCCTCCTTTCGGGGAAATCTCTCACTGGACACGGAAGGTGTGGAGATGGACCCTCCGGATCTCCTGGCACAGCTGCCCCTCACCTGGGTTACAGTCGGCCCCGCAGGGATTGAGCCATTCAGGGCTTTTTCCAAGCCAAAGCCAGGAGCGGAGCAAAAGCCCGGTGGGCTGTTTCCATCCCCTCTGCCACAAAAGCAATCCCAAAGGAGAAAGGCACATCCTTTTTCACTTTTCCAGACTTTCTTTGCAAGGCACGAGTCTTTTAACAATATAGTTTAATCACCGTCAACATTAGATCCGCGCTTGCATTCACTCAGTAGAGCTCACTGCCTGTCTAGCTGGGAAATCTCTGCTGCTCAATTAGCGGCAAAAGATGGGAACTGGAGAAAAATCCCCAGCGGGACATCAATCCCTGGCGTTATCACGATACAGCCTGAAATAAGAGATGCGGTTAAGATCCATTCTCCTTCCAGCGACTACGTGAATTGCACCCATTGACAAATACGTATAAATATTTGTTTCAAAGTTACAGATGTCGCTTTTTAATTGCGACACCAAAAAGGAATGACCTGCATTAAAAGTTCCAGGAGCGTTTTCTTCCCATACCGTGCTGGAATTTCTGAAAAATCCCGTTTCCTGCACAGAATAACACATCGTTTGTGGATAAGAAATAGCGAACTCAGCGTTTGGGGAAGGTGAGCTCCAAAGTGCTGAGGATTCATCTCTCCATTTGCAGGAGGAAGATAGCAAAGGCAGTCAAAGCTTCCCAGCGCAGCATCCTTACTGCCTGCCTGTTCCTATAGCCCGGGAGATCCTTGGAGACTTCCCACAGGGAAAGGGAGGAGGGGGCTGACCACCAAGGCCGGCTGGACCACGTAATGATTGTCACCACATTCGTTTCTTGCCAAAGAACGATGAAATTCATCCATCTGAACAAGACAGCAGGTCCCTTCCCTGCCATGGTTCCAGCGCTGGAGGAAAGGTGCCTCTCCCGAGGCTGCATTGGCATGGCACTGCTACACAGAAGGACAGAGATTTTTAAATCTCTTTATTTCTTCCAGGGAAAAACTTGCTTTCTCACTCAGTAAAGGACAAGCTCCCCAGGCCGGGCAGGAAGGCAGCACAGCCACGATTTACTTACAGAGAAAGGACCAGAAGGGTGTGCGGTCCCTGCGCCCGAGGAAAGCGGCCATTGCCAAAGCAGAGGGCAGGACGTGTCTCATCTTCAGCAGAGAGAACCGAGTCACAGAGTCACTCTAAAAAAAAAAGAATTAACCACAAAATTAGCTAATGGTTTCCTAAACCTAAACTCAGGCCCTGTCTCCATGATTATAATACAATAATGGTCTTAACAGGCAGGCAGCTCACCAGGAATGAGATGGAGAGTGACCCCCATATTCCCCTGGAAACCCTTCGGCCAGGCAAGACCCTGAACACCCTCCCAGATTGTCGGTTCTTTACCTCCACGAGGAACTTGTGGCCTTTTATTGTCATATTGGGTAACCAGAACAAGCCCCGCCATTCCTTATTCCAGCCTTAACAGCCTTCAGCGTTTCACTCCGGTCACCTCCCTGTCCCACTTCCGTCCCTGCACAATTTTTAAGATGGCGACTCAGAAATTAGGTCTTCTGGTTCTCATTGAAACACGCATTAATTCATACAACCAAAAGCTAGGCAAATGAAAAGGCCATAGAATCAGTGAGGTTGGAAGGGACCTTTAAGATCATCAAGTCCAACCATTAACCTACCCTGATAAAAACACCACCACTCCTAAACCATGTCCCTAAGCAGCTCATCTACCCTTTTCTTAAACACCTCCAGGGATGGTGAATCCACCACCTCTCTGGGCAGCTTATTCCAATGTTTAATAACCCTTTCAGTGAAAAAATGCTTCCTAACATCTAATCTAAACCGGCCCTGACATAACTTGAACCCATTTCCTCTTGTCCTATCACTTGTCGCCAGGGAGAAGAGGTCGGCTCCCATCTCTCTAAAACCTCCTTTCAGGTAGTTGTAGAGGGTGATAAGGTCTCCCCTCAGCCTCCTCTTCTCCAGGCTAAACAACCCCAGATCCCTCAGTCGTTCCTCATAAGGTTTGTCCTCCAATGTTAAACCTCAGCCCCCAGGGAAAAGAAATGTGCCCGACGAGGGGCTAAAAGGCACTCTGGCAAACCACCCCCCTCTCCAAACTGCAGTTTGCTCTAGGAAACTGACAAGTTTTCTTCCTCTGCGGCCTTAGTGAGGCTGTAGATTTTTCCACCCTGCAGGGAAAGAAACAATCCTCAAAAACAGATGTTATTCTGCCTGCAAGGAAAGCTTTAAAATAGGCATTCTGCCTTTAAAAAAAGAAAAATAAACGGAACATCTGAGCTGGTTTCTCCATGAAAATAACACTTTGCACTTGCACAGCAAAGCAACGCTCATTAACCAATCTCATAAAGCTTCGAAGGCATTAAGAAACACTCCCAGTAACACACATGCGAAGAGGAATCCCCATTTACGCACCCCGGCTATATCAAACCGCACTATTTCCCTCACAAGCTGTGATGGAAATGGGCCACGCTCCCATTCCTTGGCTCCAGAGCTCCGGCAATGCCGGGATCATGCCGACACAGCTGCTGTGGGCATCAGCTCTGCTAACACCCCGCTGACGGGCCAGCGACAGGAATCTGGGAGCAGGAAGGGGATTGTACCACCCAGGCTCCCCAAAATCCCACGCAGGTAAGAGGAATACAAATCTCAGGCTCCCCTAAGCCAACACATTTCTCACCGTGACTGCTGCACTAACACCCAGAGCAGTTTTTAAGCAGCACGCACCGGGTTTAACCTCTGCACTTGAGAAATACCCTGCCCTGAGGGCTGCCGGTCCCCTCGGCCCATTGCAGGAGGCAGCAGCAAACCCCTCCAGACAGGGCAAGAGGTGCTTGTAAGAGTGACATCCAGCTAATAACCAAAAAGCACTTAAACCAACCCCAAACTGTGGAGACATTTAGTCTCGGGCCAGCAGCAGCATGTTGCTCAGTAAGGCACGCTTCCACAACTCCCCTCAATTAACCGTCACCTCCAGAGCCCGATCTGTGAAGGTGAGAAGTTCCTTTAGGTTGACTCTTGACGTCCCTTTCCCTCCCACAGGCAACAAGACCCCAAGTATTGCCACTTGAGAGTGTGGTTCCCCTTCCATGGGCACCCAGCTCGCTCTGCAGTTTTGGATTATCACCGACCTTCAACGTAACAAATTTTACCATTTTTCCACCCCTCTTTCTTGGGAAAAGACAGAGGGAATGAGACAACTCCAAACCGCTCTCTTTTATTTGATCTGCAGCGATTTGACCTGGTATTTGATCTGCAGCAACCTGACAACCCCAGCACTTCCCGCTGGATTAGGCTTTGGGAAACAATTCAAGGGTCCCAACTACAAGTAAGGACCACGCGTAAGGAACGAGCTGTTACTAATTGGCGAATCAGTAAAAACACCAGCCCCAATCATGAGGAGAAAGTCTCATTTTTCAGTCATGGATTTTCATGTGTTTTGTTTTCAGGCCACCCAAAGAGCGCGCGCTTTTATAGCCATCAGCAATTAAGTTCTCTGTCCCCTCCAGAAAAGCCTTTTCCTAAAGGCGCTCTCCTCCCAAGGTCAGACCCACAAAAAGAAGCCCTCTCTGCTTAATCCATTTCACAGAGACTTTCAAATGCAAAATAGAATTGAACAGGACATCTTTTCCCCGCTTCCGGGAAAGCCAGTAACAGAGACCTTGGCAACATATTTAGCAAATCTATCATTGTAATGCCTTTGCATTGCCCATTTCCACCTGGAGAGCAGGCTGAAAGGACTCTCATAAAAGAAAAAAAAACAAACCATCCACAAAACATATTCCTGTCTAGGAGGTAATTTTATGAAAATAGGACAGAAGTGAAATTCCTGTGAAACAGAGGGGTTATGATTGTTACCATCTTCTTCAGCCTTAACGATTTGAACGTCTTTTTACAGGTACAAGGCAACAAGAAACATTCTCAAGGTGCAAAAAAAAAATACAACTAGTCACCTCTTTACCCCAAAGATCTTTTCACCACACGGATTCCACCACCAATACACAGCTGCTAAATATCCCCAGCTGCTGCCGATCCGTAAGAAACCCTTCAAAATAAAAGAGAACGCCGAGCCCGGCACGCTGACGGTGCTGCCAGGGCTGTGAGTCAGAGCTGGACATAGTCGCAGCCCCTGAGGTTGAAATCAGCCCCATGTTTAGGCACAATGCGGGGTTTTAAGCCTCGCTACAAACCAGCCCCCTGCTTCTCAAGAAAAACAGGGAGATTCACCTTGAAATAAACCACTTTCTTGATGCCGCATGGGCGCTGGTCCATGGCCGCTGCCGCCCTTAGGGCCAGTTCCATGGGGCTTCGCTTGACCTGGAGCAGAACTCGAGGGCGTGAGGACAACGAGCCCCCTACACAAAATCTGAAAAAAGGAAAAGTTCAATAAGATTTGCTCTTACTCACCCACTGTAATAAGTAATTTAGCAAAAGAATTTTGCTTCAGCTAAAATGGATGTGTGTTCGCTATGGCTTCAGCTAAAGATGGGTATATGCTTGCTATGCGTTTGATAGATGTGTGCTCGCTATGGCTTCAGCTAAAGATAGTTATGTGCTTGCTATGCGCTTGGGAAAGGGGATAGTGTTAGATAGGGTATCAGACGAAACCAACAGTTGGAGGCACCGAACCATTGCAAAACAAAGGGTGGTGTCTCTAGCTAAGATAACCACAGAAGTGTAAGGAGTGAAGAAGCCACAAGAAGGACATGGTGATAAAGACTTTGGCCCTCCCTCCATGGACTATCAGGAAGACCCCAGAGGAAGCATGCCGCCTGGGAAGGGGGCATGTTGCATTCCCAGAACTCATTGACTATGTATTTGGGGGCATGTTGCATTCCCAGAACTCATCGATTATGTATTTGGGGGTGGGTCGCGTTCCAAAAACTCATTGACTATGCAAACTATGTTCCAAGAAGAAACATGAATAATTATAAGGAATATGAAATAAAAACAAGCGGTTGTAAAGGGAAAAATGAGACACAGGAGGAGAAATCCCCTGTGTAACTCCCAGCGCTGCAATAAATATTCTTTGCTCCACCGAATTTGCCCCGGACTAAAATTCAATACAGTGAGCGCGTTTCTCACACCCACCAAAGCCTAACCACTACAACTGGCCCTTTCACAACCAGGCCTGATCGCAGAAGAAAACTGAAATATCCCAATTCCCAGTTCACACACAAGGCGTGGAGCTGCCCAGACCCCACGTGTGGGCTGGGGAGATGGGGGGCTCTTCTTCTCAAAACCCGCAGGAAGAGAAAGGGCAGGAGTGTTTTCCCAGCCCTGGAAGAGGTGTGGGGAGAAGGTGGGAGGGAGGAAAAGGCTGCCCAGGAGTGGGGTAGGGGGAAGGAGAGGGCTCCATCCATGGGGGAAACGCTGTTCCTGGCCACACAGGCAGCTGTGGGACCACCCTGGGGATGGATTTGGGGGCTCTCCCTGAGGGAAACCCCATTCCCGGACACACAGGAGGCTGTGGGGCCGCCCAGGGGACAGATCTGAGGGCTCTCCCTGAGGAGAGCCTGTGGGGAGGAGGGAGACGGGGGCCGCCCCAGGGCCGGGGCCACTCCTGGAAGGGGGGGGGGGGGATCTCCAGCCGCCCACGCGGGGCTGCCCGAAGCCTGAGGAGATGAAACGAAGAGGAAAAAAGCGGAAAATTCCCTCCCCGCCATCGCCTCTCACAGCCCCGGCCCTCCCCGCCGCGCCTCATGGCGGCTGTGTGCGGTGTCACCTGAGCGGGGGGCGGGGGCTGAGGCAGGAAAAGGCGAGAGGGGAAGGGAAGGGAAGGGCGGCGCCATTTTGATGAGAGGAGAGGGAAAGGGGGGCCGAGAGATGGGGTGGGCGGGAGATGGGAGAGGAGGAAGAGAGGATGGTGGGGGGGGGTGGGAGCGAGTGTGTGAGGGGAATAGGTGTTGCGTGAGGGGGGAAGCGAGGGGGGAATGGGTTTTCGTGAGAGGGAGGTTTGCAGGGCTGTGAGGTGTCTGTGAGAGAGGAGGCCCCGGAGGGAGGTGAGTGGAAAGGGCTGTGTGTGGAAAGAAAAGCTTTAAGGACAGGCTGGGCTGGGGAAAGGTGGTGGGCCCTGAGGGAGGGCTTGGGGACCGGGGCTGGAAGCGTGGGTTTGGGGCAAAACTCTGGGAAAGAAACTGCAGGACAGGGCCAATCTGACTATACAGTTTTCACAAAGCTTCAAGCAAAGGGTGACCAAAGCTGCCTCTTGTCCTTTTGTGGGCTGGTTCTGTCTAAATTATTCATGCGAGTGGATTTTTGCCACACGGGATGGGAACGTTCGCTTCCCGGGATAGCTGATGCCCCTGGATAACCACTGACCGCGAAGCACTGCGAAACCCCGTGTTCAAAAATGAGAACAAAGGCCGGGTTTTGCCTCTCGGAAGGATCTCTAAGCACCGTCTCCACGTTATTTTCAGTACCTTTCTGGTTGTTTTCTTTCCCCCCATCCCCGTGATGTCCGTCGGGGGGGCTGGCGGAGCTCTGCAGACGGCTGTCCGGCTCATTTTGGGGAAGGCTGGGCTGGTTTCGGGGGTCCCGGCGCATTTGGGGGAGGGCTGGGCTGGTTTCGGCCTCGCACTGCCCGGGGCGGAGAGAAGCGCTGGGGGGCGTGGCCCGGGTTTCCCTTCGGCGCATGCGCGGGTGGGCGGAGGAGAGGGGGAGTATTTCCGGTGTGCGGCGGCGGTCGGGAGCTGCGATGGTCGGTACCGGGGGAGACGGGAGGACCGGGGCCGAGGGGACCGGAAGCGCAAGCGGGACCGTGCGCGGGCGGGGCGGCGGCGGCGGCGGCAGGAGCGGAGGTGTCCAGGGCCAGTTCGGGGGATTTGTGGGGTGGCGGGACCGGGCTGGGGGGCGCGGGGGGCGGTCTGGGCCTTTTTGGGGGGGGGCAGAGCCGAGTGGGGGGTCCCCGGGGAGAACAGGGCCGATTCAGGCCCCCCCCGTCCCCCGCTGCCCCCCCCTCACCCCCCGCTCGCTCCCCGCAGGTGGCGGCAGCCCCGGCCGCAGCGCAGGGTGCCCGGGGCCGGCCTGGCCGGGCGCTTGGCTCCGCTCTGGGCTCCGCTCTCGGTACCCCCCGGCAGGTCAGCCCGGCCGTGCCCCCTTCGCCCGCCTCCAGCCCACGGCCGAGCCCCCCCAGGTACCCCCGAGATGGGTCGGGGGGTGTCAGCGCTGGGCCCCCTGAAGCGGGGGAGGGTGGTGGGCACGGGCATTGCTGGGAGCCCGTGGGCAGCCCTGGGACCCCCTTAAAGCTCACGGAGACCCCCGGGGCCCCCTTGTCTCCCCCAGAGCCGACGGGGAGCCGTAGCTGTGGAGTCAGCTTAAGGAGTCTGCCCTAAGGACTGCTGCTTTTTGGAGCGTTGGGGGAGGGTGAGGGTTGTCGGTGTGGGGAGTGGAGGTGTGTGGGAGGAGTCCCGTGTCTTGAGGGAGCTTTGGGGATGTTGGGCAGATTTGGGGGAGTGGGGGAGGGGTCCCCTCACTTGGAGCTCCCTGGTTGGTTTCTTCTAAACTGTGGGAGGCAGCGGGCGAAGGGGGAAGGCAATAGAGTGAGTTGCTGTACTTCAGTCCTTGGTTGAGAGTCAGCGACTCTGCTCCCTTGCTGCTCAGCAGACTATTAGCTCCGTGGGGCTGTTTCTTCAGGCAGGCTACGACGGAAGAGTTGTTAGCAGTGACATCTCCTGGGAACGTACTGCCTGACGTTGGATATACCTGGCAGCACGCAGCAGCTCAGAGCCCCACAGCGTATGCTTCCACACTCAGTTCCGTTCCCTACCTGGGAACCCGCTCTTTCTCGGTCCCTGCTGGCAGCTCCTGTGGAGGCTCTTGGCCGAGGACCGGCCCCGGTTTCCCCACTGCCCCACCAGCAGCCATGGGAGAGCGGGGTTGTCCTGAGTGTGTGAGCACCACTGGCTCTGTTGCTGCACTGGGCCAGGCCTCCAGGATGTCGTAGAGGGAGCTCTGAGACGAGGAGCTGCTCCTCAACAGGCTGCTGCAGTCCTCCGAGTTGGCCAGCGAGCACAGGCAGGGGCGCTTGTGGTGGCCCTCGGGGGGCCCAGGAGCCCCAGGGGTGCCTGGACCAGAAGGAGCTGTTCCCACTGATAGGACCTATAGGCGGCAGAGGAGGGCAGGGGGACGTGGGGGCTTGGGGTGGGCAGGGGGTAGAGAGAGGCATCACTGTTTCGATGGTATATGGTTGGCAGGGAGCCCAGTGGGTCCTGTGGGGCCCGGTGCTCCCTCCTCACTGCCTCCTCGGTTGTCCTGCAGGGGAGGAGAGAGAAGAGAGCCCGCTATACCCTGTCTCCTCTGTTGGGGCCCGCGGGCAGCACCCCCTCCTCAGCAGGCGGGCAGGGCTGCCCAGCACAGGCAGGGCTGAGGGTCTGGGGCAGGATCTGGGGGTCTCCCCCACACTCCCTGCTTCTCCTGTGTTGACTTGAGGTCCCATCCTTCATCCGCTAGCCGAGAAGCTGCTGAGGGAGGGGACGGAGTGAGCGGCCGGCAGCCCTGGGCACAGCCCCGGCTCAGGGCTGCCGTGGGGTGTGGGCTGTTTGCATGGTGCTCGGTGCCGGGGCCACTCACCGCTCTGCTCCTGCGGGTGGGCTCTCGCGTCCGTCATCCCTTGCTTTGGCTTCTTCCAGTCCCTCTGCAGGACCCCAGGAGCTGGGTGAGACAGGAGCAGCTCCCAGCCCCGCGCCGCAGCCCCCCACCCCACCCCACGCTGTGGCACAGTGCGGTGCAGCAGTCGCCTACCTGGAGCCGCTTGGTCCGTAGCACAGAAGAGACCGCGCTGAGCCCCATCAAAAGCATCACGAGCGGAGCCAGGTGAGCTGTGGGGGGGACGTTGGAGTCCCTCCTGGCACCAGCTGCGGTGCAGCCGCGCAACCCTGGGGTGCCCCCCATGGGAAATGTTAAAGAAATAAAATGTTGGTCTCTATCTCTGGTGCTGTGGTTCCTCCTCCCATCCCGCGGCTGGGGCTGTGCCCCCCTCAGTGCCCGACCCAGTGGGACAGGCTGGCACTGCTGGCACCCACCAACCTGGGGGGGTGGGGGTGTCAGGGGAGCTGGGTGGGCTGGAGAAAAAGGGAGGAAGCACCTCTTGAAACCAGCTCGGCCCTCTCCAGACACAAAACCCTCCCCAGAGGCACCAGAGGGGACCCCCAGATCCTTGAAGGGCTGCCCCAGACTCCCTCTGCCCTGCAAGAGTCCCCCCCAGGACCCCGTAAGAGCAGCCCAGGACCCCTTACGGACACCCCAGTGGCGTCTCAAATCTGGGTTCTTTACCTGCTGGGCAAGCCAGTAACACACTGTGTGGGAGCAGCCAGCCAAGCCGGTTTCAGAGCACAAGAGGTGAGAGGCAGGGAGCTGCCCATCCCATCCCACCACTCTTCCCGTGACATTGAGCACCGGACATCACAAATTGGCAACAGAGACTTCGCTATGGCACCACCAGAGGGAAATATCCCAGACAGTGTAATCCACTCGGGCATAATCCTGCACCCTCCCAGAGTCAGGAAATATAAACCGCAGGGTCTGGGGAGACAAATGGGGAATCCTCCAAGGATACAGCTGGCCCTTAGGAGATCCGTCCCACCCATCCAGGACGCTGTACAGGGTAACTTCCCCGGGATGGAGCGACCTCACCTGAGAGAGAGAGGGTAAGTGACTAAGAAACATCCGTAGGGTATAGGGCATGCGATTGAGTTTGTGACTGGTGCGCTCTTTTAAAGTATTAATATCTAGCGCCCTTGTGGTTTGTGTTGCTACTTGTCGGGGGCATTTGTAGCTCGCAATAGTGGATCCCGCTAATTTCTTTTAAACCGCAGTAGTGTAATGGCTATCGCACACACAGAACTTGCAATAGTGACGTATTGGACCTGTGAGCGAAGTCCAAAGAAATTGTTAATTTGAACCTCTCAGTGAAGCCCTTTTTCCCGTTTCGTCACAGTCCCCGAGCCACTGGGTAAAGCGACACCTGGAAAAAAAACCCACACCACCCCAAAAAAACCCCACACCACATCCCCCACTCCCCACCCACCCCTTCTCCCCTCATCACAGCCATGGGGCAAACTCCCACCACCACCCCCCCAATCTCAGCTCGGCCGTGACCCCCCCCCCCCCCCCCCCCCCCCCCCCGAGATACTGGAAAGAGAGCAACGGAGAGCGAGCTCAGGCTCTTGTGAGCTGGAGAGATTTCTCTTTGTTTTTTGATGTTGTTGTCGTTGGGTGGGTTTTGGTTGGTTTTTTTCACAGAACACTTTGCAGTGTGGTGTCACAGCCCCCGGGGCCGGCGCTGGCACCGCCACCTCACCCCCGGCTCTCGTCCCTTCTCTTGCCCAGTGGCTTTCACCCCTTTCCTTGCTTGGTTTGGTTGTTGTTTTTTTCCTTTCTACCTTTCTTTTTTTTTTATATTTGGGGTTTTTGTTTCCTTTTCCTTTTTTTTTCTCCCCCCTCCCCTTTTTTCCTTTTCCCTTTTTTTCTTTTGCCCCTTTTTTCTTCCCCCCCTTTTATCTCTTTTTCTCTTTGTTCTTCTTTCCCCTCTTTTCCCCCCACCCCCTTTTTTTCTTTTGTTTTTTTCTTTTTCTCTCTTTAAGCATCTCTCAAGCTTTCTCCGAAGGAACGGCCCCTGGCTCTCAGCCAGCAGAAGGAGACTATGGAAGAGCTCTGGCACCCGTGGGATTGCTTTCCTTCTCCCGCCTCACACTCAGTAGAGAGCGTGTTTTCCAACTCTTTTTTTTTTATTAAGAAAATAAACAAAAATAATGCTCCAGCTATCAGTTTTGTAAGGCACACAAAATCTCTAAAAGGAACAGAAGCGCAATGTGCTGAGGTATGAAAACCTGAGGTAGTTTTTGTGTGTGGATGTGTGTGTGTCATTTGGGGTTGTGGGTTGTGTGTGTGTTACTTTTGAAACTAAAAAAAAAATTAATATTTTTGCTAGTGTTGTTTTTTTTTTCCCCCCAGCCCTGGGCTGACAACCTCTTGGAAATCTGTTTTTCCCCCCCTGCCCCTCTTTCCCCCCTTCTCTCCTTGCAACCGCGATCTTTCCGCAAAGCGTTTACGGCCGAGCACGGCCTTTCCTTTAACCTCTGGAAAAGCCGGCTTGTGCTAAAAAACAAACATCCCCCTCCCGCCCCCACCCCCTCTGAAATGAAATAAATAAATAAATAAAATAAAATCCTTACAAAACTTAAAAATAGCTGTTAGTTTCCTTATTGTTACATTAATTCTAAAAGCTGATGAGCCGATGCGCTGTGTGCCGCAGCCCAACCTCCCCCCCTCAACGCTGGGCGAGCTCCTCTGGCCATGCCTGGGATGAAAAACCGGTGGCTTTTAGGAAATAAAAAATAAAAAAATAATAAAACCTCTCTTTCTCTCTCTCTCTGCCTCTGTTAGTCCAACTAAAGGGATAGCGTCGGGAGGCGAGGGAGGAGAAAGGGGGAGGCTGTGGGATGGAGAGAGCCCTCCCCGTACCCCTCGGCTGTGCATCCTCGCAGTGCCACAGGGAATGGGGGTGGGGGGTTCTGTGGGGGGGTCTTTGGTTTGCACAGGGTGGCCGTGGTGGGGGCTCAGCCCCATCCTTACAGTGCTGGGGAGCACGGGGCTACCAGGCACAGGGTCCCTCCCCCAGTGAGGTGCTTTGGTGCGTTGAGGTGTTAGATGGGGTGGCACAGCCCCTGCCCGCCCCGGGAGGGGGGACACCACCTCTCCGGTGGCACTGGATGGGAGGGAGGGAGGGAGGGAGGGAGGGAGCAGAGCTGTGGGAGCCATGGAGAAAGGCGTGGGGGTGTCCCTCATCGTGGCAGCCCCCAGCAGCCCTACCCCGCCACCCGGCCACCCCAAGGGACACCCAAGCCCCATCTTGGTCCTCTCCCCGTTGGGTGACGCCCTTCCACCCACCCCGGAGGTGCGCTCCTCTCCTGCGGGGGGGGACGCCCAGCGCTCGCCTGGCTAGAGAAGCACCGGGGGGTGCTTAGGGGGCATCTGAGCTTCCCCATTACACGGGCCTAATTACTGTGCCGTTAATAACCATTAATAACCACTTTGGCTCTGCTAACCAACTGTGGTGAGGCCCCCACCCCGCTTTAGCACAGGCTTCCTGATGCCAACACCCCCCCGAGACACTGGAAAGAGAGCAACGGAGAGCGAGCTCAGGCTCTTGTGAGCTGGAGAGATTTCTCTTTGGGTTTTGATGTTGTCGTTGGGTGGGATTTGGTTGGTTGTTTTTCACAGAACACTTTGCAGTAGAGGACAAAAACGTGGTGTCGCAGCCCCCGGGGCCGGCGCTGGCACCGCCACCTCCCCCCACCTCCCCCCTCCCCCGGCTCCTGTCCCTCCTCCTGCCCGGGGGATGTTCCCACTTTCCTTCCTTGGTTCGTTTGTTTTTTTTTTTTCCTTTCTACCTTTCTTTTTTAATATGTGGGGGTTTTTTTCTTTTTCATTTTTTCTTCTTTCTTCCTTTTGTTTTTCACTTCCCCTTCCTTTTTTCCCCTTATTTCTTCTTTTTTCACTTTTTTCCCCTTTTTTTCTCTTTTTCCCCCCTTTTTTTCCCTTTTTTTTGCTTTTCCCCCTTTTTTTGTTTCCCCTTTCCCCCCCCCCGTTTTTTTTCTCTTTTTTCCCCTTTTTTCTTTTCCCACTTTTTTTTTTCATCCCCCCCCCCCCCCCCCTTTTTTTTTTCCTCTTTTTAAACAAGCTCTCTCCTGAAGGAGCGGCCCCTGGCTCTCCGCTGGCAGAAGGAGCCTACGGAAGAGCTCTGGCACTGACACGGGCAGGAACACCCACTCACACATCGCAACACAGCAGTTAGTTTGGCAACACCCCCACAGCCTGTCACAAGTGAGACCTGCACAGACAAAAGGCTCCTGAGTGAGGGCACTGGGGCAGCCCCACCTTAGAAGCAGCAGAGGAGCAGAGCCGTCCGGAGCCATCAAGAGCACAGGAAGGGCTATTCAGGGCCTCATTGTCTGCGCCGAGTGACCGTCTGCTGAGAACCGCTCTGGCGGCTCAGAGCTCAGCCCCAGCAGCAGTCTGGAGCCAACGGGGAAAAGTACACTGGGAGGAAGACTGGCAGCCTTCCTCCACAACGCCCCGGAGAGAATGACCACAGTGCTGCCTATCCCCATCGCTTTTCCAACTCGGTTCATTTTTTTTTTAATTAATTTTCTAATAAAAAGCTCCAACTCTCAGTTTTACACAAGGCACACAAAATCTCTAAAAGGGAGACACAAGCGTGAGGTGCTGAGGTACCCAAACCTGCCCACGTTAGTCCAACTAAAGGGAGAGCGTCGGGAGGCGAGGGAGGAGGAAGGGGGAGGCTGTGGGATGGAGAGAGCCCTCCCCGTACCCCTCGGCTGTGCATCCTCGCAGCGCCGCGGGGAATGGGGGGCTGTGTGTTTGGGGGGGTCTTTGGTTTGCTCCCCTGAGCACCCTGGGGGTGGAGGAGGAGGATTTGGGAGGGGGGGATGTCTGGCGGTGGGGTTACATTCATCGGGCGGTGCTGGGCGGCACGGCGGGAGCCTCCCTTGCTGTGCTGCGAGGCCGGGGCTCCCGGAGCGTGTTTCTGCTCCTGCTGCTTCACCTGCTGGAGCATTTCCCTCATCTCGCGCTGTGCAGTCTTGGGGAGGAGAGGGGAAAAGCAAGAGGTGGGGGTCAGGGCACTGCTTCTCCCCCCACCAACCACACCCGAGCCCCCACCGAGCATCTCAATGCTCCCAACTTGTCACTCTGGACAAGCTGTAATTAATTTCAGGTTGTTTGTTTGTTTGTTTTTTTTTAACTTGTGCTTCACTCCTCGAGAGAGCCTGAATTTTTTGGGGGGTCGCCATGCCGCCTAAGTGGACAAGAGACAAGGTTATGGAAGATGCACCCAGGTGGGATGCGCATGGATTTGCCCGCACTGGGGAGTCCATTCACACCCTGGGTGCTGCTCTGCACAGCATTCAAAACACCCATTTTTAGCTTAATCAAGCCAATCTTCAATTTCAGCGCTCGCACAGCCGGGGGGAGCTACCAAAACACCTTCAGTGCCTCTTGGGGGCACAGGGACCTCCCAAAGGAAGAGCAGCAGGTCGCTCGGGTGGTGCTGGGCTCAGCAAGCCCGACACCTTTCCTCGGTGGATGAAAGCGGCCGGGGAAGATCAGGTAAAGCCACAGCCAAACCGTACCTGACTGGCAAAGAAATGCCCAATGATTTTAACGATGACCTCCTCGTTCTCGTCCGGGGTTTGGTCTCGTGGCACAAGGACTTCCACACTGGTTAAGTTTTGCAGTTCATTCACCTGGAGCGAACCACAAGAGGCTTCTGTTGTGGAAGAGCCAAAATCCTCCACTGTCGGTGTCACCACGGCACCAGGCACCCTGTGTGTCTCCCCCTTCCTTGGGACCAACGAGAACCACCACCAGGACATGGGGGCTGAGGGTCAAGGTGTCGCTGAAACCACTGAGCACCCGGGATTTGTCCCCATGGGGTGGGCAGGGGTGATGGGTGATGCCCAACTCTGCATCCCCGGGGCACCACCCCCCAGCGTTTTGCCACCTTTGCCTATCACACGGCCGGCTGCGAAGGAAGGCACCTTGATGTGGGCTTCAAGCTTCACTTCTTCTTTTGCGTTAAAGAAGTTTTCCTCTTTCAGCTTCCCAAATATTCACCCCTGGGCCTGGGGAGGAGACGGACGGGAAGGAAAACCATCAGGCAGCACCCGCTGTGCCTCTCCATCCCCAAAGCTGATAATGTCCCCATGTCCAGCAGCATCAAAACCACTGTACCCAGCAAAGAGCCCCCCCGGCGCTGAGGGAGGCCAAGCCAGGCTGGCAGCACAGTGGTGACCACAGGGACTCCCGCGACTTGTCCCTTACTGTCCCCCCCACCCACAGCCCCCACCCAGCGCACCTTGAACTGAGCCTCGGGCGGCCCTGTGATGATGACCATCTGCTCGCTGTCCTCGGGACCTTCTGCCGGGGCGATCTGGGGAGGGATGGGGGAAGGGAGCATGAGCGCGGCCCCCACTTTGGCGAGACCTTCCCTCGGTGGGACGTTCACCCCCATGCAGGAGCATCCCCTCCCACCCGAGCCAGGCTGATAACCGGGGTGCTGCAGGCCTGGCCTTCTACTAATGACAGGCTGGAGAGGTGGGCACATGCCAACCTCATGAAGTTCAATGAGGCCCAGAGCAAGGTCCTGCACCTGGGTCAGGGCAATCCCAAGCACAAATCCAGGCTGGGCAGAGAATGGATGGAGCGCAGCCCTGGGGAGAAGGACCTGGGGGTGCTGATTGATGAGAAGCTCAACATGAGCCGGCAACACATGATCGCAGCCCAGAAAGCCATCCATATCCCGGGCTGCATCAGAAGAAGTGGGCCAGCAGGGCGAGGGATGTGGTTCTGCCCCTCTGCTGCGTTCTGGTGAGACCCCACCTGGAGTACTGTGTCCAGCTCTGGAGCCCCCAACATAGGAAAGACATGGACCTGCTGGAGCGGGGCCAGAGGAGGCCCTGGAGATGCTGTGAGGTCTGGAGCCCCTCTGCTGGGAGGACAGGCTGAGTGTTGGGGTTGTTCAGCCTGGAGCAGGTGCCGGCTGGGGGGGCTCCGTACAGACCCGAGAGGTACACCCAGGAGCTCCATGGTGGGAGAGAAAACGAGGGTCAGTGACGGCCCCAGCCTGCCAGACCTTTCCCCGCCACCCCCAGCCCGACGCAGAGCAGCATGCCACCACCGTGAGCCCAGCAGGCCCTGAAACCCCCCCTCACAGAGCACGGGGGCACCCGAGGGTGCATTGGGGTGAGCTGCAGCCCCGACTCAGCACCCAGGTACCCCCAGTTCCTCCCCGCTGCCATCTTTCTGCCTGTGTCCTGCCTTTGTAGGGGAAAACCGGCCCAAACGGCCTTTCAGAGCAGCCAAAACCCCGCAAAGCTGAAACTGTGCTCTGACCACCATCGGTCCCCTGCACAGAAAGTAGGGGATTGGTGAGAACCGAGCACCATGTCTGGTTTGGCTCTGATTTCCATCATCGTTTCACTTTTCCAGGTCCAAGAGAAGAGAAAGCCAAGGCTGAGGAAGATGTTCCCCCAAGACCTGGGCTGGGGACAGGGGGGAAAGCAGCAAGGGGTGCTTGCCAGCACTCCAACCCAAGTCAACCCAACCCAAAGCCTCGTCAACTCTTCCATGTCTCAAATCCATCAGAAATCTCCCCTGGCAGTAGACACAACTCTCTCCTGCTCTGCATTCCAGCAAGTGCAACCAGATGCTACCTGCAAACCACCATTTCTCACGTGGAGAAGGAGCAGACCCAGCTCCCCTGCCCAGGCTGGACGCCACTCTCGCTCCCAGCCCTCTAGTTAAACCCGCTGTGCCGAGGTTGTGCTCCCTCTCACATTGAGCCCACGCTCCCCGTGTCCACCCTCTGCTTCTGGCCACGGGCTGCTCCATGGCTCCTACACCAACATGTCCTCTCCTGCCCAGCCAGTCCTCAAGGCCAGTGTGGACATCGCACCTCCTCACTTCCCTCCCTTCACCAGGAGGCTCATTCCTTCTCCTCCATCCTTGCCAGGTCTCTAGAGCTCCACAGTTGAAGCTACAGCCACCGGCCCCAGGTCCTGCTGAGGATGCAGTCAGAAATGACCACTCCAAGGTGTGAAACGTAAAGTACTTGGGTGGAAGGAGCAGAGGCCTCACCAGGGTGGCTTCAATAGGGTCCCACAAAGTTTTGGGCTGAAGGGGGTCCCACCAAACGCTGCCCTTTGGGACACCTGCTCAGCTCTTCTCCAATACGCCAACAAACGCTCAACCAGACGCTTCCCCAAGGCCGCGCTTGCTCGGGCGGTCGCCGCGGGCAGAGCATCCTCCCGCACAGCCAGACCAACCGACCCTTCTCAGTGCCCTCCGGGGCCACCGCGCACATCACACTCACACGCCCCTCCGCACCACCAGCCTGGCACTCACCCTTCTCTGACAGCTCTGCTGCTGGCATTGCCAGGAGAAGAAAACAGCACAAGTAAACTTCAGACAACAGCACAAGTGAACTTCAGAACTCAGCTTGGCCACTGCAGTTAAAGACAATAAGAAGAGATTCTTTCAGTATATCAATAGAAAAAGGAAGACTAGGGAAAATGTAGGCCCACTGGCGAATGAGACAGGTGCCCTAGTGGTGGAAGACACAGAGAAGGCAGAGTTCCTGAATGCCGCCTTTTCTTCGGTCTTCACTGCTAAAGCTGTCCTTCACGAATCCCATACTCTGAAGGCAAAGGAGAAGGTCTGGAGAGAGGAAGATTTTCCCTCAGTTGAGGAGGACCGGGTCAGAGACCACTTGGCCAAGCTGGACATTCATAAGTCCATGGGCCCTGACGGGATGCACCCGCGAGTGCTGAGAGAGCTGGTGGATGTTATTGCTGGACCACTCTCCATCATCTTTGAAAGGTCATGGAGAACAGGAGAGGTGCCTGAGGACTGGAGGAAGGCTGACATCACTCCGATCTTCAAAAAAGGCAAGAAGGAGGACCCAGGGAACTACAGACCAGTTAGTCTCACCTCTGTCCCTGGGAAAGTAATGGAGTGACTCATTCTGGATGTCATCTCCAAACACGTTGAGGAGCAGGAAGTTATTGGAAGTGGTCAACATGGATTTACCAAGGGTAAATCATGCTTGGCCAATCTGATAGCTTTCTATGATGTTATAAGTGGTTGGCTGGATGAGGGGAGAGTTGTAGATGTCACCTACCTTGACTTTAGCAAGGCTTTTGACACTGTCTCCCATAACATCCTCATTAGAAAGCTGAGGAAGTATGGGCTAGATGAGGCGACAGCGAGGTGGATTGAGAGTTGGCTGCGGGACAGAACTCAGAGGGTTGTGATCAGCGGCACAGAGTCTAGTTGGAGGCCTGTAACCAGTGGTGTCCCCCAGGGGTCAATACTCGGTCCAATTTTGTTTAATATATTCATTAATGACCTGGATGAGGGGGCAGAGTGTATCCTCAGCAAGTTTGCTGATGATACCAAACTGGGTGGGGTGGCTGACACCCCAGAGGGCCATGCTGCTATCCAGCGTGACCTGGACAGGCTGGAGAGCTGGGCAGAGAAGAACCTAATGAGGTTCAAGAAAAGCAAGTGCAAGGTCCTGCACCTGGGGAGGAAGAATGCTAGGCACCAGTATAGGTTAGGGGCGGACCTGCTACAAGTAGCTCGTAGGAGAAGGATCTGGGGGTCCTGGTAGACAGTAAATTATCCATGACCCAGCAATGTGCCCTTGTTGCCAAAAAAGCCAATGGAATCCTGGGCTGCATAGGGAAGAGTGTGGCCAGTAGGTCGAGGGAGGTCATTCTCCCCCTCTGCTCTGCACTGGTGAGGCCACAACTGGAATAATGTGTCCAGTTTTGGGCTCCCCAGCTCAAGAGGGACAGGGAACTGCTGGAGCGAGTCCAGCGAAGGGCAACTAAGATGATGAAGGGATTGAAGCATCTCCCGTATGAGGAAAGGCTGAGAGAGCTGGGACTCTTTAGCCTGGAGAAGAGAAGGCTGAGGGGAGACCTTATTATGGCATATGAGTATCTAAAGGGTGGGTTGAAGGAGGATGGAGCCAGGCTCTTTTCAGTGGTTCCCAGTGAAAGGACGAGGGGTAATGGGCACAAGTTAGAACACAAGAAGTTCCGTTCAAATACAGGGAAACACTTCTTTACGGTGAGGGTGTCAGAGCACTGGCACAGGCTGCCCAGGGAGGTTGTGGAGTCCCCTTCTCTGGAGCTTTTCAAGACCCGCCTGGATGCAGTCCTGAGTCATGTGCTCTGAGCAATCCTGCTTTAGCAGGGGAGTTGGGCTAGATGATCTCTAGAGGTCCCTTCCAACTCTGAAAACTCCGTGATTCCAATACAGAATTGCACAGGCATGAAAAATACGCCGTGATTCAACTTGTTTCACTCATTTAAGACAAGGCTTGTAGCTACAAGACAGTTGAGACAATTTAAAACCAGAACTAACCTGCACTCCCCCTTTGACTGCCAGAACTGTGTTTCTCAGTTCTTTGTATTTCTTTCTTCCCTGCGGAGTACATATCAAGATTTTCCTGACTCAAAGAAACAAGAAAGGTCAGTCACAAACACAGAAAAGCAGACACCCACTAACTTGGGGACTGCACAGTAGCACTCTCATGGTCCTGCCTATATGCACAAAATTACATTAAGGCACCATTCGCCTACACAGCGAGCAATTCCAGCTCAAAGTCCAGCAGCACTCACAGCCACATATCCCACACACCCCTCCCTCCCCTCAGGCCCTCCCCTCCTCAGGCCCCTCGGCCCCGCCCCCGGATGGCTGTGACTGACAGCCCAATACCGGCTCCGCTGATTGGCTCAGCCCTGGCCAATGGCACGGCGAGGGAAGACCCCGTGGTGAACCAGTGGAGGAGGGCTCCCTCACAGCTTGCCCGGGCCTCAGGTACCCGTCGGCGGCCTGAGCCTCTCTTCCCCCCAGAAGGGCGCTCCTGGGTAAGATTCGAACACTTCCCCGGGACACTTAGAGATCTCCACAGAGTGGCTTTATAGCTTAGTGCATTTGTAACCGAGCTGCATTACTGACGTCTGTAGTATTCGCACGGGCTTTGCAGACAGTCACTGTCACCGGCAATCCAAAAGAAGTCGTGTCTCTGTTGTTTAAGCAAACAGAGTGTTAAGGAAAACACTCCTGCCCTTTCTCTTCCTCCGGGTTTTGAGAAGAAGAGGTCCTGTCTCCCCAGCCTACACGTGGGGTCTGGGCAGCTCCACGCCTTGTGTTTGAACCGGGAATTGGGATGTTTCAGTTTTCTCCTGTGATCAGGCCTGGTTGTGAAAGGGCCAGTTGTAGTGTTTAGGGTTTTGTGGGTGAGGAACAGCAAATCTTATTGAACTTTTCCTTTTTTTAGGTTTTGTTTAGGGGGCTCGTTGTCCTCACACCCTCGAGTTCTGCTCCAGGTCAAGCGAAGCCCCATGGAACTGGTCCTAAGGGCCTAAGAATCATACCACCTCTGTTTTGCAGGAACTTCACTATCATAAAATTACACCCTAGACAGGAATATGTTCTGTTGGTTTGTTTTTTGTTATGAGTCCTTGCAACCTGCTCTCCAGCTGGAAGTGGGAAATGCAAAGGCATTAAAATGATAGATTTGCTAAATATGTTGCAAAGGTCTGTATTACTGGCTTTCCCTGCAGCGGGGAAAATACATCCTGTTTAATTGTTGTTTGCATTTGAAATTCTCTGTGAAATGGATTAAGCAGTGTGGGCTTCTTTTTGTGGGTCTGCCCTTGGAAGGAGAGCGCCTTTAGGAAAAGGCTTTTCTGGAGGGGACAGAGAACTTAATTGCTGATGGCTATAAAAGTGCGCCCTGTTTGGGTGGCCTGAAAACAAAACCTGTGAAAATCCATGACTGAAAAATGAGACTTTCTCCTAATGATCGGGGCTGCTGTTTCTACTGATTCGCCCATGAATAACAGCTCGTTCCTTACTCGTGGCTGAGGACCCTTGAATTGTTTCCCAAAGCCTAAGGCAGCGGGAAGGGCTGGGGTTGTCAGATCACTGCAAATCAAATAAAAGAGAGCGGTTTGGAGTTGTCTCGTTCCCTCTGTCTTTTCCCAAGAAAGAGGGGTGGAAGAATGGTAGAATTTGTTACATTGAAGGTCGGTGGTAATCCAAAGCTGCAGAGCGAGCTCGGTGCCCGTGGAAGGGGAACTGCGCTCTCAAGTGGAAATACTTGGTGTCTCGTTGCCTGTGGGACAGAAAGGGACGTCAAGAGTCAACTAAACGACTTTCTCGCCTTCAAAGATGAGGCTCTGGAGGTCACGGTTAATTAAGGGTAGTTGTGGAAGTGTGCCTTACTGAGCAACGTGCTGCTGCTGGCTCGGGGCCTAAATATCTCCAAAGTTTGGGGTTGGTTTAAGTGCTTTTTGGTTATTAGCTGGATGTCACTCTTCCAAGCGCCTCTTGCCCTCTCCGGAGGGGTTTGCTGCTGCCTCCTGCGTTGGGCCGAGGGGACCAGCATCCCTCAGGACAGGGACTTTCTCAGGCGCGGAGGTTAAACCCTGTCGGTGCTGCTTAAAAACTGCTCTGATGTTACTGCGGCGGTCACAATGTGAAATCTGTTGGCTTAGGGGAGCCTAAGATTTGCATTCCTCGTAACTGCGGGGGATTTTGGGGAGCCTGGCTGATACAATCCCCTTCCTGCTCCCAGATTCCTGTCGCTGACCCGGCAGCGGGTGGTTGGAAGAACTGATGCCCGCAGCGGCTGAGGGTCGGCATGATCCCGTCATTGCCAGAGCTCGTGAGCTGAGGAATGGGAGCGTGGCCCGTTTCCATCGTGGCTTGTGAGGGAAATAATGCGGTTTGATATAGTTGCGGTGTGGAAATGGCGATTCCTCTTTACACGTGTGCTTACAGGGTGCACGCAGGTGTTTCTTAATGCCTGCGAAGCTTTATGAGATTGGTTAATGAGCATTGCTTTGCTGTGCAAGTGCAAAGTGTTATTTTCCTGGAGAAACCAACTCAGATGTTCCCTTTATTTTTCTTTTGTTAAAGGCAGAATGACTATTTTAAAGCTTTCCTTGCAGGCAGAATAACATCTGCTTCTGAGGATTGTTTCTTTCCCTGCAGGGTGGAAAAATCTACAGCCTCGCTAAGGCCGCAGAGGAAGAAAACTCATCAGTTTTCTAGAGAAAACTGCAGTTTGGAGGGGGGGGGGTGGTCTGCCATAGCGCCTTTTAGCCCCTCGTCAGGCACATTTCTTTTCCCTCAGGGCTGAGATTTAACATAGCCTTTTCATTTGCCTAGCTTTTGGTTGTATGAATTAATGGGTGTTTCAATGGGAACCACAAGACCTAATTTCTGAGTCTCCCTCCTAAGAATTGTTGAGGGACGGAAGCGGGACAGGGAGGTTACCCGAGTGAAATGCTGAAGGCTTTTAAGGATGGAATGAGGAATGGCGGGGCTTGTTCTGGTCACACACTATGACAATAAAAGGCCAGAAGTTCCCTGTGGAGGTAAAGAACCGACAATTCACATAGCCGCTCAAAGGAGGAGGGATCTTAACCACCTCTCTTATTTCAGGCTGCATCATGATAACGCCGGGGATTGATGTCCCGTTGGGGATTTTTCTCCAGTTCCCACCTTTTGCCGCTAAATGAGGGGCAGAGATTTCCCTGCTAGACAGGCAGTGAGCTCTACGCAGGAATGTGAGCGTGGTTGACGGTGATTGCACTGTTTTGTTCAGAGGCTCCTGCCTTCCAATGAAAGTCTGGAAAAGTGAAAAAGGAGGTGCCTTTCTCCTTTGGGATTGCTATTGTAGCAGAGGGGATGGAAACAGCCCACCGGGGTTTTGCTCCGCTCCTGGCTTTGGCTTGGAAAAAGCCCCAAATGGCTCAATCTCTGCGGGGCCGACTCTGGGGGGTGGTGTGCGATGGTGAGTGCCGTGAGGCTAAAGGATGGTCTCAGCAGAATGATTTTTATCTTAAGCGGATTTTTTTTTATCTATCTTTCAGGCAGAATGGACGGGGACTTTGGGTTTTGGCCGATGAAGGATAACCCTAAAATCCACGTTGGGCCGTGAGTTCTGGCCCAACGGTCAGAATAACCGCAAACCCTGGGGAAATGGGGCTGAGGAGCAGGTGTGATGTTGGTTTGGTGCTGGGGCTCGGCCGGCCTTCATTGTTGCTGTTGTCCTTCTCCCCATGCCTCGGCCAGTTCTCCCACTGCCCCAAAGCACTGCTGAGGGTAACGGAGGGTTTTTGTTGGCCAGAGGATCCCCCCGTGCTGGCCAGAAATGGCCAGTGCTAGTCCAGGCTGGGCTTGCCACTCAGGCTGGCCTCATGATGCTGTTTGCCGGACTCCCGCGTTCTACACAACATTCTGACACTCATTTTGGCCTGCGGTCACAGCTCTTCTGCTGCTGGCCGTCAGTCTCGTAGTAGATCTTGCCATTTCGATCAGGTTTTGAGGAAGAAATACCCAATTTTCTTGCCTGATGGGGCACAAAAGGGCTCGAAGGGCATCACGGTAATGCTGTTGGTGCCAAGACGGGGCTGTGGGAGTTGTTAGAGGGCAGTTGGTGATGCTCTGCTGAGAAAAAACTGCCGTACCTGACGCGTCCCTTCCTTCGAAGCAGGTGCGTGCTATCGTGCTGTTCCCAACTTGCCTTCCTCACCTCCTCTGCCTTATTGATTTCAGATACGTCAACATGAGCAGCAACTTTCAGGCGGAGATCCCAGACCTGCAGGAGAGATCCCGCTTGGAAGAGGAGGAAGAGGGAGCGTCGCTGGTGTGGAAGCCCTGGGGAGACATCGAAACAAACCCGGATACCTGCTCCAAGATCGTGCCGGGGGAAAGAGCCAACCTTGAGCATGCCTTGCACCGCCTGCATGAAGCTCTGGTAAGAAGCAGCTGTTTTTGAATTCCTACCGGTCTAGGACAGCCTTTGGCACTCGGGTGAGCTGGGAGTCGCTCCTGAGTTTTCTGTTCTGCAGGCTCAAATCTCTTTGCTAAAGAGGCAGAGTTAAGGTCTCGTGGGGTGACAGACCCCATGTATCAATAAGAGCTTGTTTTGTCTCTTGTCAATTCTGTGACAATTTGGAGAACAGAAGTCCTCCTACTCCCAGTGCTGGGAATGAAGGAATATTAGCTAAAACCCGAGGTCTGCCCCGGAGAAACGTCCTGTCCTTGACAACTGCACCGTCCCTGGGCGCTCCTTGCTGAGCAAACGCCTCCAGCCTGACCCCGGTGAAGCCCCGAGCGGGTCTGCTTTGCTCCCTCTTCTTCGAAGAAGGGATTTCACACCGCTGAGCTGCGGCAGAGGACTCGGCGTCTGCTGCATCTGCACGAGGAGGCTCTGCCTGCAGCAGGGACGAGCCCAAAAGGACTCGAGCAGCGAGCAGTCTTCTCCCGGAGGTGGTGGCCGGTGGGGTGCCACAGCTTGGTTCCCAGAGATGTCCACAGGTTCTGGTTTCTTAAAACACATCAGTGTGGATTGAGGAAATATTCCCATCAACTCCCGTGTGGGGAGGTGACCCCGACGCGCTGTTGCTGAGCATCGACTGAGCACCGTCTTCCCACAGTGGGCTGAAGAGTTGACCTTTTGGCCCCTCCTGAGGGGGAATCGAAGTCTTGTTCTCTGAACTCCCGCAGGAGGGTCTGGAGATGTTGCAGTCTGGGGCACCCCAGCGAACTGAATCCCATCCCCTGGCTGATTATCATTACGCAGGTAAAGTGGAAGCAGAGCTTGTTCCTTCTCCGGGAATGCGAGTGGGTACTACCGTTCCCTTTGTTCTGATTCAAAAATGTTGTTTTTAGAAATGAGCGAGCAATGGTTTGTGTTCTTTGGGTTGGGGAAAACAGTCTTTTTAATCTGTTCTGGTGGGGTTTTGGCACAGGGTGAGTGGTCTAATCGTTTCCATGTCTCTGTTTCTTCCCAGGGGCAGACACTTGGACGCCTCTCGAGGAGCAGTTGTTTAAAGAGGCCTTTTCTGTACACCAGAAGGATTTGCACCTGATACAGAAGAAGGTAAAGCCTTTAGACCGAGGCGGGTCTCAGGTTGTTAGCGTGGAGGGGAGTTTTAACCCAGAAAAGTCATCTTTTGAATGGTGCGTTGGAATCCTGTTCTTGGGATGCGCTTCACGCTAAAAAGACACTGGTACAAGACATAATGTGCCCTAATGTGTAATTACCACAGAATATTTCATCTCTCTGGTGCAAAATACCAGAAATACTAAAAGAATACTGACACGTTCCGCTGACCACCGGTGTGAAACGTACAATTCTGCCCTCCCATGGCTTCTTTACAGCCCTTTCAGAAGAAGGAGGCTCATTTTCTGCTTGATCTCTCCCATTCGTTGTGCTGTGAGAACCAGAGACAAGGGGGGACAGACAAACAGCACTCAACAGATTTGTTGTGGGTCTGTGCCCTAAATGTTTTACTGCAGTCTTTCCCTCATCGATCGCTTCTGTTTTTCTCCCAATAGATTCAGACGAAGACCGTGTCCCAGTGTGTCGAATACTACTACGCCTGGAAAAAACGTGTCGCATTTGCAAACGGTCAAGCTGAATGGACAGAAGAAAAGCTGAAGGGAAACAAGGAGGAGGTTGAAGAAGCTGAAGAGAAGGTAGAAAAACTGCCGGGGGTTGGTGCGAGATGTCGCTCCTCGATGAAGCTATCGTCCCGGGCTCTTGGAAATAATCCCATTTGCGTTAAACTTGCTGATGATGATTTTCGGGGATGTTCCGTAACATCCCAGTGCTTCATAAAAGGAATTGCTTGTCACACGGCTGTGCACAGGGGTTGCCAAAAACGTTCCTTCCCAGGAAACAGGAATTAGGTTCACAGAATTATTTTTTTTTTCTAGTGGTAGAAATTGGGTAACCACGTCACTTCAGTGCTCAGTACTTCTACACTTTAAACCCATTGTACGGACTTCTGTGGAGGATAGTGCTGTTCCACTGAGGACAGTAGGAATTATACGGTTTTTCTTTCAAGGTCTGTCTTTGCACCCCCTCCTCCCTGTTGAATTTCAGTGTTTTTTTAACTGTTTCGTGTTCAGAGGAGTTCAGCAGGGCAGGCTGGCACTGACAGAACGCGTTACACCCAGCACAAAAATAAATCCCTCACTGCCGTGGCCATTTGGGGATGTTTCAAGCTAGTTGTTCACTTTAGCTGTCCCCCTTGCTGAGGAGAAGGAGAAATAACTAAAGGCTGTCTGCTTTACAGGCTGCATGCAGCCCGAAGAAGAGGCACCGGCTCGGGCCGAAGGAAAACACCAAGAAAAAGCAGAGGAGTTGTGAAAAGACGCCCCGCAGCACGGGCAGTCCCTCCCGCTGTCCCCATGACTCTCCGTGCTGGGGTGGAGGTGCCAGCGATGTGGCTGTTTCCCTGCAGAGAGTGTGGAAGGTTAGCTGGTCGTTTTTCTTCTTGAAACCTGCTGCTTTGGGCTCAAACCGATGGAAACTTTCAAAGGTGCCCAGGGGCAGCGGAGCTAAGGGCAGCTGGAGGGTTCCCCCTGCCCCGCAGAATTTTGGCGGTTTTGTTTGACTTTAAACCCAAACCTCTGTGTTTTCTGACGTGGGGAGACCCTCCCGCTGAGTCGCGAGGTTCGGACCAGACCCCCTTTGCTTTCTCACCTCCTCTGGGAGAGGAGTCTCGGTGTGGCTGTATCCAGCCTCAGCCTCCAACTGGGAAGGAGAGTCCGGAGCCCCGTCTCTGCCCCAGAGTGGCTTTGTTCCAGCTGAGCTCGGTATCTCCGAAGAGAGAGCCCTCTCGCTTGTCTTCTGGTGCCTTAGAAGGTTTATTCCCTGAGGTGTTCAGGCACCTCTGTGTTCTGCATGCACCGACTTTTCTCCCAGCGATTTGTTTAATAGCCGCTTTTCCTCTGCATTGATTGGAGCGACAATGCAGTGGGAATTGTTTCTACTCCTGCAGTTTCATCTTCCTCCCATCCAATCCGCACTTGCATCTCCTCTGTCTCCTGCTGACTTCAGCTGGAACGGTTTCTCACTCTCTTTGAAGGCCCTTTCCTCGAATTACAGGCTTGTTCCGCTTCATCCGGTTGTGCAAGAATCCCAGCGTTTCTCTATTTTCACTAAGAAGAGGTTCCACTAAAGTTCCTTTTTGCGGTTTGCAGCCCGAGGGCTTTCATGCTGCAGTCACTCGTGCCAAGCAACATCACTCATGCCCAGCAAAGCTGCTCAAGTTTCAATCCACCATAATTTTAAGCAATCACACCGTTAATTCTCCTATTTTAATCCCCAACAATCTCTCTTGTTTAACCAGCAAGGTCCCACCCAGCCAGGGGTACCGGCAGAAACTGTGTAGGACCAAGCAGCAAAACACAGCAGAAACTCACAAAATAAAACTAATGAAACGTGGTCTAAGAAACTAAAAAAAGAAATTAAAAATTCCCATTTGTTTTCGCCCTTCCAGGGTGTTTGGGAAGGTCAATGGGAGGAACGCTCACATGAAATGCCATCGCCTGTGGGACGATTGGAAGGCCCCAGCAGCGTTTTTAAAGGGAGGCGAAGCCGAGAGAAGCCCAGATGGTGACCTCCTCCAGCTGGCAACTGGGCAACTGTCATCTCAGACCACCAACGAGGTCAATTTACTCTGTTTAGAAAACCCCACCGACCTCTAGCAGGGGGCAGTGCCTGAGCTCTGCAGAGGATCCACCACCACGAGGTCGCCCCCACTCCAGAAAGACCCAGAAGAAGCAAACAGCAGAGAAATAGTTATCGTATTTAATAGCGTTTCCCCCTTAGGTGATAGTCCCATGTATGTTTTAGGTCTTCGTTAGCCATCTTTTAGGTCTTAGTTTTAGGCTTTAGTGTTCTTCTGATAGGAGTAAGGTTTGGTTTTCTTCTGATAGGAGTAAGGTTTGGTTTTCAGGAATCATGAAATTTTCAGAGTTGGAAGGGACCTCTAGAGATCATCTAGTCCAGCTCCCCAGCTAAAGCAGGATTGCCCAGAGCACATGACTCAGGACTGCATCCAGGCGGGTCTTGAAGATCTCCAGAGAAGGGGACTCCACAACCTCCCTGGACAGCCTGTGCCAGTGTTCTGTCACCCTAACCTTAAAGAAGGTTTTTTCTTGTATTTGAATGGAACTTCCAACTTGTGCCCGTTGCCCTGTCACTGGGAACCACTGAAAAGAGTCTGGCTCCATCCTCCTTCAACCCACCCTTTAGATACTTAGAAGCAATAAGAAGGTCTCCCCTCAGCCTTCTCTTCTCCAGGCCAAAGAGTCCCAGCTCTCTCAGCCTTTCCTCATAAGGGAGATGCTCCAAGCCCTTAATCATCTAATCTGCCCTATGCTGGACTCTCTCCGGTAGTTCCCCATCTCTCTTGAAGTGGGGAGCCCAAAACTGGACACATTATTCCAGTTGTGGCCTCACCAGTGCAGAGTAGAGGGGGAGAATGACCTCCCTCCACCTACTGGCCCCAGTCAGATTCAACACTTGGCTCCAAATAGGCTGGAAAACTGTCCTTACCCCAATGCACCTCAGAAATCAATCTGCATGAACAGGGAACTGTCACTCTCTTTGCAAACTCATCACCAGGGGAGCTGGAAAAATATTTATAAAATCTATAGCTACTTAGAGTCCAGACGATAAAAAGCACAGCACAGGTCCCATGAGAGAAACTGCAATGGGAAGAGGTCTTGGTTTGATTAGGTTGCTGGATAACAGCTTCAAGTTAAGGGATTTCTTGAGCTACCGCAACCATTTGCTGATTGTCCTCCTCTTCCTTCCCCCTTGCTCTTCTCCTCACAAATCAATGGCAAAGGACACAAAGGGACAGACTTCCTTCATTGTACCCAAATGCCCCAGTGCCTTACAGGAACACATTTTAACGAAAAGAGCAACAGAAGTGACTGACAACATGGAAGAAGAATAGGCAATAATCCATTAAAAAAAAACCCAGACAATTAAATGACACCAGAAAATGCAATTGAAATGCCTCCTCTCTTCTTTGGCACTTGGGAAACTTCATCTGGACTCTTCTGTCCCCCTCCTGGTTTCCACAGCCCAAGAAAAGACTTGCTGTGGGCCCAGCCCAAAGCCTTTGGGATGGTGAGGGGCACACAAGAGGCAGGCAGAGGGAGCTGCCTCTGGTCTGCATCAAGAAGAGGAGGCTCGTGGTGGACCCAACTGGTGACTACAGCTGAACAGAAGAAATCCCAGCTAGATAAAAAGGAAAAGATTGTCACCATGAGGCTCCTCAGACACAGCACAAGGGCCCAGAGGGGTTGTGAAGCCTGTCCTTGAGGATACCCAAACATGACTGAACTAAGTCCCAAGCAACGGGATCCAGCTGTGGCTGCTCTGAGCAGAAGCTTGGACTGAAGACCTCCAAGCGTCTCTACCAACCTCTATGCTTCTGTGGTTCTTCAAAGGTGAGCTGTCCTGCCTTCCCCAGATGGGCAGCGACAGCCACAACCTTGTGGAAGGCGGCCTGTCGCACTGCCACCCAGGCCCCTACTTCAGATGAAGAGCCACTATGAAGCACGGGGGGCTTTGCCACTTGCAGGGCACTGGGTCGGTGGGAGGGCACTGAGGACCCCCAGCCCTCCTGGAACACTGTTGCCACCATGTTGTTGAGACCCCAGCCACGGGATCAGGAGAGAGCTGGAGTCCAGGGCTCATGAGGGGAGCTGGAAGGTGGTCCCTATGCCCAAGGGGTGGCCTTTCTCTCGGGCAAGCAACATGGCGGGCAGGAACGAGCCCCAGGAAAGAGGCTTTCAGCCCCCTCGACCCTCCTCCTCTTCCCACATTTGGGCATGTTTCAGGCCACAGCCCCCCCCCGCCCAAACATACCATAGTTGGCCACACGCATCAGCCACAGTCCCAATCAACATCACAATGGCTTCCTGATGTCATCAGCCACCTCACACTGCCTGTTCTTGGGGACCTATAAAAGCAGGGGTCCCTGCAGCTGGCCCACAGTTTGCTGAGCTTCCCGGCCCTCGGATGCCAAGCATGCTTGGAAGGAAGAGGAGCTGGAGCAGCGAGGCGCATGGCTGCCCACCTTTGTGTGGAACGCCGCAGAGCCACTCCCCGCAACCGCAGAGGAGGCAGGCTCATCCCAGGAGGAGGAAGCTCAATGAGCAGAGGCGGCACACCACTCCTGATGGCACAAGCGCGGATGACCTCGATATTATAATCAGAGGCATGGAGCGCCTGACCATAAGCTCACCAGGAGATGACACAAGCGCGGCTGACCTCGATATTATAATCAGAGGCATGGAGCGCCTGACCATAAGCTCACCAGGAGATGGCGTGGAGCCCAAGCGCATCTGCCTGCCAGGGAACAGCCAGAGCAGTGAGGCAGATGGCTGTCCACTTTGGCCACAGAGCCACTCCCTGCAACCAGGGAGGAGGAAGGCACCTGCCAGGAGGAGAAAGCGCAAGCAGCGGAGGAGGAATGTCACTCCTCATGGCACAGGTGCGAGTGACCTCGCTTCCACGATCAACGGCACACAGCGCATGGCTGTAAGCCCACGAGAGAACGGCGTGGAGCCCAAGCGCATCTGCCTGCCAGGGAGCAGCCGGCGCAGCGAGGCGGATAGCTGCTCAGCTTGGCATGGGATGCCACAGAGCCGCTTCCGGCAACCATGGAGGAGGAAGGCGCCTCCCAGGAGGAGGAAGCGCAATCGGAGGAGGAGGAGGAGGAGGAGCAACATCATCACCCCCCATGGCATAATTGTGACCTCCCTTGCTTCTGCAATCAAAAGCATGCAATCAACAGCATGCAATGAACTGCAAATTTTATGTCTTTAACTTATTAAATTGGGTTGGTGAATGTAAAAGTTCTGGGACTGCTCTTGCTGTTTGTGCCGTAAATAATTTAAGCACTTAAAACTCGTTCTACTGGGTTGGTGGTGGTGTTATGGTTGGAGAGACCCATAACAATTTATTGTCATTTAGGCAATCATTCTATCACCCTATGAGCCCTCCCCACCCGGGAAAGGGAATCGGGTAAAACAAGGCAAACCGGGAGCTGAAGTATAAACACATTTAGTAGAGTTAGATTAGGTAATTAACATTAACAGCACATTCTCCTTTTGCTCCTCATCACTTGTACGTAAAAAGAACTGAAAATCAAAGAAGCGGCATTGTGTTCGCACCTCCTCCCTAAGGCCGCTCCTCACTGCGGGTGCTGCCAAAGCGATGCCAAAAGGTGGGAGTTTGGGGAAAATACCTTGCACAGTATTGAAATACAGGTCCGAAAGCCCCGTATGTGGATTTAAACCGCTGCTACCCCACGGAAGGGCTCCACGTGCAGTTTCCTGCTGCGAGTCTCACTGCTGTTCCGCACCGCTTCCAAAAAGTTCTGATGCAAGAAGAGAATGTGGCGCAGGTTCTCTGGCGCCAGGACAGCGCGAGGGTGCTTTCCCCGGCAGCGAAGGCCTGGTCTGGCAGGAGGGCGGTGGCGGGGATGGCGAGGTACTGCCGGCTCAGCCGCCCTGCGGCCGGGAAGCGATGCTTGTTGCTATGCCACCAGTGCAGCGGCTGGTGCTGCGCTTGCAGAGGGGCTCCAGGATGTAGTTTTCCAGTTGCTGGTGGATCTCGGGGTTCTCTCCATGGCGTCCTTCCCCAAAAGGATGTCGTAGCTGCTCTGAGACGGGGCGCTGGCGCATGGGTCCTTGCGAGCAGGCAGCTGGCTGCCAGCATCTGCACCTGCGGCTTTGGAATCCGAGTTTGGCACCCCAGACTGGGTGGCAGATGGGGACTGTCAGTTGAAAACCCACAAAAGCATGGTTCTCACTGGCTGGTGCAGCTCGCTTCTCAGGCTGGGGCTGAGAAACCGCATCTCCTGGAAGCGCTGCCCAAATCAGAGGCCTCTTTGGGTCGGGGGTCCGTTTTTTGGTTTCCTGGTTTGTGCTGGACGGGCCCTTGAGGACACTGCGTGTCCGCTGCGGTGTCCTGGTGCTGTAGTAAAATCCCCAACATGGGTTCAATTACAGCATGTCTGCCTTTACCAAAGACAGCAAACTCTCCTTTGGAGCAGGGAATTTGAACCCTCGCTTTGAATTGGACCTTTGATACCATCTTCGTGAATGGAACCGGAATATTAAGATTTAATTTGAAAAAGGAAAGGGAATTTGGATTAGGGAAATGGAAGGTTCTGGGGAATGATTCTGAAAATTGGTGTTGGCATATTAACGAGACCCAGCAACCTGTATTGGTTAAGCAAACAGGACCATGTGATCGATTCCCTCGGGGAATGCAGTTCCCTTCAGTGTGGAAGACTGCAGAACACGGAGAATGGCATTACGTGCAATCTACTCCTTGGTGTATGGATTGGACAGGGAATCAGTCAAAAGAGAAGATAGGAAAAATTAATTTGCCTCCTGCTTGGATGGCAGAAATCTACAAGAGGCAATAGAAGTCGGATGGTTGAAGAAGATCTTGCTTGGCTTTGAGTTTGCCCGGACCAGATGGCTGCAAAGCCTATTGCGAAACCCAATCATTTTTGTGATTGTAGTGATTTTTGTTTGTGTTTTGTTTGGATGTCTTAAGAGCATCGTTATCAAGCAATTATCTCAACCTTATGTATTAGTGATATGGGATAGGAAATGAGGCTCACTGAAGTACAGGAAGACTTGGGTAAGTCTCAAGGGGGGGGAATTGTTGTAGTAAAATTGGCATAAACCAGGATAATTAAATGTAAACTGTAATTGAAGCAACAAAGGAAACCTGCTGCTGCTCAAGTCCTCTATACTGCCCCAACGCTAGTTATTTACCTAATCTCAATATAGGGAAATAGTTAGTAGACACGATTTCTCTATGATTCAGTTAAGGAACTACCCAGCAGACAGTGTAGCACTGTTGGTAAGCAGGGTATTCCTATCAAGAGAGCAACAAACTGTAGGCCTGGTCAGCAAACCCAGAAACCCACTTGGAACTGCCAAGATCAGAGGAAAAGCAGGTAAAAGGTGGTTCCGTCCGGGGGGAGATGGTGACCACCGGCTCATTGACCACCTCCCCAAATGATACCACCTATTAAAAAGAAGGAAAAAGAAGACAGAGTCTGCACGCTCATTTACTCATTTACCCAATCATTAGAGGGAATAACAGTGACTATGTATTAATTGTTTGAATATGTAATAATCAATGTGTAAAAGTGGAGACTTTTGGAACATAAGAGTGGAGAAAGAAGACAGAGTCTGCGCACTCATTTACATGGGAAGCAAAGAAACCTCGACCAATCATTGGAGGGAATGACAGTGAATATGTATTAATTGTTTGAATATGTAATAATTAATGTGTAAAAGTGAAGATTTTTGGAACTAAGGTGTGAGCGCTCCCGTTTTGGGACAAGCACCCATTTCTGCGATTAATGGCATAAACTTAGAAATACCTCTGCTCTGTGTGTTACTGGCTTGCCCAGCAGGTAAAGAACCCAGATTTGGGAGGACAGTGGGGTGTCCGTAAGGGGTCCTGGGCGGCGCTTATGGGGTCCTGGGGGGGACTCTTGCAGGCCAGAGGGAGTCTGGGGCAGTTTTTCAAGGATCTGGAGGTCCCCTCTGGTGCCTCTGTGGAGGGTTTTGTGTCTGGAGAGGGCCGAGCTGGTTTCAAGAGGTGCTTCCTCCCTTTCTCCAGCCCACCCAGCTCCCCTGACACAGCCACCCCCCCAGGTTGGTGGGTGCCAGCAGTGCCAGCCTGTCCCACTGGGTTGGGCACTGAGGGGGGCACAGCCCCAGCCGCGGGACGGGAGGAGGAACCACAGCACCAGGGATAAAACGTTGGTCTCTATTTCTTTAACATTTCCCATGGGGGGCACCCCTGGGTTGCGCGGCTGCACTGCAACTGGTGCCAGGAGGGACTCCAACATCCCCCCCTGTGGAAAGATTACTAAAAATGATCAATAATACAGCATTGGTCACATGTTAAGGAAAGGGATACAATCAAAAGGCTTCTGTGTGAGCCGACTCGGGCAGGACGCAGGAACGACCACAAGACCACAGAAGACAAAGAACAAATGTGATCTCAATACCTCACGAATTGGGGGGTCTCCCCAGCAACGCCCGGGCAGAGGGACACACGCAGGGGATGCAGGTGCCACAGGGCGGGAGAAAGTCCTTGTTAGCAGCAGCGTGAGCTCCAACTCGCTGTTCTCGCCTGCTTTTCAAGGGTTCAAGCAGGCATAGCTTTTACTAGTTTTTACGTAGTTTTTACAGGCCTGTGTCTTTGTAGATACTTGATGTCTTTTGTTCCCTTTTTTATTTAAAAAGTTTACAAGCAAACAAAAAAAACCCCCACACACCCCTTCTACCTGTTCGTCACAGTAATGGAAAAAATTAATTACAAGTGAACACTTGTCTTGACACCAGATGCTCTCTAGGCTGTATTCTGGAGATACTGAGCCCCTCTTCTATCGTTGAGGCAGTGTGAAGAAACCGCCCCTGCGTATGTTAGCGTGGGATGCTGTCTGAGGGTGAGCTTTTGGCAGCATCTGTGGGATTGAATTAAACAGCACCAGTGAGTATTCCCGTGACCTGGACCTTGATCATCGGTACTGCTAAACCATTTGGAGGTTTAAAGGTGTTCGGTGAAGGGGCAAAATAGTTTTGGCAGAAAATAAACTCCCTCGCGTTCTAACACTCCTCACCGAGGCGGGAGGCGAGGTGCGGCTAGGGTTAAATTCTGAGTGATGCCCCATTCAGCACTATCAGCCCAGGCACCTTTAGGATATTTTAAACTGTTACAGTTCTGAATACACTAACAGAAGACTGTACCTTCAGCCCAGTCATGTTCCTGAACTGGCACGGCCACTCTTTGGTCGCTTTCCATGAGAAACCCAAACGACGAGCTGCCTACACAGTGCAGTTTATTTCAACAACAGAGACACGAGTTCTTTTGGATTGCCGGTGACAGTGACTGCCTGCAAAGCCCGTGCGAATGCTAAAGATGCTAGCAATATAGCTCGCTTACAAAAGCGCTGAGGTATAAAACCACTCCATATAGAGATTTCTAAGTTTCCCGGGGAAGCACTTGGCATAACCAAGCGTTCGAATCTTACACACAAGCGTCCTTATGGGGGCAAAGAGAGGCTCAGCCCGTCGACTGATCCCAGAAGTGCACGATGGTGTCTTCCCTCACATCATCCCTTTCCTGGGCCATTTTTATGCTATTTTTTATGTTCAAGGTGGAGTTTGATTGACTCTTGTCATAAATACTTTCATTACGCTTGGCGTAAAATTTTCTCGCCTCACGTTTAAAGGTACAGTTTACAAAAGATTCAGGGCGCAGACTCAAGGAGGAGTGGTCACACCTTGAAGGCAGGTAGCCTTTGGGATGGAGGTGTGTTTTGGTATTATAATGACATTATAACGAGCAAAGTTCACCAAAGGACAGCATTTCATCAAAAAAAATGACAGATCGTTGGCTCAGCGGAACAAGTAGCACTTTATCAGTTCTATAAGACCTTCGAGGGCTCCGTTTGGCCCTCAAGTTCCCAGTTTATCACAGGGGTTTAGCTGCAGTGTCTCCACTCTGCTCCATCCTTCGCACTGTTTTTCTTCCGTGGTGCCATCTCTTTCCCATGTTTGCTGGATTATCACAGGGTTTGGCCTTGGAGTCTCCACCCCACTCCACTCCCCGTGTTGCTCTGCAAGCAATATTGTACAGGGAATCGCAGATGTAGCGGATTCTTCACACACCGGCTGCGGCTGCGTTCTACCCTAGAAACCTTTTGATTTTATACCTTTCCTTAATGTGTGACCAGTGCTGTATTAACAATCATTTTTAGTAATCATTCCACAGGCTCCTTTTCCATTCTGCTCTTCCTTTTATGCTTTACTCCTAAGTTCCCAGGTTTTGGTCTAACAGTGCTCTGAAGTGTTCCTCTCCAAGTCAGTGATGTCACTCAGTGTTGTAAATGTGACCCCATGTCCTGGGCATAACAGTATGCCTTACCATTTTCCAGGATTGAAACTTCATTTCCCCCCCAAAATATTTTTTGTTCAGGGCAGCCTGGGACCTGAATGGGAACAAAGGTTAGGGACACGAGTGTACGCTGTTCTTGCTGCTTGAGCTGTGGCAGTGGACATCATGGAGGCCCGAGAAAGCAATGAACCCCAGCAGTGTGAACAGGTAACGGTTAACAGTGTACTAACAGGAAGCAGCAAGTTTCTCCATCCAAAGAACAGTAAGAAACACAATGAGCACAAAGATTTTGGTTAAAAAACAGTCAAAGAATGAGGTTTGTCTTAGATTTTTTTCTAAAAGACCTCAGTTCCTGCAGCAAGAAGCTGGGTACGATTTAAGCCCCGCCAAATGGGTTTGTTCCTTTTTACGTTAAGCTGAACGGGACACTTTTTGAAACTGTCCAATTTTCCGTACTTTACTCTGAAGCAATGGAGATAAAGGAAGATGTTCAAGCTGGACAGGTCCCATAGCACCATCTTGATGATCTCACAAGCTGGAGGAGCGTCTGGCAACCGTGGAACCTTGGAAATGTAACATTCTATACCGGCTGGCAACTGCCGTCTTGTTTCAGAAAGCCTGGAGCAGGTACCACCTCCTTCATTTGAGCGTATTTCTGTCCGTTGGAGTTTTGTTTCAAAAAAGAAGCAGAGCTAAGGTTCTGAAGGTATAGTTTTTGAAAGAAAAGTACTGCTTTCAGGATGAGAATACGGTTTGCCTGACTGTTGATAGCTTTAATGTTTTCGTGTATGTTCTGGCAGTATTAAGAGAGTGGAGGAGAAGCACAAAAGGGGAAAATGGCCACAGCTGGGAATGACTGCTATTTCCATTTTTATTCCCGCTATGCACAGGTAAATGCTGTAGATTTTAGAGTGGTTTGTATCCTTGATTTTCTTGACATGTCATGTTGAAGGGGAGGTTTATTGTGTAAAGTTGGAAGTTGATATGTCACTCTGCCTGGGTTATGGCAGCATCTGTAGATCAAATATCTGATCTTTGGAAGTGGTGAGAAGAGCTAATGATCATCTAAACTATGGGCAATTTCTCCTGGGAACTCTGCTCAGATACCCAAAGAACACACAAGTTAAAAACCGCACATGAGGATAGCTCATCACTTTCTTATTGAACCAACATTATATTGATTCTGAATAAGTAGTCCATGTTTGTAATTTCTGCTTATAGCAACTACCTGAATTTCTGCAAAATCCGTTATTTAACACAAAGTCCTTCAAAACAGGTTTGTTCTTCAAAGAAACATTTATATTGCACCTGGTGAAAATCTGGGGGTGGGTGTAGGGCTCTCTGTCATTGCATCCATTTCAGCACTGGGGATTTAGGTGTTAATACCTGGGTGATGGCCTTTGGCTCCAGACCCCATCATGTCTCAGGGGATGGCCCAGTCGTACTGACTAGAGACCAAAAGTGGCGTGGTTTTGAGATGCTGCTCCTAGACCCAGCTGTTAATGTCTGGAACTGGGTGAAACTGACCTTCAAATATTCAAATATTTTCAAATGTGACTTTGTTTTCCTCTAAAAAATTACACAGAAACCCATTAAGAAATAACCGGCAACTTGGCACTTACAGATGTCAGCTGGGATGTTGTTCATACCCAGGATACAAACCCAAGTGTCTATTTGTCACCATAATACTGTTATACCTGGACTACTGAACCACCTCCCCCGTTAATTAAAACCAAGAATTTTTAAAAGAGGACGTTCACATTTCAGGCAACGACTAGAGCATGGGAATCTAGCGTGACTTACCCACAAAGTCGTTTTCCTCATGGGGGTTCCAGGTGCAGATTCTGTCGCTGTGAAAAAACTCTTGGCTGTGTTCACAGCAGCACACCCCGTATTAATCCGTTTAGTCATTTTTTATTGTTGTATTTACAATACCTGAAAACTGTTTTCTCCTGCAGCAGAAGAACAGCAACATCTCCTGTTTCTGGGAAAGACAACCCTCAGGCTGTCTGAGGATCACTTGTGCATTCCATCATAGCAAACCTCGTTATATAAATGGACTTTTTTTGCCACCTAGCAACAGTGAGTAAAAACATATTGTCAACAATTTGTTCGTGAGAGTAAGTAGATGCAGGAGAATGTCCTCCTAGTGCTTACTTCCTGTGCTTATGTCGTATATGTTAAGGTCAAGATGTGCACCATGGCAAAGAAATCAGGTATGATCTGCTATCCCAGCAAGTTGAAGGCAAAGAAAGGAAATTGGCATTTGAATAGGGTTGCGTATGATTTTTTTTAGCTGTCATTTTAGGGATCTTCCTAAGTGTCAGTGACATGAAAGATGAACTCGCAAACAGCAATTTAGGTTGCCAAGGTCCACAGAGTAAAAGTGTTGCTTTACTTGGGTATTTGCTAGATCAAATCTTTCTAGTAGTAAAAGTGGTGAGTAGGCAGGTGATGATGTAAGAGAAACGAAAAGTAGTGTGTGTGGTGGTGGGAGGAGGTTGGTAGGGCCACGAGTAGCAATATCTGTTGACAGAGCACAACATGTGAGATGGATGAGACCCCCCTCAGACAGATAACATCAGATTACAATGCTGTGTGTGCAGGTGTACTTCCAGTTCATCGTTTCGAATAAATTTTTCAGGCTTGAACACTGGATGCAGGCTATTGAAGTACAGTACTAGTGTACAAGGCAGTATAATATCTGAAAATCAGAGTATTTATGGAAAAAAAAAAAATTATAAGTTGGGATTTTTCCCTCAGTCCATTCTAAGAAGAGCTCTTGTCTACCAGGAGTCCTAGTAGACAGCCGGAACCTGGAACGGGGTAAGACTCCAGGGCAGGGAACCAAGACAGATGTCAGAAATCGGGGGAAGCCAAAGTGAGAGCAAGCCATCAAACCATAGAATAATATAATAGTTTAGGTTGGAAAGGACCTTAAAGATAATCCTGTTCCAAGTCCCCTGCCATGGGCAGGGACACCTCCCACTAGACCAGGTTGCTCAAAGCTCCATGCACCCTGGCCTTGAACACATCCACAACTTCTCTGGGCAACCTGGACCAGTGCTCAGCAACCTCAGAGTGAAAAATTTCTTCCTCATGTCTAATCTAAATCTCCCCTCTTCCAGTTTGAAGCCATTACCCCTCATCCTATCACTACATGCCCTTGTAAAAAGTCCCTCTCCAGCCTTCTTGTAGGCCCCCTTCAGATGCTGGAAAGCTGCTATAAGGTCTCCCCCGAGCCTTCTCTTCTCCAGGCTGAACACCCCCAACTCTCTCAGCCTGTCCTCCCAGCAGAGGTGCTCTGATCATCTTCATGGCCCTCCTCTGGACCCGCTCCAACAGGTCCATGTCCTTGTTATGTGGAGGCATCCAGAGCTGGACACAATAGTCCAGGTGGGGTCTCAGAAGAATGGAGTAGAGGGGCAGAATCCCCTCCCTCGCCCTGCTGGCCACGCTTCTTTTGATGCAGCCCAGGATATGGTTGGCCTTCTGGGCTGTGAGCACACGTTGCCGGCTCATGTTGAGCTTCTCGTCAGTCAGCAACCCCAAGTCCTTCTCCTCAGAGCTGCTCTCCATCCATTCTCTGCCCAGCCTGCATTTGTGCTTGGGATTGCCCCGACCCAGGTGCAGGACCCTGCACTTGGCCTTGTTGAACTGCATGAGGTTGGCATGGGCCCACCTCTCCAGCCTGTCCAGGCTCTGGATGGCATCCCTTCCTTCCAGCGTGTCAACCACTCCAGGCAGCTTGGTGTCAATGGCAAACTTGCTGAAGGTGCACTCAATCCCACTATCCTTGTCACCGACAAAGATTGGTTCCCTTTAATCCTGACTCTCAAACTCTCGGTTGGCTCCTCATCTATCCCTAGGTGGAGCTCCATGCACTCACTCCAGGTGGTCATTGGCATAGAGGGCAACACCCCCTGCTTGTTTCCCCTGCCTGTCCTGCCTGTCCTTCCTAAAGGGCCTGTATCCCTCTATTCCACCACTCCAGTCATAGGCGCCGTCCCACCACATCTCTGTGATGGCAATGAGATCATGGACCTGGAGGTGTGCACACGTCTCTAACTCCTCTTGTTTACTCCCCACGCTGTGTGCGTTTGCATAGAGGCACTTAAACTGGGTCCCCGTTGAAGGTGACTTAGTGGCTGGAGTGGCTGCAGTTCCTTTGTGCTGTTCTCCAGGTGGCCTTCCTTTGAGGTGTTTACCTGTGTTTCCCCATTGGCTCCTATTGCCTCAGGAGCCCCTGGCTCCTCTTCATAAGACTACGAGTGTGCTGCAGTATACCCAGCACATCTTGGAGCAAGAGGCTGAGGGCCCTCGCTCGCGCCCCATCCCTCATACCTTGGAGTGTCATCCCTTGGCTTGTCACAGCCATCCTGATAACACCCCGCGAGTGTCCCTGCACTGGCCCAGCCTTTCCTGCCTCAGAAAAGCTCTAGAAAGGCCCTGTTTGCTGCCAAAAAGGGGTTCCGCTGCGGCCGTGCCTGTACCAGCACTGCTCATTTCAGCGAGTCGGCATGGCGTGTCATAGACGGATGAAGAAGTGGACTAAACCAGAGTTGTTCCTGGGCCTTATCTCCAGAGCTGTGGACAGGTGTCACCAGAGAACTCCAGAGAGACCTCTAGTCAGAAGCAAACACCTTGAGTTCCTGAAATTCCCCCAGGAAAGGGTAGCCTGTCATATCTGGGCATGTTGAGCCTAACTAACCCCATGGCAAGGGGTCGTGTGCTCTTTCTGTGAGTGCCCATACTGCTTTCAGTGCAGTTTCCACTTCCCCCGTGTCGGCGCCAGGCAGCTGGTGCTGCCGTGCCCACCACATAGGCATGACATTGGGTCTGGTGTGAGTCAGAGACTGTGCCTAAGAGGCACTGCGGACAAGGGCATCCTGTAGAAGAGCAACGTCCAACAATCAGAAAGAGAAAATGGACGCAGGCCTTTTCCTTTTTACTGCAATATGGATGAATTCAAAGTTCGTGTGCTGCACAATAACATTGCAAATACGAAAAGTGCATTGATTCGTTTTAATACTTAGAAATCTTGTTAAACCAATTCAAGTTTGGTTTGGCTTACACTACCCAGGGCTAATAATATCCTATTCTGGACACTGACAAAGGCTCTATCAAGATAAAGTGTTGTATCTTACTTTCTCTGGCATGAAATACAACAAATCTGATCTGCAGGAGTGTTATTGAAATGGGTTTGCTAGGATACACATGCTGCTCCTAGGCAAGCAAGAGATGCGGAAGAATAACAGCAACTGGAATAACAGAAAATGCCCACGCTTCATCTTATTTCTTTGATATTTTTAATATAATGCACAGAATCCTGATTGTATATAGAGCTGCAAATTGGTCAGCTTGAACAGTACAAATAGACTTACCATTTTTCATCATTTTTATTTTCAGTCCGTTGCATTTCCTGGCTCTCAGAAAATGCTATCCCTGTACTGGAATGGTTTTGCTGCAAATATTATGGGTAGATATAAATTCCTAAGGAAAAGAATATCTTTTCTGATTTTCTTCTAATTAAGTGCAAATTATTTTTGTGAACTTGATATTCTTTCTCAAAATCTACATTTTGTACTTAGTAAAGAGAATTCTGATTCAGAAAATTGATAGCAAAAGAACGTCTACAAGCCAAAAAAAGGTAATCTTAGCATTGCTAAATCCTCCAAAACTGATGCCATGAGGAGCGATACAGGCCTGCCTATTATTCAGCATGTTTAAACGAGTTTCACAGGTGGGGTCCTGAACTCACTCACTTCAGCCCAGGTATTACTGATTGTGTGTTTCCCTAAGCTGTAAATATCTTAAAAGGTATTGGAAGAAAGAAGGTTTCTGCCTCAAATTAATCTATCCACCAGCTGGAAGAGACAGCCAGCCTTTTTAAAATAGCGTAGAATGGTCAAAATGTTCCTCTTTTCAAAAGGCCTTATTCAGCACTGCCTCATCTGTCCAGTCAGAGGAGTGAGTGCCCATGATTCTTCCTACTCTCTGTAGTTGGGAGATGCTCTCGGAAGAGAGCGTCTTTCCTACTTTCTTGTAGTTGGAAGACGTCAACCTCCGCAGAAGATTTTTCCTAAAAGGCACAATCTGTCTATTTAATGATTCCTTCAATATAATGATTTAAAAACTGTACCTGCTGGTCTGAACCTGGACTTGATATTCTAGTTCCCTCCTAATAAAATAAATATAATGTTCTTGTCTGCAGATGCCCCATTGCCACAGGGTGTACAAGAAGGGATTCTGCCTCATCATCAAGAATCACTCAGAAATCAAAAGAATATTTTACTACCCGTTCACCCTCCACTGATTATAAACCTCAATGATGAGGAGGAGGAAGAGGATGACGAAGAGAAAGAGAACTGTAAAGAGTTTTTTTCTCTCTTTTACAAGGAAGCAGAATGGGTTTTTTGGACTCTTGCAGTGTATACATCACAACTGATGTATTATAATAACAATTACATTGTTAGAAAAGAGTTGTTGACAGGTTTTGGAAATAGCTTCCAGCTAATCCTCAAAATATTGGAACTGGTAGTTCCCAGATGTGAGTGAGGCAATGTTTTCTAACTCCTGTGAATTGCCTAGCTGTATATTTCAATGGTGGTACAATTCACTTCTTTTTCATTCAATGAAGTTTAAAATGTGATCCACTATTCAGATGATGTGATCCGCCATTCAAAAATTCTCAAAATTTGGGGATGAAATCACAAATTCAGGAGGTACTTCTTTCCCGGGAAACAAACTTTGGAACAGGGGCTCTACACACTCATCCCTGAAGGTGAAGTCACAGGTTTGTTTACAAAAGATAGCTGAGTGACTTCAACTTAAATAATTTGTTTGACTGATTTCCTAAACTGTGAAGGCAGTCTCATTTTATTGCAGAAAGTTACTCTCGAGTCTAGCGAAGAGAAACCAGACAAAACTCTTCACTAGATTAACTGCAGTGTCTATATATATATATTTACATTATTATTTATTCCCTTTTTGTGAACTGTAGTTAAACCGTTGACTGTATCTCACTCAGAGATGAGAGATTCATAGTGATGGAATGAATTGCACATTCCCAGAGCGTAAGAGAACAACCTACTCTCCTGCGTGCACCCTGCAAATGACGGTGCTAGGTCTCAGGCAGCCCCGAGCAGCCTTTCCTTTTCCCGCTGTCCTTTGGGTGAGCGGGCAGGGCTGCCTGTTAGGGCCTCCAAACTCGGTTTCAGTCTGAGTTGGCCAAGTTAACTTCAACAACAGAAAGAGCAGGGCTTTGCTCGTCTTAGTAGCCTGAACTGAGACAGATAAGGAGCGCTCATTTCACCAGCTCTGCTGGCAGACGTTACAGGACAGTAACTTTGGGCAGAGGTTTTGTGACAAGCGCTCCCTGGGGACATGTTTAGTCACAAGATTTCCTTTTGGGTGTAAATGAAGGACTGTTTTGCAAATAAGGACTGAAGATTTTTTTTAACTCATTTTAAATCAACAGACATTAACTTCTTAATAGGTGTTGTAACTGCAATTCCATTGCACTTGGCAATACCTAATATTACGGAATCATTTTTCTGTCCAGAAGCAGAGGTTGCAGTGAGAAAAGAAACACCCATGACAGAAATGAAATTCATTGTGGTATTTGATTATTAAGAATTATTGAAGGCCTTTGTATAGATAACTAGTAAAATCTATCCTATAGATGTTTCTAATTGGGTGCCTAAGACTGCTGCAGATATTGAAGAGGAAAGAGCAATAAAGGAAATGTGCTATAAATCTGGTAAGTATGGAATTAGTCACTCTTTCCTAAACAGCAGTGCTGCCAATATAGTAAACTTTGCATTTTTTTTCCCTCTTGGGATATATTTAGCTGAGTATTACAAGATTCCGTACCCTCACGAACACCAATCAACAAAACCTGTGTCTTCACCTCAGGAAAATGAGCTATTACCCTTGGAAGCGACCGGGCGAGACTTGCAGAAAGGCAAGTACTTTCCATCTTCTCAGACAATGTTTACCAGTTTTTAAATTACTGTTAGAGGGAGAAACTATGACATCATTTGCCCATCCTCCCCGCTTTTTGAACTTGGTGATGATGAAAGATAGCATATTACAAAGAGGATAGAAATACTTTTAATTTTTCCCCATATATATAGGGGATCAGGCCTAGTACCAGGGGATCAGGCCTAGTTACCAGGGGGTGAGGCCTAGTCAGCATGGGTTTATGGAAGGCAGGTCCTGCCAGACGAAACTCATCTCCTTCTACGACAAGATTACCAGAATATTGGACAAGGGAAAGGCTGTTGATATTGTATACCTGGGCTTTCAAAAAGCATTCGATACTGTCCCCCATACAATTCTTGTGGAAAAACTGGCTTCGCACGGCCTGGATGAGCATACGATCCGCTGGATCAAGCACTGGCTGACTGGAAGGTCCCAAAGAGTGGTGCTCAGTGGATTTAAATCCAGCTGGCGGCCAGTCACAAGTGGTGTGCCTCAGGGCTCAGTGTTGGGACCATTTCTGTTCAACGTCTTTATTGATGATCTCGATAAGGACATAGGGTGTATCATCAGCAAGTTTGCAGATGACACTAAGCTAGGCGGGTGTGTTGATCTGCTTGAGGGTAGGATGGCTCTGCAGAGTGATCTGGACAGGCTGGACCAATGGCCCGAGGCCAATAGTATGAGGTTCAAGAAGGCCAAGTGCTGGGTCCTGCAGTTGGGTCACAACAACCCCATGCAATGCTACAGGCCTGGGGAAGTGTGGCTGGAAAGCTGCCCGGCAGAAAGGACCTGGGGGTGTTGGTGGACAGCTGGCTGAACATGAGCTGGCAGTGTGCCCAGGTGGCCAAGAAGGCCAACTGCTTCCTGGCCTGTATCAGGAATAGTGTGGTGAGCAGGACTAGGGAAGTGATCATCCCCCTGTACTCGGCACTGGTGAGACCCCACCTCGAGGACTGTGTTCAGTTTTGGGCCCCTCACTACAAGAAGGACATTGAGGTGTTGAAGCATGTCCAGAGAAGGGCTACAAAGCTGATGAGGGGTCTGGAGGACAAATCTTATGAGGAACGACTGAGGGAGCTGGGGTTGTTTAGCCTGGAGACAAGGAGGCTGAGGGGAGACCTTATCACCCTCTACAACTACCTGAAAGGAGGGTGTAGAGAGGTGGGGGCTGACCTCTTCTCCCTGGTGAAAACTGATAGGACGAGAGGAAATGGATTCAAGTTATGTCAGGTGAGATTTAGATTGGATATTAGGAAACATTTTTTCACTGAAAGGGTTGTTAAACATTGGAATAGGCTCCCCAGGGAGGTGGTGGATTCGCCATCCCTGGAGGTGTTTAAAAACAGGGTAGATGTGGTAGTCGGGGACATGGTTTAGAAGTGGTTTTGTCAGGGTAGGTTAATGGTTGGACTTGATGATCTTAAAGGAGCCTTGAAACTTCAGCGATTCTACGATTCTATGATATTTTCCTTCATCTTTTTTCCGTTTCCTCTTGATAGTATGTACTATGTCATAAATTTGACAAGAAGCCTACAGGTGGGATTCTGAGTCTTGTATCTTTCTTTTTGGCAATCTTTTTCAGACATAACAATAATTATACATCTTTCCCTTTATTTTTACATTGCTAATAGAGCTTCATGCAATCTAGTACAGTACATCACTGGGGTTTTTTTTGCCTTTCTACTTTCCGTTTCCATGGTTTCTCTGGATAATTGTGGTTTTTCATCTGTCACTTCATCAAGAAATTAAGTGGTAAATAATGTAAATAATCATAAGTTAATCAGGTGATTTTATCTTGCCAGTTCCAGTCATCTCTCCTAAGCTGGGTTCTCCTCTTCAGGTGCCTCCCTGCCTTAATTTCCAATACAAGGAACCTTCTTTCAGACAAAGTAACCCCTACTTTCAGATGAATAAATTTAAGTTAAATGAATCCCAACATCACTGGTTCATCTCAGGGATGAAGAGTAGTTGAAGAATAGAATTTCTACATTGATGAAATGTGGACAGATTTGTACAGAGATTACAGAGAAAACATTCTTCAAGTGAAGAATACATCTTATCAAATTTCCAGGTTACAAAAGGATAAAGCATGTAAAAAAAAAAAAAGGTGATCAGCATTTTTATCATAGAAACAACCATTACCATTTTCTCTACCTTTATTTTCAGCAGTGCCTGAGCCATGTGGTGGGAAAAGCTCCAAACAAAAGAACCAGCTTGACATAAATAGAAGATTTTGCACCCAAATGGAAAACTACGGTAATACTTACACATTTTGTATAAATTGCAACTTTTGAGATTATTGTGCAATTAGTAATTGGAATTAATGGAAATAGTCTGGAATCAACAGCAAATCAGAGTATTAATGATAATGTTTTTTAACCAAAATTACAGAAAATGGTTAGTCATTATGCAGCATGCTCTGATGCAAATCAACTGCCTAGAACAAAACCATCATGCTGCCTTGCCTCTAGTGCTTTCACAAGCAGAGATAAAGGAGGGGGTTGGATTATAGACTTGTTGAATCTAAAAGCACCTGATGCCTTTGGGAAGGTTTTCAGCATGGGAACATTCACTTTGTTCAGGTCAAGGATGTCCGTGGCAGAATTGCCTCATTTGGAAGATCCTGTGAGCCTGATGCAAACACTGCAAGTTACAAATTATCTTTACCAGAGAGAAAGTCTGTATTTAATACCAGCTTGTGTGTGAGAGACAATGTAGGATTCACCTGATGCCTTCATTGACACTTCAGCTGATGTAACATTCAATTCACGTATCAGACTGAGAGTCTTTCCTGGACCTCTATCTCGTGTCTCATGTAGCCGGAATTAAGAGGCAACGTCTATGTTTTTTTCTATAGACAAATACCCTTCAGGACCTTACAACGCACCAGCTTGGAGGAGAAGAAATCCACATGCAAACCCCTTGTCTAAGTATAAAACAACTATTCAGGTAACTGTTTGACAGAAGTGTTTACAATTCAGTCTTTTTAGTAAAAGCAACATGCCCCTCCCCACCTAGGACATGTAAAGGCGCTCTTCAAACTTCCCCAGCCGAAACCCTGCAAGATTGTAAGCAACGCTGAGTAGTCTGAAAGAGCAGTTTTGTTGGTGTGCAGACATGTAATTCTGCCTGTATGACTCACCCGTGATTTCTGAGTTTTCACAACATTACTGATATGAAAGCAAAGTACGTCCTTGCCTTTCAAGTGAGGAGCCAGAAGCAGTGGGGTTTGGCTTGTCGCACCGGCCAAAGCACAGCAGAGACTCTATGAGTGCGATCTGTTTGTCTCTGTTCAATTGCTTGTGAAGCGTCTGCAATAGCGGAATGGTGATCAGCCCAGTTTCCAATTCATAAAAGGACTCGGGCTACAAAACATTCCCGAGACACCCTAAGGACCATGGAAACATTTTACAAGTGTCTCAAAAGCAGAGGTTAGAACCTCTATCTCATGTCTCATGTTGAAAGTTTACCTCTTAAAGCGTTTCTGAAAGAGCACATAGTTTTACTCCAACAAATCAGGCACAAAATGTTCTGTCTCTATTTTGACAGCAGAGCCAAGAAGACACAGAAGTGAATAGAAAAGGAGAACAATACATGGAGAGGAGAAAGAGATGAAGCGAGTACTTCCATTTACAAGAAAAATCTAAACGGAAAGAAGGAAGTTATCAATTGGAAAAACTGGATCCACTGGAAAAAGATGATAAAACTGCAAATTCCAAAAATGAGATGCGGGAAGAACACCACAAAGTTTCAAAACTGATTACAAATTTAAAAAGTATGCTCTGCATGGTCACATATAAATGTCATCAATACATTCACTAAGTTTAGTCTGCTCTGAAAGCTTCCAGTTGAAATGATTGTTACAGACTATGTTTTAATGTATAATTACTAATATGAATAAATACAATTAGTTTTACTTAGCAGTTTCAGAGGACTTTTAACGTAAACAGCAATAGTAATGCATTCTAGGAAGTAGCTGTTTTGGTGTGAAAGCCAGATTCTGAGATGGTTCAGCTGTTTGTCAGATGTTTGGGTGCTCAGTCTCAGTTTGATCTTGAGATTTTGCCATTTTCGCTGGGCATCAGAACTGTGAACTGAAAGAACTTCACAAGAAAACTTTCAGAATTAACTGAAAAATGCTTTTACATGTATTTTAAAGTACAAAAGACTGGGTAAAGACTGAGAGGAAGAATTGATAAAGGTGTGGAGGGAGCAATGCTGTTGGGGTGCCGTGCTCCCCTTGGCGTGCCTTTTCCAGCCCCACAGTCCCTGGAGCCGGAGGCTTTGTGGCTCTCCGGACCCGAATCCTGACCATAACTGAAACTCGCGGCTGAGGCTGAGCTCCCAAACACTGTGGTGTGGTGGTGCAACACCACCACCACCCCCCGCCCCACTTTGGCCACTCGGTGCTTGGTGCGATTCCCCATCCCTGGGCTACAAACCAACCCAGGAGGTGTCAGGCACATGTATCTGCCAAAGAGAAAGGACCAGAGCGTTAAGGCACCCCTGCAACATGCCTGGCTCCTGCCTCCGGTGTCGCTTGGGACTGTCACTCTCTGACAGCCTACCACATCTGTACCTGGGTCATGGCCCAAAAGGGGGCGATACCAGAACTTGCAGATCTGGCAAGTTCTGGACTTGCACAACTAGTGGAAAGTACCAGAATATTCCATCGTCCAGTTGGGCTGGAGTGGAAAAATACCCAATGAAAGTACATTATCTCAGACCCTATAAGCAGCGATTCTAGCGAGACCCTTAGAGCTCTCCTGGATGGCAGTGAGCTGTGGCCAGCACCTCCCCTGAGTCAGGACACTATTCAGGCAGACACCTCGAGGACTGGAGGGCCGGGGCAAGTCAACCCCCCTCGAGTCCCAGTTATCACCCACTGAGGGATTTCTTGAGATTTTCAGCTGACATGGGCCAAACCTGTACCTGTTGTGGAATAATTACTACAAATGATCAATAATACAGCACTGGTCACACATTAAGGAAAGGTATAAAATCAAAAGGTTTCTAGGGTAGAACGCAGCCACAGCCGGTGTGTGAAGAATCCGCTACATCTGCGATTCCCTGTACTATATTGCTTGCAGAGCAAGACAGGGAGTGGAGTGGGGTGGAGACTCCAAGGCCAAACCCTGTGATAATCCAGCAAACATGGGAAAGAGATGGCATCACGGAAGAAAAACAGGGCGAAGGATGGAGCAGAGTGGAGACACTGCAGCTAAACCCCTGTGATAAACTGGGAACTTGAGGGCCAAACGGAGCCCTCGAAGGTCTTATAGAACTGATAAAGTGCTACTTGTTCCGCTGAGCCAACGATCTGTCATTTTTTTTGATGAAATGCTGTCCTTTGGTGAACTTTGCTCGTTATAATGTCATTATAATACCAAAACACACCTCCATCCCAAAAGCTACACGTCTCCAAGGTGCGACCACTCCTGCTTGAGTCTGCGCCCTGAATTGTTCGTAAACTATGCCTTTAAATGCGAGGCGAGAAAATTTTACACCAATCATAATGAAAGTATTTATGACTCGAGTCACTCAAACTCCACCTTGAAGATAAAAAAAAGTATAAAAATAGCCCAAGAAAGGGGGGATGTGAGGGAAGACACCATCGTGGACTTCTGGGACCAGTCGATGGCCTGAGCTTCTCTTCCCCCCATAAGGACGCTCGTGGGTAAGATGCAAACACTTGGCTGTACCAAGTGCTTCCCCAGGAAACCTAGAGATCTCTACAGAGTGATTTTATAGCTTAGCGCATTTCTAACTGAGCTGTATTACTGACATCTGTAGTATTCGCAGGGGCTTTGCAGACAGTCACTGTCACCGGCAATCCAAAGGAACTCGTGTCTCTGTTGTTTGAGCAAACTGCACTGTGTTGGCAGCTCGTTGTTTGGGTTTCTCACGCAACGCGACCGAAGCGTGGCCGTGTTAGTTCATGAGCATGACTGGGCTGAAGGTGCAGTGCGCTATTAGTGTACCCAGAACCGTAACAGTTTGATATATATTAAACGCGCCTGGACTGATAGCGGTGAATTGGGCATCACTCAGAATTTAACCCCATCTCTGGGGCGGCCCCATGGCCTCCTGCGAGGCCGGGAGCAGCGTTTCCCTCAGGGCTGGAGCCCCCTCCTTCCCCCAACCCCACTCCTGGGCAGAATTTCCTCCCTCCCACCTTCTCCCCACACCTCAGCGCTGGGGCAGCCCCACAGCCTCTTCCAGGGCTGGGAAAACACTCCTGCCCTTTCTCTTCCTGCAGGTTTTGAGAAGAAGAGGCCCCGTCTCCCCAGCCCACACGTGGGGTCTGGGCAGCTCCACGCCTTGTGTTTGAACCGGGAATTGGGATGTTTCAGTTTTCTTCTGTGATCAGGCCTGGTTGTGAAAGGGCCAGTTGTAGTGGTTAGGGTTTGATGGGTGAGGAACAGCAAATCTTATTGAACTTTTCCTTTTTTTAGGTTTTGTTTAGGGGGCTCGTTGTCCTCACACCCTCGAGTTCTGCTCCAGGTCAAGCGAAGCCCCATGGAACTAGCCCTAAGGGCGGCAGTGGCCATGGACCAGCACTCCTTTGGCATGGAGAACATGGTTTATTTCAAGGTGAATCCCCCTGTTTTTTTCAAAAGCAGGGGGCTGGTTTGTAGTGAGGCTTAAAACCCCGGTTTGTGCCTAAACGTGGGGCTGATTTCAACCTCAGGGGCTGCGACTCCTTCCATCTCCGACTCACAGCCCTGGCTGCACTGTCACCGCACCGGGCTCAGCATTCTCTTGTATTTTGGAGGTTTTTTTACAGATCGGCAGCAGCTGGGGATATTTAGCAGCTGTGTATTGGTGGCAGAATCCATGTCGTTATGTGTGTGATCTGTGCTCAGATCTGGAGGGACAGTGAAGAGATAACAACCGGTGGCGCTGTCAGTCACGTCCTCTGGGAGAGATGGTCAGGGCCATTTGTAGCTGTCCCACCTCAACTGCAAGATCTGTCTCTGGAGCTGCCAGTGCCAAAGCTGCTCTTAAGGCAGAAAGAGCGATAGAGGATAACCTGCCTTTTTTTTGGTGCCTTTTCTGGGTCTCCAGTCTGTCTGCTCTGTTTGCCCTCTGCCTTGGATCGCACCTTTTCTCCTTTCTTGACGGAAACTGACTTTCTGTTGGGTTTTGTTGCATTTCTAGTAACAAATCTGCTCAACTTCGCCTGCTCCAACATTGTGCCAGGGAAAAGAGCCAACCTTGAGCATGCCTTGCACCGCCTGCATGACGCTCTGGTAAGAAGCAGCTATTTTTGAATTCCTACCGGACTAGGACAGCCTTTGCCACTGGGGTGAGCTGGGAGTCGCTCCTGAGTTTTCTTTTCCGCAGGCTCGAATCCCTTTGCTAAAGGGGCAGAGTTCTTGCGTGCTGCCTGTTGGCCGCCATCTGCGTTAAGGTCTCGTGTGGTGACAGACGCCATGTATCAATAAGAGCTTGTTTTGTCTCTTGTCAGTTCTGTGACAATTGGGAGAATAGAAGTCCTCCTACTCCCAGTGCTGGGAATGAAGAAATATTCGCTAAAACCCGAGGTCTGCCCCGGAGAAACGTCCTGTGCTTGACAACTGCACCGTCCCTGGGCGCTCCTTGCTGAGCAAATACCTCCAGCCTGACCCTGGTGAAGCCCCAAGCGGGTCTGCTTTGCTCCCTCTTCTTCGAAGAAGGGATTTCACAGTGCTGAGCTGCGGCAGAGGACTCGGCGTCTGCTGCGTCTGCACGAGGAGGCGCTACCTGCAGCAGGGATGAGCCCAAAAGGACTCGAGCAGCGAGCAGTCTTCTCCCAGAGGTGGTGGCCGGTGGGGTGCCACAGCTTGGTACGTGGAGATCTCCGCAGGTTCTGGTTTCTTAAAACACATCAGTGCAGATTAAGGAAATATTCCCATCAACTCCCGTGTGGGGAGGTGACCCCGACGCGCTGTTGCTGAGCATCGACTGAGCACCGTCTTCCCACAGTGGGCTGAAGAGTTGACCTTTTGGCCCCTCCTGAGGGGGAATCGAAGTCTTGTTCTCTGAAATCCTGCAGGAGGGTCTGGAGATGCTGCAGTCTGGGGCACCCCGGCGACCTGAATCCCATCCCCTGGCTGATTATCATTACGCAGGTAAACTGGAAGCAGAGCTTGTTCCTTCTCCAGGAATGCGAGCGGGTACTGCTGTTCCCTTTGTTCTGATTCAAAAATGTTGTTTTTAGAAATGAGCGAGCAATGGTTTGTGTTCTTTGGGGTGGGGAAAACAGTCTTTTTAATCTATTCTGGTGGGGTTTTGGCATGGGGAATTCCTCGTCCCTGTGTTCCAGCCCACTGTTTTCCTGTGTGGTGACGCCCCACGCCACCGTACGCTCCTCCATTCCCTCGTACGCCGGCTTTATGGCGTTCAGGGCTTGCTCTGCTGGCAGCCGTAACTGCTTCTGCTAAAGAACTCCCTGTAGAGTTAGCTAATTTCTCTTTAAGGAGGAGAGATTTTGATGTATGAGGAATAAATGGTGCGGGTTTCCTTGAGGCTGCAAGTGGTCTAATGATTTGCACATGGCTGTTCATTCCCAGGCTCAGACACTTGGACGCCTCTCGAGGAGCAGTTGTTTAAAGAGGCCTTTTCTGTACACCAGAAGGATTTCCACCTGATACAGAAGAAGGTAAAGCCTTTAGACCGAGGCGGGTCTCGGGTTGTTAGCGTGGAGGGGAGTTTTAACCCAGAAAAGTCATCTTTTGAATGGTGCGTTGGAATCCTGTTCTTGGGATGCTGCTTCACGCTAAAAAGACACTGGTACAGGACATAATTTGCCCTAATGTGTAATTACCACAGAATATTTCATCTCTCTGGTGCAAAATACCAGAAATACTAAAAGAATACTGACACGTTCCGCTGACCACCGGTGTGAAACGTACAATTCTGCCCTCCCATGGCTTCTTTACAGCCCTTTCAGAAGAAGGAGGCTCATTTTCTGCCTTATCTCTCCCATTCGTTGTGCTGTGAGAACCAGAGACAAGGGGGGACAGACAAACAGCACTCGACAGATTTGTTGTGGGTCTGCGCACTAAATGTTTTCCTGCAGTCTTTCCCTCATCAATCGCTTCTGGTTTTCTCCCAACAGATTCAGACGAAGACCGTGTCCCAGTGTGTTGAATACTACTACACCTGGAAAAAACGTGTCAGATTTGCAAATGGTCAAGCTCAAGGGACAGAAGAAAAGCTGAAGGGAAACAAGGAGGAGGTGGAAGAGGCTGAAGAGAAGGTAGAAAAACTGCTGGGGGTTGGTGCGAGATGTCGCTCCTCGATGCAGCTATCGTCCCGGGCTCTGGGAAATAATCCCATTCGCGTTAAACTTGCTGCTGCTGATTTTCAGGGATGTTCCATAACATCCCAGTGCTCCATAAAAGGACTTGCTGGTGACCCGGCTCTGCACAGAGGCTGCCAATACTTTCGTTGTCCGGAAACAGGAATTGGGTTCACAGAATTTATATGCAGTTTGTGGCCCGAGGGCTTCCACGCTGCAGTCACTTGTGCCAAGCAACATCACTCATTCCCAGCAAAGCTGCTCAAGTTTCAATCCACCTTAATTTTAAGCAATCACACCGTTAATTCTCCTATTTTAATCCCCAACAATCTCTCTTGTTTAACCATCAAGGTCCCACCCAGCCAGGGGTACCGGCAGAAACTGTGTAGGACCACGCAGCAAAACACAGCACAAACTCACAAAATAAAACTAATGAAACGTGGTCTAAGAAACTAAAAAAAGAAATTAAAAATTCCCGTTTGTTTTTGCCCTTCCAGGGTGTTTGGGAAGGTCAATGGGAGGAACGCTCACATGAAATGCCATCGCCTGTGGGACGATTGGAAGGCCCCAGCAGCGTTTTTAAAGGGAGGCGAAGCCGAGAGAAGCCCAGATGGTGACCTCCTCCAGCTGGCAACTGGGCAACTGTCATCTCAGACCACCAACGAGGTCAATTTACTCTGTTTAGAAAACCCCACCGACCTCTAGCAGGGGGCAGCGCCTGAGCTCTGCAGAGGATCCACCACCACGAGGTCGCCCCCACTCCAGAAAGACCCAGAAGAAGCAAACAGCAGAGAAATAGTTATCGTATTTAATAGCGTTTCCCCCTTAGGTGATAGTCCCGTGTATGTTTTAGGTCTTCGTTAGCCATCTTTTAGGTCTTAGTTTTAGGCTTTAGTGTTCTTCTGATAGGAGTTAGGTTTGGTTTTCTTCTGATAGGAGTAAGGTTTTGTTTTCAGGAATCATGAAATTTTCAGAGTTGGAAGGGATCTCTAGAGATCATCTAGTCCAGCTCCCCAGCTAAAGCAAGATTGCCTAGAGCACATGACTCAGGACTGCATCCAGGCGGGTCTTGAAGATCTCCAGAGAAGGGGACTCCACAACCTCCCTGGGCAGCCTGGGCCAGTGCTCGATCACCCTAACCTTAAAGAAGGTTTTTTCTTGTATTTGAATGGAACTTCCAACTTGTGCCCGTTGCCCTGTCACTGGGAACCACTGAAAAGAGTCTGGCTCCATCCTCCTTCAACCCACCCTTTAGATACTTAGAAGCAATAAGAAGGTCTCCCCTCAGCCTTCTCTTCTCCAGGCCAAAGAGTCCCAGCTCTCTCAGCCTTTCCTCATAAGGGAGATGCTCCAAGCCCTTAATCATCTAATCTGCCCTATGCTGGACTCTCTCCAGTAGTTCCCCATCTCTCTTGAAGTGGGGAGCCCAGAACTGGACACATTATTCCAGTTGTGGCCTCACCAGTGCAGAGTAGAGGGGGAGAATGACCTCCCTCCACCTACTGGCCCCAGTCAGATTCAACACTTGGCTCCAAATAGGCTGGAAAACTGTCCTTACCCCAATGCATCTCAGAAATCAACCTGCATGAACAGGGAACTGTCACTCTCTTTGCAAAATCATCACCGGGGGAGCTGGAAAAATATTTATAAAATCTATAGCTACTTAGAGTCCAGACGATAAAAAGCACAACCAGGTCTCATGAGAGAAACTGCAATGAGAAAAGGTCTTGGTTTGATTGGGTTGCTGGATAACAGCTTCAAGTTAAGGGATTTCTTGAGCTACCGCAACCATTTGCTGATTGTCCTCCTCTTCCTTCCCCCTTGCTCTTCTCCTCACAAATCAATGGCAAAGGACACAAAGGGACAGACTTCCTTGATTGTATCCAAATGCCCCAGTGCTTTACAGGAACACATTTTAAGGAAAAGAGCAACAGAAGTGACTGACAACATGGAAGAAGACTGGGCAATAAACCATTAAAAAAAAACCCAGACAATAAAACGACACCAGAAAATGCAATTGAAATGCCTCCTCTCTTCTTTGGCACTTGGGAAACTTCATCTGGACTCTTCTGTCCCCCTCCTGGTTTCCACAGCCCAAGAAAAGACTTGCTGTGGGCCCAGCCCAAAGCCTTTGGGATGGTGAGGGGCACACAAGAGGCAGGCAGAGGGAGCTGCCTCTGGTCTGCATCAAGAAGAGGAGGCTCGTGGTGGACCCAACTGGTGACTACAGCTGAACAGAAGAAATCCCAGCTAGATAAAAAGGAAAAGATTGTCACCATGAGGCTCCTCAGACACAGCACAAGGGCCCAGAGGGGTTGTGAAGCCTGTCCTTGAGGATACCCAAACATGACTGAACTAAGTCCCAAGCAACGGGATCCAGCTGTGGCTGCTCTGAGCAGAAGCTTGGACTGAAGACCTCCAAGCGTCTCTACCAACCTCTATGCTTCTGTGGTTCTTCAAAGGTGAGCTGTCCTGCCTTCCCCAGATGGGCAGCGACAGCCACAACCTTGTGGAAGGCGGCCTGTCGCACTACCACCCTGGCCCTTACTTCAGATGAAGAGCCACTATGAAGCACGGGGGGCTTTGCCACTTGCAGGGCACTGGGTCGGTGGGAGGGCAGCCCTCCTGGAACACTGTTGCCACCATGTTGTTGAGACCCCAGCCACGGGATGAGGAGAGAGCTGGAGCCCAGGGCTCATGAGGGGGGCTGGAAGGCGGTCCCTATGCCCAAGGGGTGGCCTTTCTCTCAGGCAAGCAACATGGCGGGCAGGAGCGAGCCCCAGGAAAGAGGCTTTCGGCCCCCTCGACCCTCCTCCTCTTCCCACATTTGGGCACGTTTCAGGCCACAGCGCCCCCATGCCCAAACATACCATAGTTGGCCACACGCATCAGCCACAGTCCCAATCAACATCACAATGGCTTCCTGATGTCATCAGCCACCTCACACTGCCTGTTCTTGGGGACCTATAAAAGCAGGGGTCCCTGCAGCTGGCCCACAGTTTGCCGAGCTTCCAGGCCCTCGGATGCCAAGCATGCTTGGAAGGAAGAGGAGCTGGAGCAGCGAGGCGCATGGCTGCCCACCTTTGTGTGGAACGCCGCAGAGCCACTCCCCGCAACCGCAGAGGAGGCAGGCTCATCCCAGGAGGAGGAAGCTCAATGAGCAGAGGCGGCACACCACTCCTGATGGCACAAGCGCGGATGACCTCGATATTATAATCAGAGGCATGGAGCGCCTGACCATAAGCTCACCAGGAGATGACACAAGCGTGGCTGACCTCAATATTATAATCAGAGGCATGGAGCACCTGACCATAAGCTCACCAGAAGACGGCGTGGAGCCCAAGCGCATCTGCCTGCCAGGGAACAGCCAGAGCAGTGAGGCAGATGGCCGTCCACTTTGGCCACAGAGCCACTCCCTGCAACCAGGGAGGAGGAAGGCACCTGCCAGGAGGAGAAAGCGCAAGCAGCGGAGGAGGAATGTCACTCCTCATGGCACAGGTGCGAGTGACCTCGCTTCCACGATCAACGGCACACAGCGCATGGCTGTAAGCCCACGAGAGAACGGCGTGGAGCCCAAGCGCATCTGCCTGCCAGGGAGCAGCCGGCGCAGCGAGGCGGATAGCTGCTCAGCTTGGCATGGGATGCCACAGAGCCGCTTCCGGCAACCATGGAGGAGGAAGGCGCCTCCCAGGAGGAGGAAGCGCAATCGGAGGAGGAGGAGGAGGAGCAACATCATCACCCCCCATGGCATAATTGTGACCGCCCTTGCTTCTGCAATCAAAAGCATGCAATCAACAGCATGCAATGAACTGCAAATTTTATGTCTTTAACTTATTAAATTGGGTTGGTGAATGTAAAAGTTCTGGGACTGCTCTTGCTGTTTGTGCCGTAACTAATTTAAGCAATTAAAACTCGTTCCGCTGGGTTGGTGGTGGTGTTATGGTTGGAGAGACCCATAACAATTTATTGTCATTTAGGCAATCATTCTATCACCCTATGAGCCCTCCCCACCCGGGAAAGGGAATCGGGTAAAACAAGGCAAACCGGGAGCTGAAGTATAAACACATTTAGTAGAGTTAGATTAGGTAATTAACAGCACATTCTCCTTTTGCTCCTCATCACTTGTTCGTAAAAAGAACTGAAAATCAAAGAAGCGGCGGTGTGTTCACACCTCCTCCCTAAGCCCGCTCCTCGCTGCGGGTGCTGCCAAAGCGATGCCAAAAGGTGGGAGTTTGGGGGAAAATAACCAGCACGGTATTGCAATACAGGTCCAAAAGCCCCGCGGGTGGATTTAAACCACCGCTGCCCCACGGAAGGGCTCCACGTGTGGATTCCTGCTGCAAGTCTTGCTGCTGTTCCGTACGGCTTCAAAAACCTCAAAGCTCTGACGCATAAACAGAATCTGGACCAGATTCTCTGGCACCAGGACGGCGCGCCCATGCTCCAGGGCACCTTCCCTGGCAGCGACGGCCTAGTTTGGCAGGAGGGCGGTGGCGGAGATGGCAAGGTACTGCCGGCTCAGCCGCCCCGTTGCCGGGAAGCGATGCTCGTTGCTATGCCACCAGTGCAGCAGCTGGTGCTGCGCTTGCAGAGGGGCTCCAGGATGTAGTTTTCCAGTTGCTGGTGGATCTCGGGGTTCTCTTCATGGCGTCCTTCCCCAGAAGGATGTCGTAGCTGCTCTGAGACGGGGCGCTGGCGCATGGGTCCTTGCGAGTAGGCAGCTGGCTGCCAGCATCTGTGCCTGTGGCTTTGGAATCCGAGTTTGACACCCCAAACAGGGTGGCACATGGGGACCAGTGGTTGCAAACCCACAACAGCATGGTTCTCACTGGCTAGTGCAGCTCGCTTCTCAGGCTGGGGCTGAGAAACCGCATCTCCTGGAAGCGCTACCCAAAGCAGAGGCATCTTCGGGTCTGGGGTTCCCCTGATGGTGCTGGGGGTCCTTTTATGGTGTCCTGGTTTGTGCTGGATGGGCCCTTGAGGACACTGCGTGTCCACTGCAGTGTCCTGGTGCTGTAGTAAAATACCCAACATGGGTTCAATTACAGCATGTCTGCCTTTACCAAAGACAGCAAACTCTCCTTTGGAGCAGGGAATTTGAACACAGAGAAAGGCATTATGTGCAATCTACTCCTTGGTGTATGGACTGGACAGGGAATCAGTCAAAAGAGAAGATAGGAAAAATTAATTTGCCTCCTGCTTGGATGGCAGAAATCTACAAGAGGCAATAGAAGTCGGATGGTTGAAGAAGATCTTGCTTGGCTTTGAGTTTGCCCGGACCAGATGGCTGCAAAGCCTATTGCGAAACCCAATCATTTTTGTGATTGTAGTGATTTTTGTTTGTGTTTTGTTTGGATGTCTTAAGAGCATCGTTATCAAGCAATTATCTCAACCTTATGTATTAGTGATATGGGATAGGAAATGAGGCTCACTGAAGTACAGGAAGACTTGGGTAAGTCTCAAGGGGGGGGAATTGTTGTAGTAAAATTGGCATAAACCAGGATAATTAAATGTAAACTGTAATTGAAGCAACAAAGGAAACCTGCTGCTGCTCAAGTCCTCTATACTGCCCCAACGCTAGTTATTTACCTAATCTCAATATAGGGAAATAGTTAGTAGACACGATTTCTCTATGATTCAGTTAAGGAACTACCCAGCAGACAGTGTAGCACTGTTGGTAAGCAGGGTATTCCTATCAAGAGAGCAACAAACTGTAGGCCTGGTCAGCAAACCCAGAAACCCACTTGGAACTGCCAAGATCAGAGGAAAAGCAGGTAAAAGGTGGTTCCGTCCGGGGGGAGATGGTGACCACCGGCTCATTGACCACCTCCCCAAATGATACCACCTATTAAAAAGAAGGAAAAAGAAGACAGAGTCTGCACGCTCATTTACTCATTTACCCAATCATTAGAGGGAATAACAGTGACTATGTATTAATTGTTTGAATATGTAATAATCAATGTGTAAAAGTGGAGACTTTTGGAACTAAGGTGTGAGCGCTCCTGTTTTGGGACAAGCACCCATTTCTGCGCATTAATGGCATAAAATTAGAAATACCTCTGCTCTGTGTGTTATTGGCTTGCCCAGCAGGTAAAGAACCCAGATTTGGGACGCCACCGGGCTGACTGTAAGGGGTCCTGGGCGGCCCTTATGGGGTCCTGGGGGGGGAGTCTTGCAGGCCAGAGGGAGTCTGGGACAGCCCTTCAAGGATCTGGGGGTCCCCTCTGGTGCCTCTGGGGAGGGTTTTGTGGCTGGAGAGGGCCCAGCTGGTTTCAAGAGGTGCTTCCTCCCTTTCTCCAGCCCACCCAGCTCCCCTGACACAGCCACCCCCCCAGGCTGGTGGGTGCCAGCAGTGCCAGCCTGTCCCACTGGGTCGGGCACTGAGGGGGGCACAGCCCCAGCCGCGGGATGGGAGGAGGAACCATAGCACCAGGGATAAAACGTTGGTCTCTATTTCTTTCACATTTCCCATGGGGAGCACCCCAGGGTTCCGCGGCTGCACCACAGCTGGTGCCAGGAGGGACTCCAACATCCCCCCCTGTAGAAAGATTACTAAAAATGATCAATAATACAGCATTGGTCACACGTTAAGGAATGGTATACAATCAAAAGGCTTCTGTGTGAGCCGACTCGGGCAGGACGCAGGAACGACCACAAGACCACGGATGAAAGACAAAGAACAAATGTGATCTCAATACCTCGCGAATTGGGGAGTCTCCACAGCAACGCCCGGACAGAGGGACACACGCAGGGGATGCAGGTGCCACAGGGCGGGAGAAAGTCCTTGTTAGCAGCAGCGTGAGCTCCAACTCGCTGTTCTCGCCTGCTTTTCAAGGGTTCAAGCAGGCGTAGTTTTCCACTGTGCTCTGACCTTCTTCAAGACCAAGGCAGTGATCTCCCATATGCCAGATAAGGTGTCCCTAAGCCCATCCCAGGCTCACGGTATCTAAGTGCGGATATTCCATCTGCGAGCACACGGGGCTGAATTAGTGTGATAGATGTGTTGTCCAGCACCCCAGGTGCGCGTCACTTGAGCGTGTTTACAGTCCTCCTCGCCAATCTTCTGTTACTTTCCCACATTCCACCCCCTCGCTCAAGAGACCGCTTCAGCTGGGGCTGACAAAGTTGGAAATGTTCATTCAAACTTGTGGGGTGTAATAAAGAGTAATTTACAGAGGCATGAAATAAACACACATAAAAAAAGAAATAAACAACTCTCTAAAGTAAAGCTTTGAATCAGGTGTCCCATTCCTCCTGTCAAGAAATTAAACCCCTCAGCCAGCCGGGCACCGCCAGTACGTTGTTTCACTGGATGCATTAAGTCCTGGAGGATTTTGAATGTCTTGCTTCATGCTGACTGATTCCTCAGTTATGTTGGAACAACACGTGTTTTCAAAGTCGAAGCAGCATTTCTGACGTCGAGGGAGGAAACAGTCCACCATCAGTTGGGTTTGTAATATTCATTGGCGTACAGCTGTTACCTACTCAGAAGAGAGCAATGAGAGACATTAATACCAAAACCACTTTGCACAGTGTAGTTCTATAGTACAGCTGCTGGGGTTGATGTGCCACGGAAACAAGTTACCAAAAGACCTGCAGCTGCTCATCTTCCCTTGATACAAAAGGCAGATGAGTTAGTGACAGTAGAGGCTGACCAAATCTAAGTATTTGCATGTTGGTTTGTCAGAGCTGTACCCAGGGCATGCGCTCGTAGCACAAGACTACAAAGCACGAGTGGCCAACCTGTGATAGGGGAGAAAAGCAGCAGTGTCATCTCCTTCCAGTGACACATAGACGTCGCTCCAGCTCCTTCAGCCAATATTACTCTAGATTTGATACCCTCATGTGGGGTAATTGCCCATACAGACTGGAGAGCTGTGGCGTGCACTTTTTCAGATGGAACTTCAACGTGATGTTGTGTTTGCAACACCGTTCCGATGCCGTCTCCTCTAGATAAGAGGCAGATATTTGTCGAAGATACCTGAAATACAAGAACTCGAGAATCTGATACTAATAAGTGATGTCAAATAAGAGGGGAAGTTGGGGTATAATGTATTGTGGAGCCTTGTAATGCCTTGGACCAAAATCCTACAGGTTCTTTCTCATTTCTTGTCCCAATCATCTGCCACAATCCCAAGAGTGTATCATCTGGACTTGTTACTTCTAATTCAAAAGGATATCCTTGCTTAGGAGTGCATAATTGCAAATGCTCAATCAAAGCATTTTTGCAGGCATCAGAGGCTTCTTGTTGCTTGGTCCCCTGCCAGAAAACTTTCTTCCTCGTTAATTTCTGCAGAAGGCACATTAATATCACCAAATGTGGGAAAAAAGTCCTCCAATGCCCTAAAAGTCCCCCAAAGGTCTGTAACTCTTTTACTGCGATGGGCACAGGAAGCTGCTGGGCTGTTTGCTGTACCTGATCTGGTATTCCTCTCATCTGTCCATGCCAAACTACTCCCCAAAATTGTACGGTAGTACTCGGACCCTGTACTCTCTTGGCATTCATTGCCCAGCCTCAGTCCTGCAAATGCGCTTTCAGCAATTTGGCAGCTGCTTCACTTTCTTGTTATGACTCGGCCAGAATCAATAGATCATCAATAGAATGACTCGGCCAGAATCAATAGATCATCAATAGAACGGTAACCAGTAACAGTCCCCGAGCATAGTGCTAAATCAGCTGCTGTCATTAGGCGGCAAATGGAGGGACTGTGTGTGTATCCCTGAGGCAATACTCGGAAAGTACAGTGCTTTTGTTTCCAGGTCACACCTTGCAGTGAGGGGGCAGGCAGGGTGGAGGGGGGTGAGGAGTTGGTGGTGGGGCAGGGGGCGGTTGGCTTTTTTGCGTAAACGCTAACTTTTGCCATCGTCGAAACCTTTTTGATGCTGTGATCCCATCTATTTCTGGTCGGGGGATACTGGCTTGCACAAGATTATTCCACATTTGTTTCCTTGTAACCTGTGCTGTAACTCCCCTCGGTTTTGCCGGCTTTACTTTATTCACCACCTGCACAGATGGTCCCAAAATTGCAGCCCCAATTTCCCTCAAGGTGTTTCCTAGGGCACCTACATTACCCACAGCATTTGTCACATGGGGTTTAGTGAGGCAGGCGGTCCCCTCACAAACTGCATTTTGATACTTCTCGTCACTGCTAAACTCTCTGGATTGCACCCTGTACCCAACACATGAGCCATCCCCACCTGCTGCACCAAATTAGTACCTTTCTCCATTGCACACCAGTTTCTGAGGGACGACACTGATCCAACGGGTTCTGTATATGCTGCTGAAACTGCTGCACACAACCACTGATACAACATCGGTGCAATAATGTCTCGCCTGGCAGGACCTCTGACATTTTGCAGCTGAGCATATCCTCATTGTGTCTGATCATCATTGGCTATAAGGCTTACTAAATCTTTTCCACCTGCTGATAAAAGAATAGATGTAGCTCTACTACCCCAAGATTGCAAAATCCATGCCGGCATTCCTTCCTCACTCTTTTACTGATACATCTCTAAAAACTCCCTTAAATCTTTCAGAGTTCCTCATCTACATCCTCCTCATTAACAGGAGGTCCCTAGCAGGTACCTGCAAGCACGGCACCCACGTTGGTCTGCCTGCTGACCCTGGCCCCTAAGCCGGCTCCTGTCCCACCCCGAGCAGCAGGCAAGTCCACCTCCTCGCCTTCCCACATGGCCCTTCCTGAAGAACTCGCGTCTCTCCACTGCAGCTCTCCCGCTGTGCCATTTACACACCACACCTCCACGGTCCCAGTGTGGTCACAGCCTGGTAATCACGTGCAGACTTCTGGCCCTGCTGGTGGTACTCCGTGCAGTGTGCAGGAGCGTGCCAGGCATGTCAGGGAGGTACCAGCTGGGCTGGTTTCCCACCCAGGAAGGGTGTGAGAGTTCAGGAGGCTGCACATCTTTGCGCTGTGGGCTATGTGTGGACTCCATCTCTCCTGCCCCTACGAGGAGTTCTGGGATGACACATGGGGTGTGCACAATCCCTTTAGATTGATCCACGCCAGGCACAGGCCAGTCAGTCCAGCTGGGAACAGCCCCAGAGCTCTTGATTTTATATTTCTAGGTGCATATCAGCAGCTGAGAAGCCGCCCAGCCCCTTGGCTAACCGCCACCGCTACAGCCGCTGCTCCCAGCATCTGCCCCTCTGCTGCAGTACCAGCATGTAGTGCCAGGGAAGAAGAAAGAAAAGTGTATGATCATATGGAGAGGGAGAAGGCAGAGATACCCCACAGGCATCGCTCAGGCCACCCACGGTGGGAGGGATCTGCTTGCGAGAGAGCCTCAAGGTGTCTGTGAAGTGGGAGAGGCCCCTGATGCCCAAGCCCAGGAGAAGGTCCCAGGTACAGCTGGTCAGCCTGGGGCTGAGACCTTGGCTGTCCCATAGTGGTATGCCCCCTCAGGGCAAGGCATCTTGGGGCAGGACATGCTCTCCAGTTTGGAAAGAGGAAGCTACAGCCATCAGAGGGATCCCTCTGCCTTCAGCCAGGACTTCTACTGCCCCCGTGGAAAGCCAATTCTGGGTGCCCAGGCAGTCCCCTTGGGGGGCAGGGAGGTCCAGCCTAAAGCCAAAACCTCCTTCTGTCTGACGAGTGGTGTCAGAGATATCCCCTCCTTCCCCCAGGGCTGCCCTCAGTAGAGGGATGGGTCCTGGAGCCAGGGGAAGCACCATCCCTTCTTGGACACAGTTACCAGGGGAGCTGCCTCTGCTGCTCTCCACACAGCCTGTTCTCAGTGACGTGCTGGAGTATGTTCCTCTGTGCCTGATGCAGCTCCAGCCTTCTGAGGACTTGGGTGGCTCGTGGAGAAGGGTGGCTGCAACAAGAGGGCAACATCATCCCTCTGCCGGAGACCCCTTCTTGCCACCTCAAGTCCACATGCCCACCCTGTCCCACATCCACCCACCCTTTAACCCTGCGGGTGGGTTTTGGGCCTTGGCTTGGGAGGGCAATCCACATCATGCCCATGGTAGGAGACATCAGAGAGTGTCCTGTACAACCCCAGGACGCAGGGACCCCCCGGGCATCTCTGCGGGGTCATGGCTGCTCGACTGCCCCAGGCTGTGGCCCGAGTCAGCGCACACTTACTCAGGCTGGAGTCTCTGCAGCTGGGCTGCTGCTGCCATCTCCTCTGCTGGGAGAGGCTTTCCAGCCTTCCTCCACCTCTGGCTGACCTCCTTTCTCCTGGGCTGGGCTGGAGGGTGGGGAGTCCAAGTGCCTCCAGTGCCGAGTGCCTGCCAAGGAGGAGACGCTCTCAGCAAACCAGACAGCAAACAGAGGTGCCCTTTCCCAGAGGACCTCCTGAAAGGAGCCTGCAGCAGGACCTGGGAGCTGGGAGACTCGGCACCACGTGCCCGTCCTCACGGATGGCGGCTGCTTTGCCCCTCGCACCCTGCTGCCCACCTCTCCTGCACGGGGCTGAGCAGGCAAAGCCCTGCCCTGCAGCTGGGGGTCAGTCGTGCTCCCACCCCCACAGACCTGCCACCCCGGCTGCCGCGACAGAGAGGGTGGCTGCTGTCGCATTGCTGTCAATGGCTGCCCGTACCTGGGGCAGCTGTCGGTCCTCCCCTGCAGGCCAGGCTTCCCACGCCCCCCATTCGGCCCTCGCTTGTTCCTGCCGCTCCTGTCACGGCATCTTCAACCCGTCCCACTCTGCAGACAGCTCCTGACCTCCTCCTCAGCAGGAGGCAGGATTAGTCTTGGCTCCTGGAGGGGCTTCCTTTGGCTCTGACCCGTGTTGGTGCCCCTGCCTCAGCCGCTCGGTCGGCAGCGCTTTGCCCCTGACAGATCAGGGGCCGTGGAGTCATGCCAGGCTCCTCAAGTCCTGGCAAAACACAGCAGAGTGACCAAGACCTCCACTGCCAACCACCTGGAAAGGACTCGCACATTTCCCATAGCCCCTGTCCACAGTAAGGTTTCCCTGACCACTCAGGGGGCAATAAAAGGCAGGAAGGGCATGCAGCACCTTCCTTGTCGTGAAGCAGATCTGAAGGAGGTGACAATGAATGCAGGCCAAGGGATCCTTTCAGGATGGCTCTCTGCACAAAGAGGCCTTTGCCGAGTCTCAGACAGCACAGCAGTTAAAGCAAGGCAGGGCACGTACCTGCAGTGCTCTCTTGCAGTTTTCAGAGGATGGGAGGGCCACGGTGGGCCTGGCTGGAGGAGCTGGCTCCTGCCTGCCCGCCTCCTTGGTCCTGGGGGAGCTGCCTGGACACGGGGGGAGCGCACTGCAAAGAGACACCAGGAGGAGGCGGCACGAGCACGGGGCAGGTTGGCCTCCCGTGTGCATCTGGGATCAAAGCTTCCCAGGCTGGCAGAAGAAGCGGGGGAGGTGGGGCCGTTTCCCATGGCAAGGGGGGATGAGCCCTGAGCCCCTTCAGGAGGATGGGAGAGGACTGCACCTCAGGTCTGCTGTAAGGGCAAGCAAAGTGATGCGGGGTGCACTCAGCATCTGCCGTCTTCCCCACTCAGAGGCCTGCGATGAGGCAAACAAGCTCATGAAAACCATATGGCACGTGTTGGGGACCTCCAGAGTCCCTACAGACACAGTGTCCAAAGGGGATGGCTCTCCTGCATGGCTGCAACTTAAACCTGGAAAGCAAATGATGACACAGGCTTGAAGAGGGCTGATCCCTACCCTCTGCAGCTCCCCAGCACTAGTCCTCCTGGCTGTCATGTGAGGCGTGGCATCCCTCTCCCTTTGGGGCCATGCACGCCTTTTATTGGCAATCTCCCCCCAACACCAGAAAACTTGCCTCTCTGTGTCCTCTCCATCTGCACTTGGTTCTCTCTGCTGGCAATGACAGCAGGCTGGCTGCGAGAAATGCGATCACGATGTCCAGTCACTCCAGGAGAATACACACGCAGCCCAAACTCAGCATTAGTTAAACAGAAAGCAGTCCCTTCAGGACTGATCCCTGACTCGGCACCTAGTGTTGAGCCCCTACAACGCGTGCTCCTAAGCAGGAGCTGGCAAGCCACCCGCTCGCTCACTCGAGGGCTGCAGAAGAACCGCACTCACTTTGGGAATGCATGGGGAACAAGCAGCTCGGCCCCAAGCTGACGGCCACAGTGCAGCAGCCCTCCCTCGCGCTTGCTGCTTGCCCTCAGCTCAGGGAAAAGGGATGCTCTTTGCAGCTCCCTGCCCAAAACTCCTCTCCGACGTGCTCCTGCTCTGCCTGTCAGCAAGGGTCCCCCAGCACAGCCCCGCTGCCTCCCGACCCCGCTCCTGGCTGTGCAGCAGATCTGAAGGGAAGCAGTAGGGAGCCCCTCAGCAGTGCCCAGGCCTCGCCGGGAAGTCCTGGCAATGCTGCTTTGCTGGGGTGACCTCCCTGTGCCATCAGCCTGCGTCACGTGAAGGTGTGTTATGACACCTGCAGGGAGGGGGCACAGCTGGGTAGAGAGGAAATAGGTTTCCCATCTTGTCCTGGGAATCAGCGATCCCCTTTTTCCCCAGTCCTTTCCCAAAAATCCCAACTGCCCCCTGCACCAGTATGTCTCTGCCACTGGCAGCCCGTCCGGGCAGGTGGGGTTTAGGGGTGGGCTGCGGCTGGGCAGTTACAAGAGAGGGCATCGAATGCCTCTGGGATGCATCGGCCTCTCCAGCGTGCTCCAACACTCCTCTCTGCTGCGTGTGGCTGCTGCGGCAGGAGTAGGATGGGCTTTACGGCACTGCTTTTGCCTGGGACGGAGTTAGTTTGCTCCACAGCAGCCCAAATGGTGCCCTGTTTTGGATCCGTGACCAAAACAGTCCTGATAACACAACGCAGTTTTAGCTGTCGCTGAACAGGGCTTGCACAGCAGCAAGGCCTTCTCTGCCTCTCATGCTGACCCACCAGCAACTAGCCTGGGGGTGGGCAAGAAGCTGGGAGAGGACACAGACGGGACAGCTGACCCCAACTGACCAAAGGGATATCTCACACCATAGGACGTCGTGCTCAGCAATAAAAGTTGGGGAAAGATAGAGCAAGGTGTTGGGGGAAGGTCTCTTGAAGGCTATGGCGTTTGTCCTTCCAAGTGACTGTTATGCGTGATGGAGCCCTGAACATAATGAGTAGCAAAAGGTGCAGTTGCTCTAAATTTTGGCATCTGCTGTCATCTCAGTTGGACAAAGGAATTTCCCAACAACCTCCAAGGAGATGCCCCTAGATGTTGCCCCGTCTCTCAGAGTTGCTCCCTTAGAGCTTGCAGTTCCCTGCACGTACCCTGGACCAACTCAGTACCTCCCATGTCACCAGGTGTTTGTGTCTGAGCAGCTCACCACTGCCCTCCACCTCCAGTCATTAGCAGCAGAGCCCAGACAAGGAGCTCCCACCAGGGCGGCTGTGTTGTGCACACCTGAGCTGAGGCAAGAGGAATCCCACCTCCTTTGATGTATATGTAGTGTGCATGGGAGGGAACCGAGTTCCTTCCTGTCCCCAGGACTGAAAACACCAGAGGAGGTGCCTCAATTGACTCAGCTGAATCCCTTCCCTTCTCAGGGGTAAAGGAGATCCCTCCCTGGCACTGTCTGGTTGTCCTGCCTAACGATGGGACAAGGCAAGACAATTCTCATGCCCAGCTGCTTTCCTGGAAGGAGAAATGACACTGCTGGAAAGAAGCCTTTGACCCCGGCTGAGAAAGGGAACATCAGTGATTCCTTCTGAAAAAGGAGCAAGGAGACAATTCTGAGAGAATGAGGTAACTTCAGAAGGTGGCCACCCAGAAAACCAATAAGAAATCAAGAGACCACCAACCAGAATGAAGCGATTGCACTTGGGCATTGGGTGATGGGCGGTATTTTCTGGGGAATCTGTCTGTAAGGGTATAATTGGGGTGCGCAATCTGCAGTAGGGGTCCCTCCCTGGAGGCAACAGCTTGAACTGCTCTGCGTGTCGGGTAAATAAACCACCGAGTTACTCAGCAGACTGGCGACTCGTCTTCTGCGAGGGGCAACCTGGGGCTGAGTCCTGTTGGGGTGGCACACACATAATTCCTACCACAGTCTCGCTGGCGGCTGCGTAATTCCTGAAACAACAAGCCAGAGGCTTCTCCTGCCCTAACACCTACTCAAACACAGATGACATTACAAGCAGCTGCACAAGCCAGGTCCTGCTCCTGCTCTCAGGCAGGCACCTCTTCAGGCACATGGGACAGCACAAGCACATGAAAAAGCCAGGTGTGACCTTCTACACTATCACCTACTCACCCAGCTGTGGCAGCACAAGCAGCTGCACAAGCCAGGGCCTTCTCCTGCCTTAAATCCTGCTCAGCCACCAGTGACCTCACAAGCACCTGCACAGCAGGAGCACCCTTACTGCCAACCCCCAAGATTTTGCCCCTCCATCCCTGTCTCCCACTTCCCCAGGCTCTCCCCTCTCCCAGGCACCTTTCTCACCTGCTCCATGACATCCCAACATCTCCGGCTGTCTCTGTGTTTGTGTGGCAGATGGTACCTCAGAAGCATTGTCCCAGCCACATCACCTGCATCTCCTTCTGCTCTCATCGTTACTGCGCCAGCTGTCTGATGAGCTTTTGCACCTCATGCACCCTCTCATCCTGCCTCTCTTCTGCTCTTAAACCTGCAAGAGAAGTGACAGCCAGGCGGTTGCCCCCTCTGTGGCATCTTACCAGCACCTGCCTGAGATGCACAGCTGGTGGGAACTGTCACCATCAGCCCCAGCATGGCGGGAAGTCTTCTCTTGGCACAGCAACAGCTCTGGCTGTGCTTGGTGCGTACCGTGCTTCCTGAAGGAGAACCACAGCACTCAGAGCCTCCTGGGAAGAGCTGATTTGAAGGCAGTTTTGCCGCAGGTCCCCAGGCCGCTCCAGGGGTTCTTCCTCTCCCCCGGCTCGGCCACAGGTCCCTCATCTAGCTCCTTCCAGCAGGATTTTGCAGAGCCTGTTCCAGCTGTGAGCACCGGGCCAAGGGCTCGGGGCACAAACAGCCCCCACCCCCCAAGGCCCAGCCCACAATGCGACTCTGTCCCCAAACTACTACACCTGCCAAACAGGCTCTCCCGCTACCGCAAGGATCTTCCCTTTTAAGAAGAGCTTACGTAGTCGCACACCATGAGAGGGCGATTTGGACTTCAGCCCCAGAACAAAAGAATTCCCATTATAGAATCTCAGCCAACACCTCCAGGAGCCTCTTGTCAGCGACCCACAAACACTGTGTTGCAAAGAAAGCTGACAGCTAATACAAAGTATTATAATATAATATAATAACAAAGTGTTATACTATGTATAATACAAAGTATATGACAGCTAATACAAAGTATCTTCTACTGTCATTACCACCGGTCTGAAACATCTCCAAACCATCACTCACCGATGTCGACGTGGACATCTCTGCCTGACAAGAGACAACTGGCCCCAAAACTGGATCTTAGGGTGTCCTGGCTCTACTGAAGCCAAACCATTTAGAATAAGGATACAAACAAGTTTCAGAGAAAGCAGCATAGTTAGTGAAAGAGGTGAGAAATGTGATGTGTCTCAGCCACCCCTAATTTCACAGGAAGTTTCAAGAGTTTTTGTTTTTTTCTTTTTTAATCACTGCCCAGCACAAGTGAAAAAGCACACACCCACTCTTTTAAGGAGAACGAAAAACCACAAGAGTAGGACTGTCGAGATCTGAGCAGCTCAACCACTGCCACAGCATTTTCTGTCCCTACGAGCAGTCCTGCCCCATTCCAAGGCACTTGGAAAGCGCCCACAAGGACCATCTCACTCACTGCCTTAATCACAACTAGCGGTGGCCTCGGCACCCTGAAGCTGTTTCCGTCACTGCACACATGCAGTTCATACGGCCTTTCTTGATGCAGCCTCCTTCCTCGTGGGACTTCCCACCGAGTACCATGATGGCAGCTCTTCACTGTATGTCCACAAAGCAGCTTCCACCCACTGTCCCCTGCTCACAGCAAGAACAAACAGCCCTGTCCTCTCCCATGCCCGTCTCCACGCTTGCTCAGGAGGGGCTGCTCACACGCCCCTTGCGGCCCGAAAATTCCTAACAAGGCTCATGGCTAGAAGAGAGTTGAGACAATTTAAAACCAGAACCAACCTTTGACTGGCAGCACTGTCTTTCTCAGTTCTTTGTATTTCTTTCTTCCCTGCGGAGTACATATCAAGATTTTCCTGACTCAAAGAAACAAGAAAGGTCAGTCACAAACACACAGAAAAGCAGACACCCACCAACTTGAGGACTGCACAGTAGCACTCTCATGGTCCTGCCTATATGCACAAAATTACATTAAGGCACCATTCGCCTACACAGCGAGCAATTCCAGCTCAAAGCCCAGCAGCGCTCACAGCCACATATCCCACACACCCCTCCCCCTCCTCAGGCCCTCTTCTCCTCAGGCCCCTCGGCCCCGCCCCCGGATGGCTGTGACTGACAGCCCAACACCGCCTCCGCTGATTGGCTCAGCCCTGGCCAATGGCACGGCGAGGGAAGACCCCGTGGTGAACCAGTGGAGGAGGGCTCCCTCACAGCTTGCCCGGGCCTCAGGTACCCGTCGGCGGCCTGAGCCTCTCTTCCCCCCAGAAGGGCGCTCCTGGGTAAGATTCGAACACTTCCCCGGGACACTTAGAGATCTCCACAGAGTGGCTTTATAGCTTAGTGCATTTGTAACCGAGCTGCATTACTGACGTCTGTAGTATTCGCACGGGCTTTGCAGACAGTCACTTATTTATTTATTTATTTATTTATATTTTATTTATTTAAGTAAATCTTATTTAACTTTTCCTTTTTTTAGGTTTTGTTTAGGGAAGTCATTGTCCTCACGCCCGCGAGTTCTGCTCCAGGTCAAGCGAAGCCCCATGGAACTGGCCCTAAGGGCGGCGGCGGCCATGGACCAGTGCCCCTTCGGCATCGAGAACGTGGTTCATTTCGAGGTGAATCTCCCTGTTTTTTTCAAAAGCGGGGGTCTGGTTTGTAGTGAGGCTTAAAACCCCGGTTTGTGCCTAAACGTGGGGCTGATTTCAACCTCAGGGGCTGCGACTTCTTCCATCTCCGACTCACAGCCCTGGCTGCGCTGTCACCGCACCGGGCTCAGCGTTCTCTTGTATTTTGGAGGTTTCTTTACAGATTGGCAGCAGCCGGGGATATTTAGCAGCTGTGTATTGGTGGCACAATCTGTGTCATGAAAAGATCTTTGGGGTACAGAGGTGAATAAGTGGGGTTATTTTGTACCTCAAAAATGTTTCTTGTTTCTTTGTACCTGTAAAAAGATGTTCAAATCGATAAGGCTGAAGAAGTCGGTAACAATCATAACACCTCTGTTTTGCAGGAACTTCACTATCATAAAATTACACCCTAGACAGGAATATGTTCTGTTGGTTTGTTTTTTGTTATGAGTCCTTGCAACCTGCTCTCCAGCTGGAAGTGGGAAATGCAAAGGCATTAAAATGACAGATTTGCTATATATGTTGCAAAGGTTTGTATTACTGGCTTTCCCTGAAGCGGGGAAAATACATCCTGTTTAATTGTTGTTTGCATTTGAAATTCTCTGTGAAATGGATTAAGCAGTGTGGGCTTCTTTTTGTGGGTCTGCCCTTGGAAGGAGAGCGCCTTTAGGAAAAGGCTTTTCTGGAGGGGACAGAGAATTTAATTGCTGATGGCTATAAAAGCGCGCCCTGTTTGGGTGGCCTGAAAACAAAACCCGTGAAAATCCATGACTGAAAAATAAGACTTTCTCCTAATGATCAGGGCTGGTGTGTCTACTGATTCGCCCATGAATAACAGCTCGTTCCTTACTCGTGGCTGAGGACCCTTGAATTGTTTCCCAAAGCCTAAGGCAGCGGGAAGGGCTGGGGTTGTCAGATCACTGCAAATCAAATAAAAGAGAGCGGTTTGGAGTTGTCTCGTTCCCTCTGTCTTTTCCCAAGAAAGAGGGGTGGAAGAATGGTAGAATTTGTTACATTGAAGGTCGGTGGTAATCCAAAGCTGCAGAGCGAGCTCGGTGCCCGTGGAAGGGGAACTGCGCTCTCAAGTGGAAATACTTGGTGTCTCGTTGCCTGTGGGACAGAAAGGGACATCAAGAGTCAACCAAACGACTTTCTCACCTTCAGAGATGAGGCTCTGGAGGTCACAGTTAATTAAGGGTAGTTGTGGAAGTGTGCCTTACTGAGCAACGTGCTGCGTCTGGCTCGGGGCCTAAATATCTCCAAAGTTTGGGGTTGGTTTAAGTGCTTTTTGGTTATTAGCTGGATGTCACTCTTCCAAGCGCCTCTTGCCCTCTCCGGAGGGGTTTGCTGCTGCCTCCTGCATTGGGCCGAGGGGACCGGCAGCCCTCAGGACAGGGACTTTCTCAGGTGCGGAGGTTAAACCCTGTCGGTGCTGCTTAAAAACTGCTCTGGTGTTACTGTGGCGGTCACGATGTGAAATCTGTTGGCTTAGGGGAGCCTAAGATTTGCATTCCTCGTAACTGCGGGGGATTTTGGGGAGCCTGGGTGGTACAATCCCCTTCCTGCTCCCAGATTCCTGTCACTGAGCCGGCAGCGGGTGATTGGAAGAACTGATGCCCGCAGCGGCTGAGGGTCGGCATGATCCCGTCATTGCCGGAGCTCGTGAGTCGAGGAATGGGAGCGTGGCCCGTTTCCATCATGGCTTGTGAGAGAAATAATGCGGTTTGATATAGTTGCGGTGTGGAAATGGCGATTCCTCTTTACACGTGTGCTTACAGGGTGCACGCAGGTGTTTCTTAATGCCTGCGAAGCTTTATGAGATTGGTTAATGAGCGTTGCTTTGCTGTGCAAGTGCAAAGTGTTATTTTCATGGAGAAACCAACTCAGATGTTCCCTTTATTTTTCTTTTCTTAAAGGCAGAATGACTATTTTAAAGCTTTCCTTGCAGGCAGAATAACATCTGCTTTTGAGGATTGTTTCTTTCCCTGCAGGGTGGAAAAATCTACAGCCTCGCTAAGGCCGCAGAGGAAGAAAACTCATCAGTTTTCAAGAGCAAACTGCAGTTTGGAGGGGGGTGGAGGTCTGCCAGAGCGCCTTTTAGCCCCTCGTCGGGCACATTTCTTTTCCCTCGGGGCTGAGATTTAACATAGCCTTTTCATTTGGCTGGGTTTTGGTTGTATGAATTAATGGGTGTTTCAATGAGAACCACAAGACCTAATTTCTGAGTCTCCCTCCTAAGAATTGTTGAGGGACGGAAGCGGGACAGGGAGGTTACCCGAGTGAAATGCTGAAGGCTTTTAAGGATGGAATGAGGAATGGCGGGGCTTGTTCTGGTCACACACTATGACAGTAAAAGGCCACAAGTTCCCCGTGGAGGTAAAGAACCGACAATTTGAGAGAGCGTTAAGGGATTTGCCTCATCGAAAGGTGTCCTGGTTTGAGAGACACAGGACTAATTTCTCTTCTAATGCTTGGGAAAACTGCACTTTCAGAAGACTCCAGTGTCTGAATTTGTGACAATATTTACTTTACAGCCAGCTATGGTGTGTGGGTCTCAAGGTCTCAGCGTTTTCGAGCTAGCCAGGTGCAGGGATGAGGAGGAGCGAGACCTGGGCACTTGACCCAAGCTGGCCAACAGGATTATTTCATACCATCAACGTCACACTCATTATAAATTAGAAAGTTTGCTGCGAAGTGCTCTCTCTCTCTCCCTTGATGGCTGCCATCCTGAGAACTTCGTGCCCTGGTGCCGGAGCCCTGAGGCCTTCCCTTCCTCCTGAAGCCGTAGCACTCGCAGTGTCCCACATTAGCTGTCCACTGCTGGGAGTGCACAGCTTCCTACTGATAGAATTGGCTGAGTATAATCTTTGCATATTCTGTACTGGTGTCGGGATCAATATCAGTTCTTTAGTGCTGTTAATGTTAATTATCTAATCTTATTCTATTAAATCTGTTTATACTTCAGCTCTCGGGTTTTCTTGTTTTTCCCGATTTCCCTTTCCCAGGTGGGGAGGGGTCATTGGGTGATAGAATGATTGTCTAAATGACAACAAATTGTTATGGGTCTCTCAAACCATAACAAATTTGGCGCCCAACGTGGTATTGTAACAAGTTTGGCACTCAGTGTGATATTTTGCGCTTAATTTAAATAGTGCTGTGAGAACTATAAGTTTTAATTGGAGAGTTCTGAAGGGTTGAAGTTTTAAACAGATTTGATTGGATTCATTAAAAAGTCACTATGACTCTGTTGGAATGGTTTCAAAGGAACCTGGTCAGAGTTCTCCGCTATCTTTGTATAAACTTAGGTCAGGAGCTATCAGAGCTGTGGGGGAGGTCATTGCTGTTTTTCTCTCCTTTAAGGCAGCTTATCGTTTCTCAGTTTGGATTTAAAAACATTGCCTTGTTATTTTGTGTGGCGGTATTTTGCTACGTTATCGGGTCGTTTGTAATCTTTCCGTTATTTGTCACCTATGTAATGACATCTCGAGAATCACAGCGGTCAGACCCACCTCTGGACGGTGGGAGTCCTTTGCTGACCATTGTGCATAATTATACCTTGGGTTATGTTACAGGCCATTTAGCAAAGGAGCGGATGTCTCTTGAGAATTTGTAGGTACTGATGTCATCAATAGTAACATTTTTTGAGAGTTTGGAATACCCTTGGAATATTTTGATTGTTGTGCTTGGGTTGTTAAGTTTTGAGGGTTTGATCTGTTTTATTGTCTGGATCTGCAGTAGAGGGAAACGTCCGGCAGAGACCGCGCCGGCTCCTACCGGCCACAGCTGCCGCCGGCCTCTATGGCAGGCAGTGATCCCATCCAGACTCTGCAGGCTGAGATCCTGCTGGCTCCTACGACAGTCCCCACCGACCCCCCCTGCTGTACACCGTACTGGCACAGACCCCGCCAGCCCCCCCGACGGACATCGCGCCTGCACGGCCCCCGCGACATACCTCATCCCTGCGCAGCCCCTGCTGGCCCTGTGACAGACACTGATCCCATCCAGACCCCACCGCCTCCCACGACAGCACCCGCAGCTGCAACAAGGACCAGACCTACTCTGACCGTGGTGATGGCTGATGCAGCTGAGCTACAGACACAGTCGGTGCCGGTATCAGTCAACCCTGTACATTAGAGGAAACGTGCAGTAGGGCCAGACAGCAATGGGCAACCAGGGACATCATACAACGAAGTGACAGAGGAGACTACTCGATCATTAACCCTTAGTGAGGTGCATGACATACGTAAGGATTATGGCCGTCAGGAAGGCGAGCAAGTGATTCCTTGGCTACTCCGATGCTGGGATACTAGAGCTGATAGTTTGAACTGACATGGTAGAGAAGCCAAGCGGCTGGGACCATTAGCTAGAGATTCGGGTATTGACAGGGCTCTTGGAGGACCGCCAGAATCCCTCACCCTCTGGAGGCGACTCCTGTTAAGTGTGAGGAGCAGGTATCCCTATAGGGACGATATCCCATACCGCCCATCCAAGTGGACAACTATTGAGAGAGGTGTTCAGAATCTGAGGGAAATAGCTGTGAGAGAGATGATTTTTACTGATTTGGACAACCTGCAGGCATCATTAAATCCAGATGGACTCAAAATTACTGGACCCATTTGGCGCAAGTGGGTACTGAGTGCACCGGCAGCATACGCTCATGTATTGGCATTCTTTCGTTGGAAAGAGGATGAGGCACTGACGGTGGGTGATGTGGATAATGACATGCAGCATTATGCACATAATCTTTTTTCTACCCCACAGGATGGTGTCTCAGCATTGGACAGGTTACGTGACTGGGCCGGTGTTTCAGCGTTGGACAAGTCGTGTGACCAGGCTGGTGTCTCAGTTAAGGAAAAACGTTTTCCTAAAAGAACTGTTCAAGAGAAACGATGCACACCGCAACGTGTTCTGTGGGCTACTTTGCGTGATTGGGGGGAAAACATGAAGCAGTGGGATGGAAAACCTACTTCAGCATTACAGACACGCGTACGTGACTTGCGGAGTAAAACACCCCCAAGGAGGGATTCTTTCAGAAGACATGCTGCTCCAGTTTCCAGTGGACAGTCCCCCAGACAGCACAGATGGGCTTCGGAACCTGATTTACAACATGTGGATGTCAGGGATGGCACTGAGGGACCCTCTAGTCGAAAGTAGAGGTGTCCTGCCTCCGGCCAGGAGGAGGAGGGGGATAATCGAGTTTATTGGACTGTGTGGATTCGATGGCCTGGCACATCAGAACCACAAAAGTATAGGGCCTTGGTGGACACTGGTGCACAGTGCACCATAATGCCGTCAAATCATAGAGGGGCAGAACCCATCACGATTGTTGGAGTGATGGGGGGATCTCAAGAGCTGACTGTATTGGAGGCCGAAGTGAGCCTAACTGGGAATAAATGGGAAGAGTTCCCCATTGTGACTGGTCCAGGTGCTCCATGCATTCTTGGCATTGATTACTTCAGGAGAGGGTATTTTAAGGACCCGAGGGGGTACTGGTGGGCGTTTGGTGTAGCGGCGGTGGAGATGGAGGAAGTTATCCAACTGTCTACTTTGCCTGGGCTGTCAGAGGACCCTTCTATTGTGGGGTTATTGAGGGTTGAGGAACAAAAGGTGCCCGTTGCTATTACAACGGTGCATAGGCGACAATATCGCACTAATCGAGATTCTTTGCTCCCTATCCAGAAGTTGATCCGTCAGCTGGAAAGCCAAGGGGGGATCAGTAGGACTCGTTCACCCTTTAACAGTCCCATATGGCCAGTGCGAAAGCCTAATGGGGAATGGAGACTGACGGTAGACTATCGTGGCCTGAATGAAGTCACACCACCATTGAGTGCTGCCGTCCCAGATATGTTAGAACTTCATTATGAGCTGGAGTCAAAGGAAGCTGAGTGGTATGCTACAATGGACATTGCTAATGCCTTTTTCTCTATTCCTTTAGCGGCAGAGTGCAGGCCAGTTTGCTTTCACCTGGAGGGGCGTACAGTACACCTGGAATCAACTGCCCCAGGGGTGGAAACACAGCCCTACTGTTTGCCATGGACTGCACTGGACTTCCAGACTGCACTGGAGAAGGGTGGAGCTCCAGAACACCTGCAATACATTGACGACATCATTGTATGGGGTAATACAGCAGAAGAAGTTTTTGAGAAAGGGGAGAAGGTCATCCAAATCCTTCTGGAAGCTGGTTTTGCCATCAAACGAGGTAAGGTCAAGGGGCCTGCGCGAGAAATCCAGTTTTTAGGAATTAAGTGGCAAGACGGGCGTCGTCAGATCCCAATGGACGTGATTAATAAAATAACAGCTATGTCACCACCTACTAACAAAAAGGAAACACAAACCTTCTTAGGCGTTGTGGGTTTCTGGAGAATGCATATTCCTGGTTACAGTCAGATTGTGAGCCCTCTCTATGAAGTGACGAGGAAGAAGAATGATTTTAAATGGGGCCCTGAGCAGCAATCAGCCTTTGAACAAATTAAACGGGAAATTGTCCATGCAGTAGCCCTTGGGCCAGTTCGGACTGGACCAGATGTAAAAAATGTGCTCTACACTGCAGCGGGGGAGAACGGCCCTACCTGGAGTCTCTGGCAAAGGGCACCTGGAGAGACTCGAGGCCGACCCCGTGGGTTTTGGAGCCGAGCATATAGAGGATCAGAGGCTCGGTATACCACTACTGAGAAAGAGATATTGGCAGCATATGAAGGAGTTGGAGCTGCTTCGGAGGTAATTGGTACTGAAGCACAGCTCCTCCCGGCGCCTCGGTTGCCAGTGTTGAACTGGATGTTTAAAGGGAAGGCTCCTTCCACACATCACGCCACTGATGCGACGTGGAGTAAATGGATCGCACTAATTACTCAGCGAGCTCGAATAGGGAACCCTAATCGTCCAGGAATTTTGGAGGTGATCACGGATTGGCCACAAGGCACAGATTTTGGCGGGTCCCCAGAGGAGAGGGTGGTGCGTGCTGAGGAAGCCCCACCATATAATCAATTATCAGCAAATGAAAGGCAATATGCGCTATTCACAGATGGATCTTGTTGTATTGTAGGAAACCAGTGAAGGTGGAAAGCTGCTGTATAGAGTCCCACTCGACGAGTTGCAGAAGCGGCTGAGGGAGTGGGTGAGTCGAGTCAGTTTGCAGAAGTGAAAGCCATCCAGTTGGCTTTAAATATTGCCGAGCGAGAAATTGGCCAGTGCTTTATCTTTATACTGACTCATGGATGGTGGCACATGCCTTGTGGGGATGGTTAAAGGAGTGGAAAAAGAGTAACTGGCAGCGCAGAGGTAAACCCATTTGGGCTGCTGATTTGTGGCAAGATATTGCTGCCCGATTAGAAAAGTTGTCTGTTAAGGTACGCCATGTAGATGCCCATGTACCCAAGAGTCGGGCCACTGAGGAACAACAAATCAACCAGCAGGTGGATCAGGCTGCTAAAATTAAAGTGTCCCAAGTAGACTTGGATTGGCAACGTAATAGTGAATTGTTTTTAGCTCAGTGGGCCCATGACACTTCAGGTCATCAAGGAAGAGATGCGACATACAGATGGGCTCGTGACCGAGGGGTGGATTTGACTATGGATAATATATCACAGGTTATTTATGAATGTGAAACATGTGCTGAAATTAAGCAAGCTAAACGGTCAAAACCTTTATGGTACGGGGAACAGTGGCTGAAATATAAGTATGGAGAGGCCTGGCAAAGTGACTATATTTCCCTTCCACGAACCCGCCAGGGCAAGTGCTATGTGCTTACAATGGTGGAAGCAACCACCGGATGGCTGGAAACTTATGCTGTGTCTCATGCCACTGCCCGTAGCACTATTTTAGGCCTGGAAAGACAAATGTTGTGGCGACATGGTACTCCAGAGAGAATTGAGTCGGACAAAGTGAGTTCGGGACTCACTTCCGAAATAATCTCATAGATGCCTGGGCTAAAGAACATGGTATTGAATGGATATATCATATCCCCTACCACGCACCAGCTGCTGGGAAGGTCGAACGATGCAATGGATTACTGGAGACTACCTTGAAAGCAATGACTGCTGGAACATTTAAAAAGTGGGATGAGCATTTACCGAAAGCCACCTGGTTAGTCAACACCAGGGGAACTGTCAGCCGAGCTGGTCCGGCTCAGTCAGAGCTTTTACCTACTGTAGAAGGGGACAAGGTCCCTGTGGTGCATGTAAAGAATATGTTGGGGAAAACAGTCTGGGTTACCCCGGCCTCAGGTAAAGGCAGGCCCACTCGTGGGGTTGCTTTTGCTGAAGGACCGGGGCATACCTGGTGGGTGATGCAGGAAAATGGAGAAGTTCGATGTACACCGTTAGGAGATTTGATTTGGGGCGAGAATCCTTAATTTTAAAATGTGTGGTGTTAATTGTCACATAACACTAACAGTGTTCAATAAGTGTTTTTCAGGATAACATGGTGGTAATGAAACCGGAGCCAACTCCATCGAATGGCGTCCAGCGACAGGGAACATGCTAGCCGTGAGCACAACACGTTATATTGCTGCACCCAACTCTACACGTCTGTTGTCCTGTATGGAGGCCTGGTCCCGATCTGACAACTGAGACAATGCCACATCACTGGTTCTTACCCTAAAAGACTATTATGATAGATGGAACTCCTAGTTTTCAACTAAAAAACTTAATAGACCTTTTAGAGGAATAGTTTATAGCTTTAGAGGATTATATATTTGTGTGTATATATATGAGAGGACTAATACAACAGTAATTTGAGTGTGTCATATATATGGTATGAAATAAGGGGTGGAATGTCCTGGTTTGAGAGACACAGGACTAATTTCTCTTCTAATGCTTGGGAAAACTGCACTTTCAGAAGACTCCAGTGTCTGAATTTGTGAAAATATTTACTTTACAGCCAGCTATGGTGTGTGGGTCTCAAGGTCTCAGTGTTTTCGAGCTCGCCAGGTGCAGGGATGAGGAGGAGCGAGACCCGGGCACTTGACCCAAGCTGGCCAACAGGATTATTTCATACCATCAACGTCACACTCATTATAAATTAGAAAGTTTGCTGCGAAGTGCTCTCTCTCTCTCCCCTGATGGCTGCCATCCTGAGAACTTCGTGCCCTGGTGCCGGAGCCCTGAGGCCTTCCCTTCCTCCTGAAGCCGTAGCACTCGCAGTGTCCCACATTAGCTGTCCACTGCTGGGAGTGCACAGCTTCCTACTGATAGAATTGGCTGAGTATAATCTTTGCATATTCTGTATTGGTGTCGGGATCAATATCAGTTCTTTAGTGCTGTTAATGTTAATTATCTAATCTTATTCTATTAAATCTGTTTATACTTCAGCTCTCGGGTTTTCTTGTTTTTCCCGATTTCCCTTTCCCAGGTGGGGAGGGTTCATCGGGTGATAGAATGATTGTCTAAATGACAACAAATTGTTATGGGTCTCTCAAATCATAACACTCCTGAAGACACCATTGCAAACTGAAATTAACATCACCGTGCACCAGTTATTCTTTATGTTGTCTCTATTTTTTCAGTCTTTCCCTGTCTGTTTTGTGCTGGGGTTGTGTCTTTCCGGTGGCCAGAAATGGCCTTGTCATTACAATTCTCAGAGAAGGACTGGCAGTGTAACGTGCTCTTGTTGTTGTTTCCCCAGCATCATCTTTTTGCCACTCCAGCATCTTTTTGGTGGAAAGAACTGACCTGGAAGCACTGATTGTTGTGGAAAGGTAAACTTGTAGTGTGACTGTTTGGTGGTATTGTTTCTTGTGTAACTCTGCTTTTCACATGGCTTGTCTCAGCTAGTGAATGCTTTAAGTGAAATGCTACTTTGTTTATGTTTCCAAATTGATGTACTGAAGGTGTTGGGTTGGAATGTGTTTTTCTGCACAACCTAGAGTTTTGGGGAAAAGAGCAACAAGCTTTAAGATTTTGATCCTTGCGTGTCACAAAGTGGCAATGTGACTTTGAAAAACTGTTCTATGGGATTCTAATAAAAGAAGCAGCAACTTGGAACTTGGTGTTATTTTAATCAGTCTTTAATCAGTCTTACCCCGGCAGAAAACACTCATTCCCTCCAAGAAGCAGCAGAGGTTTCTAGTATGAGCCGGGCCTCTGCTTCCCAGCATGAAAAAAGTCAAGATTGGTGAAGATACGGCGGCCTTGTGGAAGGAAAGGGAAAGGTACTGGAAGCAGAGGAGCCGCAGCAAGGCAGCGGGGCTGCGTCTGGGGGCCTCTTCCCGCTCTTGCCCTCGGCATCCCGTCGGGGCGGGAAGAGGCGGACGCCTCCAGCGGCGCCTGTGCTGTCGGCACCGGTGACTCGGGGCCCGATGCTCCTGGCTGCCGCCGTCAGTGCCACCGGCCCCGAGCTCGCTGGCGGGAGCAGTCGGGGCAGGAAAAGGCTTCTGCGTTGCTCCTCTTGCGCAGACGTGGCTGTGCTACTTACCCGCCCCGAGGGGGGCTCCCCCAGCCGGGGGCTGCCCCTCCTGCCGCTGCCTGTGGCGCTGCGCTGCGCTGCGCTGCGCTGCGCTGCGGGGGCTGCTCTGGGCGGCCCCTCGGGCTCCTTTCGCTCCGCATCGGGCAACCTGCGGCGCTCGGTGACTCCCGGGCGCAGCCCCACAGGGCTCTGCCCGCCCCGCGGTGGCCCCACCGCCCTCCCAGCGGGGGAGAGGGCGGGTACGGACGGGACGGTGTGTGCGGCACAGAGCCCGTGCGGCGGGGCCCGGGGCAGGCAGGAGGGTCCGGCCGTGCCCCCCGCCGGCTGCCCCGCCAAAGGGGGATGGCCGCCGGGACGGAGCCGGCCCCAGCCCAGCCCCGGGGCTGCCCCGACGCCCGGACAGCGGGGACCCGAGGGACACCGAGCGGCTGCCCCGGACCGGCCGGGACCTCGGGGCAGCGCAGGAGGGGAGCGCCCCGCGGCCGCCTCCCGGGGCGGCTCGGCCCCGCCGCCGCGCTCGGGGACGGCCCTGACCGGCCGAGAGGGGCCGCGAGATGACGAGCCGATCCGAGCGGGGCCGAGCGGCAGCCGGTACCTCTCGCCTCAGCCGCTGGCGAGACCTGGGCGTTGCCCGGGCAACGGCGGGAGGCTCAAACGCGCCGCAGCGGAGGGAGCGGCCGGTGGCCGAGGGAGCCGCTCCGGGGCCGGCCCGCTCCGCGGCGGAGAGCAGCGCAGCGTGAGGGGGGAGCAGGGGGACGGTGCGCTCGGCCTGGCGGCAGAGCCGGGGGGGAAGGAGAAAGGCTGAGGAGCAGTCGGGAGCGTGAGCGAGAGAGAGAGGGGCCGCTGGAGCCACGCTCTGCCCTCCCGGAGACGGGGACGGGAACAGAGGACCCGATCTGCCGGTGACATGCGGAAAGGAAACTCCAGAGACTCCACAACCCGGAAGGTTGTAAAGTGGGTATATTTATTCAGCGCTGGGCAGCACGGGGGGTCGCCCCACCACAATCGTGCGCGCCCAATGCAGCGGCTTTCTCAAATATATATAGTTCTTAATTACATAATCATAAGATTTCCCAATACGCCTATACATATGCATAACCTGTCCCCACTTCGTATTAAAATTAGCTCTAAGAAGTCATTTCCATAAACTCCTCCCAACTGCGCTTGCGCAATGCCTCCTGGTGGTGGCCGCTGAGGGTGGTGACCATGAAGGCTGATGATTCCTCTTCATCAACGCAAGTAACTCTTTGTCCTTGCGCAGACTCAGTTCTTCTTTGGTCTTTGTCCAGACTGCAGGGTTGGTTTCAGCTGCTTTTCAAGGCCTTCTCTTATTCGTTATCAGGAGCTGTCCTTGGCAATCTCAAGACTTCTTGCTTCGTCCATGTTTATCAGGCCTGTCCTTTAGGTTATGAATCACTGCTAGTCAATCAGTGCACAATGTGTTATTGTCTCTATCACATACCCCTGACTCACCGGGCAGACCGTCCTCTTGGGGAAGTCTGCTGCCCCCCTGGGCCCGGGTTAAGGACGTCACTAGGAAACTTCCCGGCCTGGTACGGCCCTCGGACTGTTGCCCAGCGCTGCTCTTCCCTGTGGGTGGCCACGAAGCCGCAATGCGTAGTCTGAAGGAGATCCGGAGAGACTTCAGGGCCTTGGGATGGGTGGTAAGGGAATCTGGAGCGCCGGCTATTTTTCCTCTCTCCTTCCAGTTATGCGCAGCGACACTGGAAGGAACAGATGGACCTGGTCTCTTAATACATGGCTCCGTGGCTGCTGTCACCACCACAATTTTGTTGGGTGGGGTTTTTTGGGTTTTTTTGGGGGGGGTTGGGTTTTTTTTTTTTGTTTGTTTGTTTGTTTTTTTCACAAATAGGGTGGCCTCCATGGTGCCAGGCCTGCTGGGGTCAGATGGGATTGAGCTTTCTGAAAGGGGGAAGAGGGTCTTTGCTCAGGAGCCAGTGGGGCTCATTGGCAGAGCTTTAAACTAGACTTGAAGGGGTCAGGGATAGGATCAGGCTTGAAGGGGTCAGGGATAGGATCAGGCTTGAAAGGGTCAGGGATAGGATCAGCCTTGCCTGTGACAAGCTGCGGGAACATGCTAAGGTCAGGGGGACGGGGCGCCAGCGAGGACCCTCAGCCTGTTGGTCTGAGACGTGCTGGGTGCAGCACACTCGGAGTCTTATGGAGATGAGCCAGGGGCTTCTGACGGAACAGAAGCCAACAGGGAAACATCAGTGAAATCACAGTGTCATAGAATCATTTGGGTTGGAAGGGACCTTTAGAGGTTGTTGAGTCCAACCCCCTGCAATAAGCAGGGATGGGGCATCTGGGAAGATTATGTTTTTTGATGATGAGGGTGGGGAGACACTGGCCCAGGTTGCCCAAAGAGGTGGGAGATGGCCCATACCTGGAAACATTCCAGGTCAGGTTGGATGGGGCTCTGAGCAACCAGATCCAATTGAAGACGACCCAGATCATTCTATGATTAATTACCGCTTGGAAGAAACATACAAAGGAAAACTGAGTTAGAATCAAGTTAGGCTGATTCACACGGGGACTGGAGACGCAAAGAGTAAGGAAGACCCTCCCATTGAGTCACGAGGTTCAGAGTGGATCCCCTTGCCTTCTAAACTCCTTATGGAACCCAGGTCTCACACCTGGAGAACAGCTTATGTCTAACGGAATTATCTATACAATGTTTGCAATAATATTGAGTAGCTGCATGGATTAGTAATGTCTCATTAGTACTAATTCAGCACGCTCTCAGTCACTTACTGAGGATCTGCCGCAGCTAAGGCATCTCTCCGCCTTGGGTGAGGAAGGCTCTCAGTCTCAGGTAAGGAATCTCTAACCTTGAGAGTCGCCCCTGCCCACGGGGAGAGTCGCCTGGCGTGCAGTCCAGCTGCCATTCAGGGAGAGGTCAAATTGGGCTCCTCCTGACGGTGATATTTATCGAGGGGAGTAGTTGGCTGCTAGGCGATAGCACAGGCGAGAGAGATGTCTTTTGTTTAGCTCGGGTATCTCGTTCTGTACTTTGGTTATCTTGCATTTTTAGGGTTTGAAACCACCTTTAGTTCTTAAAGCAAGCAAACAAATAAACTTCTCCTGTACAACAGAATTTTACATTGTGTAACAGTTCTTTGGTTCCTTTTCCTTTCAGAATTCCTCCAAAGAAAAGGAGTGTGACTTTAGTCCAGCATCCCTCAGCGTGGGCTGTATCCAAGTGAGATTCAGTAAGTAAAGAATTCCTGGATTGTTTCATTCAGTTCGGTCATATTAGACTGCTTGCCCTCACTATCCCTCGGCAGCACTTTCACAGCCCGACCAACACTGGGGCTCTGCGCTTTCCTTGCACCGTAACGCTCCCAACACTCTCTCCCACACTCGACAGAGCCCCGCTCCAAAATGGAAAACATCCAGCGACTGCTCCTACACAAAAGGAGCAAGGATGGAAAGCTGTTCCTGCCTTCACCATCCCATAGCAGCGCTCTGACAGGCAGCTAATGGCAGCGTGGGCTGAGGCTGAGGTCCCCAGCAGCACGGGTGGCCCAGAGGAGAGAGGTGTCTGTTGCGGATGGAGCGATGCACTTCACTCGTAGAGAGGAGCAGTGACACGTTTATTGATACAAAACAGGGATTTAACAAAGTTTGAGAGTAAATGCGACAGTGCTTTAGCAGGATTCGATGGCAAGGTACACTTGGTTATTTCCTGCATGGAGGACAGGGTCAGGCAGAACTGCCAGGGAGACCCTCCTGTTGGGCTGAGGTTCAGAAAGGAGCCCCTTGCTTTCTAACCTCCTTCTCAGAGAGGAGTCTGGGTGCGGCTGGATCCAATCCTGGTCCCAGACTGGGTCAACGGTTTATGTCTAAGGGATTATATATGTGCAATCAATCCTTTCTATCACTTAGCTAAGATTTCACAGTTTCGCGTGCTATTAATCACTGACCGAGGATCTGTTGCGGCAAAGAATCTGTGAAGCTCGAGGAGTAACCTTGAGAGGCGTCCCCGCTCATGGGGAGATCCTGGCGTGCAGGGGAGCTCAAAGGGCTCTTGGGCTGTTCACTATTGATGTGGGTGAGATGATTGACCTATAGTCATATCTGCATATTGGCCACAGTACCAGCACTGCTCAAGTTAGCCCTTGGCTACGGTGGTGTTATGTGTTTCCCCGAAACCACATCGAGCCGGGGGCAGCCATCACATGTACACGTGCCCATTGTGACCACCACAGGTGTTAGTGCTTGGGCAGGGTCACGGGAGATAAAGGTCAGGTTGGAAGGCAGGGAGGGGGAGCACACCATCACAGTGTCAAGGGAGTGATGTTGGTACAATGCCGTTCCCTCCGCGACACACCTTTTCCAGCCACGTGTCCCTGGAGCTGTGGGATTCTCATACAGAACGCACACCCTAACCTAACGCTAATGGGAGGGTTGGATGGATCCAGGAACAGAGACCTATTGGCAAAACAGAAGGAAGCTTCCTTGGAGGAGTCTTGGTAGCTACCTGTGATATCAGGTCCCTTAACTAGAGATCAAAAGTCTCTGGGAGATGCCTGGAAGGAGCCATGGGTTTATTGCGGGGTAAAAAGCTTTGCCTAAAAGAGAAAAAACATGATAGGTTACTTCACAGTGAGAAAAAACCATCACAGTTATCTCCCTTTGGAGAGTCTGGAGGTCCTACCAGGGATCTGAGGTCCCTAAAATACATGACAAAAGACAACAACAGAAGCCTGGAAGGAGTCTCGGGTGAAACCCAGAGGATGGAACATTGTCCAAGGAGAAAAATCATCTCAGGTATCTTCCCTGGAGGGGTCTGGGGTTGCTACCCGGGATCAGAGGACCGCAAACCACCAGAATAAAGACTCAGGGACATACCTGCAAGGAGTCTCGGATGCATCCCAGAGGATGGAGCATTGTCCAAGGAGAAAAATCATCTTGGGTATCTTCCCTGGAGGAGTCTGGGGTTGCTACCCAGGAACACAGGGCCCTAAAGCATTCGAGAAAACTTTGCGGGACACGCCTGGGAGGAGTTCTGGGTAGATCCCGCAGGATGGACCACTGTCAAGAGAGAAAAATCATCTTGGGTATCTTCCCTTGAGGAGTCTGGGGTTGCTACCCGGGATCACAGGGCCCTAAACCCCATGAAGAAAGCACTCAGGAAGAGAGCTGGGAGGAGTCTCGGGTGCATCCCGCAGGATGGACAATAGTCCAAGGAGAAAAATCAACTTGGGAATCTTCCACGGAGGAGTCTGGGATTGCTACCCGGGACGACAGGGCCCCAAAACACCGGAATAAAGACTCAGGAACATACCTGCAAGGAGTCTCGGATGCTTCCCGGAGGAAGGAGCTTTGTCCATAGAGAATAATCATCTCGGGTATCTTCCCTGGAGGAATCTGGGGTTGCTACCTGGGCTGACAGAACCCTAAACCGCGAGAAAAAAGACTCAGGGACATAGCTGCGACAAGTCTCGGATGCATCCCAGAGGATGGAGCTTTGTCCAAGGAGAAAAATCATCTCGGGTATCTTCCCTGGAGGAGTCTGGGGTTGCTACCCGGGATCACAGGGCCCCAAAACACCGGAATAAACGCTCAGGGACATACCTGCATAGAGTCTCGGATGCTTCCCAGAGGATGGAGCATTGTCCAAGGAGAAAAATCATCTCGGGTATCTTCCCTGGAGGAGTCTGGGGTTGCTACCAGGTATTACAGGGACCGAAACCACAGGAAAAATGTCTGCGGGAGACGCCTGGGATGAATCTCAGATGCATCCCAGAAGATGGAGCATTGTCCAAGGAGAAAAATCATCTCGGGTATCTTCCCTGGAGGAGTCTGGAGTTGCTACCCGGGATCACAGGGCCCCAAAAAACCCGGAATAAACACTAAGGGACATACCTGCAAGGAGTCTCGGATGCATCCCAGAGGATGGAGCATTGTCCAAGGAGAAAAATCATCTCGGGTATCTTCCCTGGAGGAGTCTGGGGTTGCTACCAGGTATTACAGGGACCGAAACCACAGGAAAAATGTCTGCGGGAGACGCCTGGGATGAATCTCAGATGCATCCCAGAAGATGGAGCATTGTCCAAGGAGAAAAATCATCTCGGGCATCTTCCCTGGAGGAGTCTGGGGTTGCTACCCGGGATCACAGGGTCCCAAAACACCGGAATAAACACTCAGGGACATACCTGCAAGGAGTCTCGGATGCTTCCCAGAGGATGGAGCATTGTCCAAGCAGAAAAATCATCTCGGGTATCTTCCCTGGAGGAGTCTGGGGTTGCTACCCGGGATTACAGGGACCCAAACCACAGGAAAAATGTCTGCGGGAGACGCCTGGGAGGAATCTCAGATGCATCACAGAAGATGGAGCATTGTCCAAGGAGAAAAATCATCTCGGGTATCTTCCCTGGAGGAGTCTGGCGTTGCTACCTGGGATGACAGAACCCTAAACCGCGAGAAAAAAGACTCAAGGACATAGCTGCAACAATTCTCGGATGCATCCAAGAGCATGGAGCATTGTCCAAGGAGAAAAATAATCTCGGGTATCTTCCCTGGAGGAGTCTGGGGTTGCTACCCGGGATTACATGGACCCAAACCTCAGGAAAAATGTCAGCGGGAGACGCCTGGGATAAATCTCAGATGCATCCCAGAGGATGGAGCATTGTCCAAGGAGAAAAATCATCTCGGGTATCTTCCCTGAAGGAATCTGGGGTTACTACCCGGGATCACACGGCCCTAAAGCATTGGAGAAAACTCGGTGGGAGATGCCTAGGAGGAGTTCTGGGTAGATCCCGCAGGATGGACTACTGTCAAGAGAGAAAAATCATCTTGGGTGTCTTCCCTGGAGGAGTCTGGGGTTGCTACCTGGGATGACAGAACCCTAAACCGCGAGAAAAAAGACTCGGGGACATAGCTGCGACAAGCCTCGGATGCATCCAAGAGCATGGAGCATTGTCCAAGGAGAAAAATCATCCCGGGTATCTTTCCTGGAGGAATCTGGGGTTGCTATCTGGGATTACATGGACCCAAACCACTGGAAAAATGTCTGCGGGAGACGCCTGGGAGGAATCTCAGATGCATCCCAGAAGATGGAGCATTGTCCAAGGAGAAAAATAATCTCGGGTATCATCCATGGAGGAGTCTGGGGTTGCTACCCGGGATCACAGGGCCCCAAAAAACCCGGAATAAACACTCAGGTACATACCTGCAAGGAGTCTCGGATGCTTCCCAGAGGATGGAGCATTGTCCAAGGAGAAAAATAATCTCGGGTATCTTCCCTGGAGGAGTCTGGGGTTGCTACCCGGGATTACAGGGACCCAAACCACAGGAAAAATGTCTGTGGGAGACGCCTGGGAGGAATCTCAGATGCATCCCAGAAGATGGAGCATTGTCCAAGGAGAAAAATCATCTCGGGTATCTTCCCTGGAGGAGTCTGGGGTTGCTACCGGGGATTACATGGACCCAAACCACTGGAAAAATGTCAGCGGGAGACGCCTGGGATAAATCTCAGATGCATCCCAGAGGATGGAGCATTGTCCAAGGAGAAAAATCATCTCGGGCATCTTCCCTGGAGGAATCTGGGGTTGCTACCCGGGATCACAGGGCCCCAAAACACCGGAATAAACACTCAGGGACATACCTGCAAGGAGTCTCGGATGCTTCCCAGAGGATGGAGCATTGTCCAAGGAGAAAAATCATCTCGGGTATCTTCCCTGAAGGAATCTGGGGTTACTACCCGGGATCACACGGCCCTAAAGCATTGGAGAAAACTCGGTGGGAGATGCCTAGGAGGAGTTCTGGGTAGATCCCGCAGGATGGACCACTGTCAAGAGAGAAAAATCATCTTGGGTGTCTTCCCTGGAGGAGTCTGGGGTTGCTACCTGGGATGACAGAACCCTAAACCGCGAGAAAAAAGACTCGGGGACATAGCTGCGACAAGTCTCGGATGCATCCAAGAGCATGAAGCATTGTCCAAGGAGAAAAATCATCTCGGGTATCTTTCCTGGAGGAATCTGGGGTTGCTACCTGGGGTGACAGAACCCTAAACCGCGAGAAGAAAGACTCAGGGACATAGCTGCGACAAGTCTCGGATGCATCCCAGAGGATGGAGCATTGTCCAAGGAAAAAAATCATCCCGGGTATCTTTCCTAGAGGAATCTGGGGTTGCTATCTGGGATTACATGGACCCAAACCACAGGAAAAATGTCTGCGGGAGACGCCTGGGAGGAATCTCAGATGCATCCCAGAAGATGGAGCATTGTCCAAGGAGAAAAACAATCTCGGGTATCTTCCCTGGAGGAGTCTGGGGTTGCTACCCGGGATCACAGGGCCCCAAAAAACCCGGAATAAACACTCAGGGACATACCTGCAAGGAGTCTCGGATGCTTCCCAGAGGTTGGAGCATTGTCCAAGGAGAAAAATCATCTCGGGTATCTTCCCTGGAGGAGTCTGGGGTTGCTACCCGGGATTACAGGGACCCAAACCACAGGAAAAATGTCTGCGGGAGACGCCTGGGAGGAATCTCAGATGCATCCCAGAAGATGGAGCATTGTCCAAGGAGAAAAATAATCTCGGGTATCTTCCCTGGAGGAGTCTGGGGTTGCTACCCGGGATTACAGGGACCCAAACCACAGGAAAAATGTCTGTGGGAGACGCCTGGGAGGAATCTCAGATGCATCACAGAAGATGGAGCATTGTCCAAGGAGAAAAAATCATCCCGGGTATCTTTCCTGGAGGAATCTGGGGTTGCGATCTGGGATTACATGGACCCAAACCACTGGAAAAATGTCTGCGGGAGACGTCTGGGAGGAATCTCAGATGCATCCCAGAAGATGGAGCATTGTCCAAGGAGAAAAATCATCTCGGGCATCTTCCCTGGAGGAGTCTGGGGTTGCTACCCGGGATCACAGGGTCCCAAAACACCGGAATAAACACTCAGGGACATACCTGCAAGGAGTCTCGGATGCTTCCCAGAGGATGGAGCATTGTCCAAGCAGAAAAATCATCTCGGGCATCTTCCCTCGAGGAGTCTGGGGTTGCTACCCGGGATTACAGGGACCCAAACCACAGGAAAAATGTCTGCGGGAGACGCCTGGGAGGAATCTCAGATGCATCACAGAAGATGGAGCATTGTCCAAGGAGAAAAATCATCTCGGGTATCTTCCCTGGAGGAGTCTGGCGTTGCTACCTGGGATGACAGAACCCTAAACCGCGAGAAAAAAGACTCAAGGACATAGCTGCAACAAGTCTCGGATGCATCCAACAGCATGGAGCATTGTCCAAGGAGAAAAATAATCTCGGGTATCTTCCCTGGAGGAGTCTGGGGTTGCTACCCGGGATCACAGGGCCCAAAAACACCGGAATAAACACTCAGGGACATACCTGCAAGGAGTCTCGGATGCTTCCCAGAGGATGGAGCATTGTCCAAGCAGAAAAATCATCTCGGGCATCTTCCCTGGAGGAGTCTGGGGTTGTTACCCAGGATCACAGGGCCCCAAAAAACCCGGAATAAACACTCAGGGACATACCTGCAAGGAGTCTCGGATGCTTCCCAGAGGTTGGAGCATTGTCCAAGGAAAAAAATCATATCGGGTATCTTCCCTGGAGGAGTCTGGGGTTGCTACCCGGGATTACAGGGACCCAAACCACAGGAAAAATGTCTGCGGGAGACGCCTGGGAGGAATCTCAGATGCATCCCAGAAGATGGAGCATTGTCCAAGGAGAAAAATAATCTCGGGTATCTTCCCTGGAGGAGTCTAGGGTTGCTACCCGGGATTACAGGGACCCAAACCACAGGAAAACTGTCTGCGGGAGACGCCTGGGAGCAATCTCAGATGCATCCCAGAAGATGGAGCATTGTCCAAGGAGAAAAATCATCTCGGGTATCTTCCCTGGAGGAGTCTGGCGTTGCTACCTGGGATGACAGAACCCTAAACCGCGAGAAAAAAGACTCAAGGACATAGCTGCAACAATTCTCGGATGCATCCAAGAGCATGGAGCATTGTCCAAGGAGAAAAATAATCTCGGGTATCTTCCCTGGAGGAGTCTGGGGTTGCTACCCGGGATTACATGGACCCAAACCTCAGGAAAAATGTCAGCGGGAGACGCCTGGGATAAATCTCAGATGCATCCCAGAGGATGGAGCATTGTCCAAGGAGAAAAATCATCTCGGGTATCTTCCCTGAAGGAATCTGGGGTTACTACCCGGGATCACACGGCCCTAAAGCATTGGAGAAAACTCGGTGGGAGATGCCTAGGAGGAGTTCTGGGTAGATCCCGCAGGATGGACTACTGTCAAGAGAGAAAAATCATCTTGGGTGTCTTCCCTGGAGGAGTCTGGGGTTGCTACCTGGGATGACAGAACCCCAAACCGCGAGAAAAAAGACTCGGGGACATAGCTGCGACAAGCCTCGGATGCATCCAAGAGCATGGAGCATTGTCCAAGGAGAAAAATCATCCCGGGTATCTTTCCTGGAGGAATCTGGGGTTGCTATCTGGGATTACATGGACCCAAACCACTGGAAAAATGTCTGCGGGAGACGCCTGGGAGGAATCTCAGATGCATCCCAGAAGATGGAGCATTGTCCAAGGAGAAAAATAATCTCGGGTATCATCCATGGAGGAGTCTGGGGTTGCTACCCGGGATCACAGGGCCCCAAAAAACCCGGAATAAACACTCAGGGACATACCTGCAAGGAGTCTCGGATGCTTCCCAGAGGATGGAGCATTGTCCAAGGAGAAAAATAATCTCGGGTATCTTCCCTGGAGGAGTCTGGGGTTGCTACCCGGGATTACAGGGACCCAAACCACAGGAAAAATGTCTGTGGGAGACGCCTGGGAGGAATCTCAGATGCATCCCAGAAGATGGAGCATTGTCCAAGGAGAAAAATCATCTCGGGCATCTTCCCTGGAGGAATCTGGGGTTGCTACCCGGGATCACAGGGCCCCAAAACACCGGAATAAACACTCAGGGACATACCTGCAAGGAGTCTCGGATGCTTCCCAGAGGATGGAGCATTGTCCAAGGAGAAAAATCATCTCGGGTATCTTCCCTGAAGGAATCTGGGGTTACTACCCGGGATCACACGGCCCTAAAGCATTGGAGAAAACTCGGTGGGAGATGCCTAGGAGGAGTTCTGGGTAGATCCCGCAGGATGGACCACTGTCAAGAGAGAAAAATCATCTTGGGTGTCTTCCCTGGAGGAGTCTGGGGTTGCTACCTGGGATGACAGAACCCTAAACCGCGAGAAAAAAGACTCGGGGACATAGCTGCGACAAGTCTCGGATGCATCCAAGAGCATGAAGCATTGTCCAAGGAGAAAAATCATCTCGGGTATCTTTCCTGGAGGAATCTGGGGTTGCTACCTGGGGTGACAGAACCCTAAACCGCGAGAAGAAAGACTCAGGGACATAGCTGCGACAAGTCTCGGATGCATCCCAGAGGATGGAGCATTGTCCAAGGAAAAAAATCATCCCGGGTATCTTTCCTAGAGGAATCTGGGGTTGCTATCTGGGATTACATGGACCCAAACCACAGGAAAAATGTCTGCGGGAGACGCCTGGGAGGAATCTCAGATGCATCCCAGAAGATGGAGCATTGTCCAAGGAGAAAAACAATCTCGGGTATCTTCCCTGGAGGAGTCTGGGGTTGCTACCCGGGATCACAGGGCCCCAAAAAACCCGGAATAAACACTCAGGGACATACCTGCAAGGAGTCTCGGATGCTTCCCAGAGGTTGGAGCATTGTCCAAGGAGAAAAATCATCTCGGGTATCTTCCCTGGAGGAGTCTGGGGTTGCTACCCGGGATTACAGGGACCCAAACCACAGGAAAAATGTCTGCGGGAGACGCCTGGGAGGAATCTCAGATGCATCCCAGAAGATGGAGCATTGTCCAAGGAGAAAAATAATCTCGGGTATCTTCCCTGGAGGAGTCTGGGGTTGCTACCCGGGATTACAGGGACCCAAACCACAGGAAAAATGTCTGTGGGAGACGCCTGGGAGGAATCTCAGATGCATCACAGAAGATGGAGCATTGTGCAAGGAGAAAAAATCATCCCGGGTATCTTTCCTGGAGGAATCTGGGGTTGCGATCTGGGATTACATGGACCCAAACCACTGGAAAAATGTCTGCGGGAGACGTCTGGGAGGAATCTCAGATGCATCCCAGAAGATGGAGCATTGTCCAAGGAGAAAAATCATCTCGGGCATCTTCCCTGGAGGAGTCTGGGGTACTACCCGGGATCACAGGGTCCCAAAACACCGGAATAAACACTCAGGGACATACCTGCAAGGAGTCTCGGATGCTTCCCAGAGGATGGAGCATTGTCCAAGCAGAAAAATCATCTCGGGCATCTTCCCTCGAGGAGTCTGGGGTTGCTACCCGGGATTACAGGGACCCAAACCACAGGAAAAATGTCTGCGGGAGACGCCTGGGAGGAATCTCAGATGCATCACAGAAGATGGAGCATTGTCCAAGGAGAAAAATCATCTCGGGTATCTTCCCTGGAGGAGTCTGGCGTTGCTACCTGGGATGACAGAACCCTAAACCGCGAGAAAAAAGACTCAAGGACATAGCTGCAACAAGTCTCGGATGCATCCAACAGCATGGAGCATTGTCCAAGGAGAAAAATAATCTCGGGTATCTTCCCTGGAGGAGTCTGGGGTTGCTACCCGGGATCACAGGGCCCAAAAACACCGGAATAAACACTCAGGGACATACCTGCAAGGAGTCTCGGATGCTTCCCAGAGGATGGAGCATTGTCCAAGCAGAAAAATCATCTCGGGCATCTTCCCTGGAGGAGTCTGGGGTTGTTACCCAGGATCACAGGGCCCCAAAAAACCCGGAATAAACACTCAGGGACATAACTGCAAGGAGTCTCGGATGCTTCCCAGAGGTTGGAGCATTGTCCAAGGAAAAAAATCATCTCGGGTATCTTCCCTGGAGGAGTCTGGGGTTGCTACCCGGGATTACAGGGACCCAAACCACAGGAAAAATGTCTGCGGGAGACGCCTGGGAGGAATCTCAGATGCATCCCAGAAGATGGAGCATTGTCCAAGGAGAAAAATAATCTCGGGTATCTTCCCTGGAGGAGTCTGGGGTTGCTACCCGGGATTACAGGGACCCAAACCACAGGAAAACTGTCTGCGGGAGACGCCTGGGAGGAATCTCAGATGCATCCCAGAAGATGGAGCATTGTCCAAGGAGAAAAATCATCTCGGGTATCTTCCCTGGAGGAATCTGGGTTTACTACCAGGGATCACACGGCCCTAAAGCATTGGAGAAAACTCGGTGGGAGATGCCTAGGAGGAGTTCTGGGTAGATCCCGCAGGATGGACCACTGTCAAGAGAGAAAAATCATATTGGGTGTCTTCCCTGGAGGAGTCTGGGGTTGCTACCTGGGATGACAGAACCCTAAACCGCGAGAAAAAAGACTCGGGGACATAGCTGCGACAAGCCTCGGATGCATCCAAGAGGATGGAGCATTGTCCAAGGAGAAAAATCATCTCGGGTATCTTTCCTGGAGGAATCTGGGGTTGCTACCTGGGGTGACAGAACCCTAAACCGCGAGAAGAAAGACTCGGGGACATAGCTGCGACAAGTCTCGGATGCATCCCAGAGGATGGAGCATTGTGCAAGGAGAAAAACCATCCCGGGTATCTTTCCTGGAGGAATCTGGGGTTGCTATCTGGGATTACATGGACCCAAACCACAGGAAAAATGTCTGCGGGAGACGCCTGGGAGCAATCTCAGATGCATCCCAGAAGATGGAGCATTGTCCAAGGAGAAAAATAATCTCGGGTATCTTCCCTGGAGGAGTCTGGGGTTGCTACCCGGGATCACAGGGCCCCAAAACACCGGAATAAACACTCACGGACATACCTGCAAGGAGTCTCGGATGCTTCCCAGAGGATGGAGCATTGTCCAAGGAAAAAAATCATCTCGGGTATCCTCCCTGGAGGTGTCTGGGTTTGCTACCCGCGATTACAAGGACCCAAACCACAGGAAAAATGTCTGCGGGAGACGCCTGGGAGGAATCTCAGATGCATCCCAGAAGATGGAGCATTGTCCAAGGAGAAAAAATCATCCCGGGTATCTTTCCTGGAGGAATCTGGGGTTGCGATCTGGGATTACATGGACCCAAACCACTGGAAAAATGTCTGCGGGAGACGTCTGGGAGAAATCTCAGATGCATCCCAGAAGATGGAGCATTGTCCAAGCAGAAAAATAATCTCGGGTATCTTCCCTGGAGGAGTCTGGGGTTGCTACCCGGGATCACAGGGCCCCAAAACACCGGAAAAAACACTCACGGACATACCTGCACGGAGTCTCGGATGCATCCCAGAGGATGGAGCATTGTCCAAGGAAAAAAATCATCTCGGGTATCTTCCCTGGAGGAGTCTGGGTTTGCTACCCGGGATTACAAGGACCCAAACCACTGGAAAAATGTCTGCGGGAGACGCCTGGGAGGAATCTCAGATGCATCCCAGAAGATGGAGCATTGTCCAAGGAGAAAAAATCATCCCGGGTATCTTTCCTGGAGGAATCTGGGGTTGCGATCTGGGATTACATGGACCCAAACCACTGGAAAAATGTCTGCGGGAGACGTCTGGGAGAAATCTCAGATGCATCCCAGAAGATGGAGCATTGTCCAAGGAGAAAAATCATCTCGGGCATCTTCCCTGGAGGAGTCTGGGGTTGCTACCCGGGATCACAGGGCCCCAAAACACCGGAATAAACACTCAGGGACATACCTGCAAGGAGTCTCGGATGCTTCCCAGAGGATGGAGCATTGTCCAAGGAGAAAAATCGTATCGGGTTTCTTCCCTGGAGGAGTCTGGGGTTGCTACCCGGGATTACAGGGACCCAAACCACAGGAAAAATGTCTGCGGGAGACGCCTGGGAGGAATCTCAGATGCATCCCAGAAGATGGAGCATTGTCCAAGGAGAAAAATCATCTCGGGTATCTTCCCTGGAGGAGTCTGGGGTTGCTACCCGGGATCACAGGGCCCCAAAACACCGGAATAAACACTCACGGACATACCTGCAAGGAGTCTCGGATGCTTCCCAGAGGATGGAGCATTGTCCAAGCAGAAAAATCATCTCGGGTATCTTCCCTGGAGGAGTCTGGGGTTGCTACCCGGGATTACAGGGACCCAAACCACAGGAAAACTGTCTGCGGGAGACGTCTGGGAGCAATCTCAGATGCATCCCAGAGGATGGAGCATTGTCCAAGGAAAAAAATCATCTCGGGTATCTTCCCTGGAGGAGTCTGGGGTTGCTACCTGGGATGACAGAACCCTAAACCGCGAGAAAAAAGACTCAAGGACATAGCTGCAACAATTCTCGGATGCATCCAAGAGCATGGATCATTGTCCAAGGAGAAAAATAATCTCGGGTATCTTCCCTGGAGGAGTCTGGGGTTGCTACCCGGGATTACAGGGACCCAAACCACAGGAAAAATGTCTGCGGGAGACGCCTGGGAGCAATCTCAGATGCATCCCAGAAGATGGAGCATTGTCCAAGGAGAAAAGTCATCTCGGGCATCTTCCCTGGAGGAGTCTGGGGTTACTACCCAGGATCACAGGGCCCTAAAACACCGGAATAAACACTCAGGGACATACCTGCACGGAGTCTCGGATGCTTCCCAGAGGATGGAGCATTGTCTAAGGAGAAAAATCATCTCGGGTATCTTCCCTGGAGGAGTCTGGGGTTGCTACCCGGGATTACAGGGACCCAAACCACAGGAAAAATGTCTGCGGGAGACGCCTGGGAGGAATCTCAGATGCATCCCAGAAGATGGAGCATTGTCCAAGGAGAAAAATAATCTCGGGTATCTTCCCTGGAGGAGTCTGGCGTTGCTACCTGGGATGACAGAACCCTAAACCGCGAGAAAAAAGACTCAAGGACATAGCTGCAACAAGTCTCGGATGCATCCAACAGCATGGAGCATTGTCCAAGGAGAAAAATAATCTCGGGTATCTTCCCTGGAGGAGTCTGGGGTTGCTACCCGGGATCACAGGGCCCAAAAACACCGGAATAAACACTCAGGGACATACCTGCAAGGAGTCTCGGATGCTTCCCAGAGGATGGAGCATTGTCCAAGCAGAAAAATCATCTCGGGCATCTTCCCTGGAGGAGTCTGGGGTTGTTACCCAGGATCACAGGGCCCCAAAAAACCCGGAATAAACACTCAGGGACATAACTGCAAGGAGTCTCGGATGCTTCCCAGAGGTTGGAGCATTGTCCAAGGAAAAAAATCATCTCGGGTATCTTCCCTGGAGGAGTCTGGGGTTGCTACCCGGGATTACAGGGACCCAAACCACAGGAAAAATGTCTGCGGGAGACGCCTGGGAGGAATCTCAGATGCATCCCAGAAGATGGAGCATTGTCCAAGGAGAAAAATAATCTCGGGTATCTTCCCTGGAGGAGTCTGGGGTTGCTACCCGGGATTACAGGGACCCAAACCACAGGAAAACTGTCTGCGGGAGACGCCTGGGAGGAATCTCAGATGCATCCCAGAAGATGGAGCATTGTCCAAGGAGAAAAATCATCTCGGGTATCTTCCCTGGAGGAATCTGGGTTTACTACCAGGGATCACACGGCCCTAAAGCATTGGAGAAAACTCGGTGGGAGATGCCTAGGAGGAGTTCTGGGTAGATCCCGCAGGATGGACCACTGTCAAGAGAGAAAAATCATATTGGGTGTCTTCCCTGGAGGAGTCTGGGGTTGCTACCTGGGATGACAGAACCCTAAACCGCGAGAAAAAAGACTCGGGGACATAGCTGCGACAAGCCTCGGATGCATCCAAGAGGATGGAGCATTGTCCAAGGAGAAAAATCATCTCGGGTATCTTTCCTGGAGGAATCTGGGGTTGCTACCTGGGGTGACAGAACCCTAAACCGCGAGAAGAAAGACTCGGGGACATAGCTGCGACAAGTCTCGGATGCATCCCAGAGGATGGAGCATTGTGCAAGGAGAAAAACCATCCCGGGTATCTTTCCTGGAGGAATCTGGGGTTGCTATCTGGGATTACATGGACCCAAACCACAGGAAAAATGTCTGCGGGAGACGCCTGGGAGCAATCTCAGATGCATCCCAGAAGATGGAGCATTGTCCAAGGAGAAAAATAATCTCGGGTATCTTCCCTGGAGGAGTCTGGGGTTGCTACCCGGGATCACAGGGCCCCAAAACACCGGAATAAACACTCACGGACATACCTGCAAGGAGTCTCGGATGCTTCCCAGAGGATGGAGCATTGTCCAAGGAAAAAAATCATCTCGGGTATCCTCCCTGGAGGTGTCTGGGTTTGCTACCCGCGATTACAAGGACCCAAACCACAGGAAAAATGTCTGCGGGAGACGCCTGGGAGGAATCTCAGATGCATCCCAGAAGATGGAGCATTGTCCAAGGAGAAAAAATCATCCCGGGTATCTTTCCTGGAGGAATCTGGGGTTGCGATCTGGGATTACATGGACCCAAACCACTGGAAAAATGTCTGCGGGAGACGTCTGGGAGAAATCTCAGATGCATCCCAGAAGATGGAGCATTGTCCAAGCAGAAAAATAATCTCGGGTATCTTCCCTGGAGGAGTCTGGGGTTGCTACCCGGGATCACAGGGCCCCAAAACACCGGAATAAACACTCACGGACATACCTGCACGGAGTCTCGGATGCATCCCAGAGGATGGAGCATTGTCCAAGGAAAAAAATCATCTCGGGTATCTTCCCTGGAGGAGTCTGGGTTTGCTACCCGGGATTACAAGGACCCAAACCACTGGAAAAATGTCTGCGGGAGACGCCTGGGAGGAATCTCAGATGCATCCCAGAAGATGGAGCATTGTCCAAGGAGAAAAAATCATCCCGGGTATCTTTCCTGGAGGAATCTGGGGTTGCGATCTGGGATTACATGGACCCAAACCACTGGAAAAATGTCTGCGGGAGACGTCTGGGAGAAATCTCAGATGCATCCCAGAAGATGGAGCATTGTCCAAGGAGAAAAATCATCTCGGGCATCTTCCCTGGAGGAGTCTGGGGTTGCTACCCGGGATCACAGGGCCCCAAAACACCGGAATAAACACTCAGGGACATACCTGCAAGGAGTCTCGGATGCTTCCCAGAGGATGGAGCATTGTCCAAGGAGAAAAATCGTATCGGGTTTCTTCCCTGGAGGAGTCTGGGGTTGCTACCCGGGATTACAGGGACCCAAACCACAGGAAAAATGTCTGCGGGAGACGCCTGGGAGGAATCTCAGATGCATCCCAGAAGATGGAGCATTGTCCAAGGAGAAAAATCATCTCGGGTATCTTCCCTGGAGGATTCTGGGGTTGCTACCCGGGATCACAGGGCCCCAAAACACCGGAATAAACACTCACGGACATACCTGCAAGGAGTCTCGGATGCTTCCCAGAGGATGGAGCATTGTCCAAGCAGAAAAATCATCTCGGGTATCTTCCCTGGAGGAGTCTGGGGTTGCTACCCGGGATTACAGGGACCCAAACCACAGGAAAACTGTCTGCGGGAGACGTCTGGGAGCAATCTCAGATGCATCCCAGAGGATGGAGCATTGTCCAAGGAAAAAAATCATCTCGGGTATCTTCCCTGGAGGAGTCTGGGGTTGCTACCTGGGATGACAGAACCCTAAACCGCGAGAAAAAAGACTCAAGGACATAGCTGCAACAATTCTCGGATGCATCCAAGAGCATGGATCATTGTCCAAGGAGAAAAATAATCTCGGGTATCTTCCCTGGAGGAGTCTGGGGTTGCTACCCGGGATTACAGGGACCCAAACCACAGGAAAAATGTCTGCGGGAGACGCCTGGGAGCAATCTCAGATGCATCCCAGAAGATGGAGCATTGTCCAAGGAGAAAAGTCATCTCGGGCATCTTCCCTGGAGGAGTCTGGGGTTACTACCCAGGATCACAGGGCCCTAAAACACCGGAATAAACACTCAGGGACATACCTGCACGGAGTCTCGGATGCTTCCCAGAGGATGGAGCATTGTCTAAGGAGAAAAATCATCTCGGGTATCTTCCCTGGAGGAGTCTGGGGTTGCTACCCGGGATTACAGGGACCCAAACCACAGGAAAAATGTCTGCGGGAGACGCCTGGGAGGAATCTCAGATGCATCCCAGAAGATGGAGCATTGTCCAAGGAGAAAAATAATCTCGGGTATCTTCCCTGGAGGAGTCTGGGGTTGCTACCCGGGATCACAGGGCCCCAAAACACCAGAATAAACACTCACGGACATACCTGCAAGGAGTCTCGGATGCTTCCCAGAGGATGGAGCATTGTCCAAGCAGAAAAATCATCTCGGGTATCTTCCCTGGAAGAGTCTGGGGTTGCTACCCGGGATTACAGGGACCCAAACCACAGGAAAAATGTCTGCGGGAGACGCCTGGGAGCAATCTCAGATGCATCCCAGAAGATGGAGCATTGTCCAAGGAGAAAAAATCATCCCGGGTATCTTTCCTGGAGGAATCTGGGGTTGCGATCTGGGATTACATGGACCCAAACAACTGGAAAAATGTCTGCGGGAGACGTCTGGGAGAAATCTCAGATGCATCCCAGAAGATGGAGCATTGTCCAAGGAGAAAAATCATCTCGGGCATCTTCCCTGGAGGAGTCTGGGGTTACTACCCAGGATCACAGGGCCCTAAAACACCGGAATAAACACTCAGGGACATACCTGCACGGAGTCTCGGATGCTTCCCAGAGGATGGAGCATTGTCTAAGGAGAAAAATCATCTCGGGTATCTTCCCTGGAGGAGTCTGGGGTTGCTACCCGGGATTACAGGGACCCAAACCACAGGAAAAATGTCTGCGGGAGACGCCTGGGAGGAATCTCAGATGCATCACAGAAGATGGAGCATTGTCCAAGGAGAAAAATAATCTCGGGTATCTTCCCTGGAGGACTCTGAGGTTGCTACCCGGGATTACAGGGACCCAAACCACAGGAAAAATGTCTGTGGGAGACGCCTGGGAGGAATCTCAGATGCATCCCAGAAGATGGAGCATTGTCCAAGGAGAAAAATCATCTCGGGTATCTTCCCTGGAGGAGTCTGGAGTTGCTAACTGGGATGACAGAACCCTAAACCGCTAGAAAAAAGACTCAAGGACATAGCTGCAACAAGTCTCGGATGCATCCCAGAGGATGGAGCATTGTCCAAGGAGAAAAATAATCTCGGGTATCTTCCCTGAAGGAGTCTGGGGTTGCTATCCGGGATTACAGGGACCCAAACCACAGGAAAAATGTCTGCGGGAGACGCCTGGGAGCAATCTCAGATGCATCCCAGAAGATGGAGCATTGTCCAAGGAGAAAAATCATCTCGGGCATCTTCCCTGGAGGAGTCTGGGTTTGCTACCCGGGATCACAGGGCCCCAAAACACCGGAATAAACACTCAGGGACATACCTGCACGGAGTCTCGGATGCATCCCAGAGGATGGAGCATTGTCCCAGGAAAAAAATCATCTCGGGTATCTTCCCTGGAGGAGTCTGGGTTTGCTACCCGGGATTACAAGGACCCAAACCACAGGAAAAATGTCTGCGGGAGACGCCTGGGAGGAATCTCAGATGCATCCCAGAAGATGGAGCATTGTCCAAGGAGAAAAAATCATCCCGGGTATCTTTCCTGGAGGAATCAGGGGTTGCGATCTGGGATTACATGGACCCAAACCACTGGAAAAATGTCTGCGGGAGACGCCTGGGAGCAATCTCAGATGCATCCCAGAAGATGGAGCATTGTCCAAGGAGAAAAATCATCTCGGGTTTCTTCCCTGGAGGAGTCTGGGGTTGCTACCCGGGATTACAGGGACCCAAACCACAGGAAAACTGTCTGCGGGAGACGCCTGGGAGGAATCTCAGATGCATCCCAGAAGATGGAGCATTGTCCAAGGAGAAAAATCATCTCGGGTATCTTCCCTGGAGGAGTCTGGCGTTGCTACCTGGGATGACAGAACCCTAAACCGCGAGAAAAAAGACTCAAGGACATAGCTGCAACAAGTCTCGGATGCATCCAACAGCATGGAGCATTGTCCAAGGAGAAAAATAATCTCGGGTATCTTTCCTGGAGGAATCTGGGGTTGCTACCCGGGATCACAGGGCCCCAAAACACCGGAATAAACACTCACGGACATACCTGCAAGGAGTCTCGGATGCTTCCCAGAGGATGGAGCATTGTCCAAACAGAAAAATCATCTCGGGTATCTTCCCTGGAGGAGTCTGGGGTTGCTACCCGGGATTACAGGGACCCAAACCACAGGAAAAATGTCTGCGGGAGACGCCTGGGAGCAATCTCAGATGCATCCCAGAGGATGGAGCATTGTCCAAGGAAAAAAATCATCTCGGGTATCTTCCCTGGAGGAGTCTGGGGTTGCTACCTGGGATGACAGAACCCTAAACCGCGAGAAAAAAGACTCAAGGACATAGCTGCAACAAGTCTCGGATGCATCCAAGAGCATGGAGCATTGTCCAAGGAGAAAAATAATCTCGGGTATCTTTCCTGGAGGAATCTGGGGTTGCGATCTGGGATTACATGGACCCAAACCACTGGAAAAATGTCTGCGGGAGACGTCTGGGAGGAATCTCAGATGCATCCCAGAAGATGGAGCATTGTCCAAGGAGAAAAATCATCTCGGGCATCTTCCCTGGAGTAGTCTGGGGTTGCTACCCGGGATCACAGGGCCCCAAAACACTGGACTAAACACTCAGGGACATACCTGCAAGGAGTCTCGGATGCTTCCCAGAGGATGGAGCATTGTCCAAGGAGAAAAATCATCTCGGGTATCTTCCCTGAAGGAATCTGGGGTTACTACCCGGGATCACACGGCCCTAAAGCATTGGAGAAAACTCGGTGGGAGATGCCTAGCAGGAGTTCTGGGTAGATCCCACAGGATGGACCACTGTCAAGAGAGAAAAATCATCTTGGGTGTCTTCCCTGGAGGAGTCTGGGGTTGCTACCTGGGATGACAGAACCCTAAACCGCGAGAAAAAAGACTCGGGGACATAGCTGCGACAAGCCTCGGATGCATCCAAGAGGATAAAGCATTGTCCAAGGAGAAAAATCATCTCGGGTATCTTTCCTGGAGGAATCTGGGGTTGCTACCTGGGGTGACAGAACCCTAAACCGCGAGAAGAAAGACTCGGGGACATAGCTGCGACAAGTCTCGGATGCATCCCAGAGGATGGAGCATTGTGCAAGGAGAAAAACCATCCCGGGTATCTTTCCTGGAGGAATCTGGGGTGGCTATCTGGGATTACATGGACCCAAACCACAGGAAAAATGTCTGCGGGAGACGCCTGGGAGGCATCTCAGATGCATCCCAGAAGATGGAGCATTGTCCAAGGAGAAAAATAATCTCGGGTATCTTCCCTGGAGGAGTCTGGGGTTGCTACCCGGGATCACAGGGCCCTAAAGCACTGGAGAAAACTCTACGGAAGACGCCTGGGAGGAGTTCTGGGTAGATCCCGCAGGATGGACCACTGTCAAGAGAGAAAAATCATATTGGGTGTCTTCCCTGGAGGAGTCTGGGGTTGCTACCCGGGATCACAGGGCCCCAAAATACCCGTAATAAACACTCAGGGACATACCTGCAAGGAGACTCAGATGCTTCCCTGAGGATGGAGCATTGTCCAAGGAGAAAAATCATCTCGGGTATCTTCCCTGGAGGAGTCTGGGGTTGCTACCCGGGATTACAGGGACCCAAACCACAGGAAAAATGTCTGCGGGAGACGCCTGGGAGGAATCTCAGATGCATCCCAGAAGATGGAGCATTGTCCAAGGAGAAAAAATCATCCCGGGTATCTTTCCTGGAGGAATCTGGGGTTGCGATCTGGGATTACATGGACCCAAACCACTGGAAAAATGTCTGCGGGAGACGTCTGGGAGAAATCTCAGATGCATCCCAGAAGATGGAGCATTGTCCAAGGAGAAAAATAATCTCGGGTATCTTCCCTGGAGGAGTCTGGGGTTGCTACCCGGGATCACAGGGCCCCAAAACACCGGAATAAACACTCACGGACATACCTGCAAGGAGTCTCGGATGCTTCCCAGAGGATGGAGCATTGTCCAAGGAGAAAAATCATCTCGGGTATCTTCCCTGGAGGAGTCTGGGGTTGCTACCCGGGATTACAGGGACCCAAACCACAGGAAAACTGTCTGCGGGAGACGCCTGGGAGCAATCTCAGATGCATCCCAGAGGATGGAGCATTGTCCAAGGAAAAAAATCATCTCGGGTATCTTCCCTGGAGGAGTCTGGGGTTGCTACCTGGGATGACAGAACCCTAAACCGCGACAAAAAAGACTCAAGGACATAGCTGCAACAAGTCTCGGATGCATCCAAGAGCATGGAGCATTGTCCAAGGAGAAAAATAATCTCGGGTATCTTCCCTGGAGGAGTCTGGGGTTGCTACCCGGGATTACAGGGACCCAAACCACAGGAAAACTGTCTGCGGGAGACGCCTGGGAGCAATCTCAGATGCATCCCAGAAGATGGAGCATTGTCCAAGGAGAAAAATCATCTCGGGCATCTTCCCTGGAGGAGTCTGGGGTTACTACCCAGGATCACAGGGCCCTAAAACACCGGAATAAACACTCAGGGACATACCTGCAAGGAGTCTCGGATGCTTCCCAGAGGATGGAGCATTGTCTAAGGAGAAAAATCATCTCGGGTATCTTCCCTGGAGGAGTCTGGGGTTGCTACCCGGGATTACAGGGACCCAAACCACAGGAAAAATGTCTGCGGGAGACGCCTGGGAGGAATCTCAGATGCATCACAGAAGATGGAGCATTGTCCAAGGAGAAAAATAATCTCGGGTATCTTCCCTGGAGGAGTCTGGGGTTGCTACCCGGGATTACAGGGACCCAAACCACAGGAAAATTGTCTGTGGGAGACGCCTGGGAGGAATCTCAGATGCATCCCAGAAGATGGAGCATTGTCCAAGGAGAAAAATCATCTCGGGCATCTTCCCTGGAGGAGTCTGGGGTTACTACCCAGGATCACAGGGCCCTAAAACACCGGAATAAACACTCAGGGACATACCTGCACGGAGTCTCGGATGCTTTCCAGAGGATGGAGCATTGTCCAAGGAGAAAAATCATCTCGGGTATCTTCCCTGGAGGAGTCTGTGGTTGCTACCCGGGATTACAGGGACCCAAACCACAGGAAAAATTTGTGCGGGAGACGCCTGGGAGCAATCTCAGATGCATCCCAGAAGATGGAGCATTGTCCAAGAAGAAAAATCATCTCGGGCATCTTCCCTGGAGGAGTCTGGGTTTGCTACCCGGGATCACAGGGCCCCAAAACACCGGAATAAACACTCAGGGACATACCTGCACGGAGTCTCGGATGCATCCCAGAGGATGGAGCATTGTCCAAGGAAAAAAATCATCTCGGGTATCTTCCCTGGAGGAGTCTGGGGTTGCTACCCGGGATTACAAGGACCCAAACCACAGGAAAAATGTCTGCGGGAGACGCCTGGGAGGAATCTCAGATGCATCCCAGAAGATGGAGCATTGTCCAAGGAGAAAAAATCATCCCGGGTATCTTTCCTGGAGGAGTCTGGGGTTGCTACCCGGGATCACAGGGTCCCAAAACACCGGAATAAACACTCAGGGACATACCTGCAAGGAGTCTCGGATGCTTCCCAGAGGATGGAGCATTATCCAAGGAGAAAAATCATATCGGGTTTCTTCCCTGGAGGAGTCTGGGGTTGCTACCCGGGATTACAGGGACCCAAACCACAGGAAAACTGTCTGCGGGAGACGCCTGGGAGGAATCTCAGATGCATCCCAGAAGATGGAGCATTGTCCAAGGAGAAAAATCATCTCGGGTATCTTCCCTGGAGGAGTCTGGCGTTGCTACCTGGGATGACAGAACCTTAAACCGCGAGAAAAAAGACTCAGGGACATAGCTGCGACAAGTCTCGGATGCGTCCCAGAGGATGGAGCATTGTCCAAGGAGAAAAATCATCTCGAGTATCTTCCCTGGAGGAATCTGGGGTTGCTACCCGGGATCACAGGGCCCCAAAACACCGGAATAAACACTCAGGGACATACCTGCAAGGAGTCTCGGATGCTTCCCAGAGGATGGAGCATTGTCCAAGGAGAAAAATCATCTCGGGTATCTTCCCTGAAGGAATCTGGGGTTACTACCCGGGATCACACGGCCCTAAAGCATTGGAGAAAACTCGGTGGGAGATGCCTAGGAGGAGTTCTGGGTAGATCCCGCAGGATGGACCACTGTCAAGAGAGAAAAATCATCTTGGGTGTCTTCCCTGGAGGAGTCTGGGGTTGCTACCTGGGCTGACAGAACCCTAAACCGCGAGAAGAAAGACTCGGGGACATAGCTGCGACAAGTCTCGGATGCATCCCAGAGGATGGAGCATTGTCCAAGGAGAAAAATCATCCCGGGTATCTTTCCTGGAGGAATCTGGGGTTGCTATCTGGGATTACATGGACCCAAACCACAGGAAAAATGTCTGCGGGAGACGCCTGGGAGGAATCTCAGATGCATCCCAGAAGATGGAGCATTGTCCAAGGAGAAAAATCAACTCGGGTATCTTCCCTGGAGGAGTCTGGGGTTGCTACGCGGGATCACAGGGCCCCAAAAAACCGGGAATAAACACTCAGGGACATACCTGCAAGGAGTCTCGGATGCTTCCCAGAGGATGGAGCATTGTCCAAGGAGAAAAATCATATCGGGTTTCTTCCCTGGAGGAGTCTGGGGTTGCTACCCGGGATTACAGGGACCCAAACCACAGGAAAAATATCTGCGGGAGACGCCTGGGAGGAATCTCAGATGCATCCCAGAAGATGGAGCATTGTCCAAGGAGAAAAATCATCTCGGGCATCTTCCCTGGAGGAGTCTGGGGTTGCTACCTGGGATGACAGAACCCTAAACCGCGAGAAAAAAGACTCAAGGACATAGCTGCAACAAGTCTCGGATGCATCCAACAGCATGGAGCATTGTCCAAGGAGAAAAATAATCTCGGGTATCTTCCCTGAAGGAGTCTGGGGTTGCTACCCGGGATTACAGGGACCCAAACCACAGGAAAAATGTCTGTGGGAGACGCCTGGGAGGAATCTCAGATGCATCCCAGAAGATGGAGCATTGTCCAAGGAGAAAAATCATCTCGGGTATCTTCCCTGGAGGAGTCTGGGGTTGCTACCCGGGATCACAGGGCCCCAAAACACTGGAATAAACACTCACGGACATACCTGCAAGGAGTCTCGGATGCTTCCCAGAGGATGGAGCATTGTCCAAGCAGAAAAATAATCTCGGGTATCTTCCCTGGAGGAGTCTGGGGTTGCTACCCGGGATTACAGGGACCCAAACCACAGGAAAAATGTCTGTGGGAGACGCCTGGGAGGAATCTCAGATGCATCCCAGAAGACGGAGCATTGTCCAAGGAGAAAAATCATCTCAGGTATCTTCCCTGCAGGAGTCTGGGGTTGCTACCTGGGATGACAGAACCTTAAACCGCGAGAAAAAAGACTCAGGGACATAGCTGCGACAAGTCTCGGATGCGTCCCAGAGGATGGAGCATTGTCCAAGGAGAAAAATCATCTCAAGTATCTTCCCTGGAGGAGTCTGGGGTTGCTACCCGGGATCACAGGGACCCAAACCACAGGAAAAATGTCAGCGGGAGACGCCTGGGATAAATCTCAGATGCATCCCAGAGGATGGAGCATTGTCCAAGAAGAAAAATCATCTCGGGCATCTTCCCTGGAGGAATCTGGGGTTGCTACCCGGGATCACAGGGCCCCAAAACACCGGAATAAACACTCAGGGACATACCTGCAAGGAGTCTCGGATGCTTCCCAGAGGATGGAGCATTGTCCAAGGAGAAAAATCATCTCGGGTATCTTCCCTGAAGGAATCTGGGGTTACTACCCGGGATCACACGGCCCTAAAGCATTGGAGAAAACTCGGTGGGAGATGCCTAGGAGGAGTTCTGGGTAGATCCCGCAGGATGGACCACTGTCAAGAGAGAAAAATCATCTTGGGTGTCTTCCCTGGAGGAGTCTGGGGTTGCTACCTGGGCTGACAGAACCCTAAACCGCGAGAAGAAAGACTCGGGGACATAGCTGCGACAAGTCTCGGATGCATCCCAGAGGATGGAGCTTTGTCCAAGGAGAAAATTCATCCCGGGTATCTTTCCTGGAGGAATCTGGGGTTGCTATCTGGGATTACATGGACCCAAACCACAGGAAAAATGTCTGCGGGAGACGCCTGGGAGGAATCTCAGATGCATCCCAGAAGATGGAGCATTGTCCAAGGAGAAAAATCATCTCGGGCATCTTCCCTGGAGGAGTCTGGAGTTGCTACCCGGGATCACAGGGCCCCAAAAAACCCGGAATAAACACTCAGGGACATACCTGCAAGGAGTCTCGGATGCTTCCCAGAGGATGGAGCATTGTCCAAGGAGAAAAATCATATCGGATTTCTTCCCTGGAGGAGTCTGGGGTTGCTACCCGGGATGACAGAACCCTAAACCGCGAGAAAAAAGACTCAAGGACATAGCTGCAACAAGTCTCGGATGCATCCAAGAGCATGGAGCATTGTCCAAGGAGAAAAATAATCTCGGGTATCTTCCCTGGAGGAGTCTGGGGTTGCTACCCGGGATTACAGGGACCCAAACCACAGGAAAAATGTCTGTGGGAGACGCCTGGGAGGAATCTCAGATGCATCCCAGAAGATGGAGCATTGTCCAAGGAGAAAAATCATCTCGGGTATCTTCCCTGGAGGAGTCTGGGGTTGCTACCCGGGATCACAGGGCCCCAAAACACCGGAATAAAGACTCAGGGACATAGCTGCAAGGAGTCTCGGATGCTTCCCAGAGGATGGAGCATTGTCCAAGGAGAAAAATCATCTCGGGTATCTTCCCTGGAGGAGTCTGGGGTTGCTACCCGGGATCACAGGGCCCTAAAGCACTGGAGAAAACTCTGCGGGAGACACCTGGGAGGAGTTCTGGTTAGATCCCGCATAATGGACCACTGTCAAGAGAGAAAAATCATCTCGGGTATCTTTCCTGCAGGAGTCTGGGGTGTCTACCCGGGATGACAGAACACTAAACCACGAGAAAAAAGACTCAGGGACATAGCTGCGACAAGTCTCGGATGCATCCCAGATGATGGAGCATTGTCCAAAGAGAAAAATCATCTCGGGTATCTTCCCTGGAGGAGTCTGGGGTTGCTACCCGGGCTTACAGGGACCCAAACCACAGGAAAAATGTCTGCGGGAGACGCCTGGGAGCAATCTCAGATGCATCCCAGAAGATGGAGCATTGTCCAAGGAGAAAAATCATCTCGGGTATCTTCCCTGAAGGAGTCTGGGGTTACTACCCGGGATCACACGGCCCTAAAGCATTGGAGAAAACTCGGTGGGAGATGCCTAGGAGGAGTTCTGGGTAGATCCCGCAGGATGGACCACTGTCAAGAGAGAAAAATCATCTTGGGTGTCTTCCCTGGAGGAGTCTGGGGTTGCTACCCGGGATTACAGGGACCCAAACCACAGGAAAAATGTCTGCAGGAGACGCCTGGGAGCAATCTCAGATGCTTCCCAGAGGATGGAGCATTGTCCAAGGAGAAAAATCATCTCGGGTATCTTCCCTGGAGGAGTCTGGGGTTGCTACCCGGGATCACAGGGCCCTAAAGCACTGGAGAAAACTCTGCGGAAGACGCCTGGGAGGAGTTCTGGGTAGATCCTGCAGGATGGACCACTGTCAAGAGAGAAAAATCATATTGGGTGTCTTCCCTGGAGGAGTCTGGGGTTGCTACCTGGGATGACAGAACCCTAAACCGCGAGAAAAAAGACTCAGGGACATAGCTGCGACAAGTCTCGGATGCGTCCCAGAGGATGGAGCATTGTCCAAGGAGAAAAATCATCTCGGGTGTCTTCCCTGGAGGAGTCTGGCGTTGCTACCTGGGATGACAGAACCCTAAACCGCGAGAAAAAAGACTCAGGGACATAGCTGCGACAAGTCTCGGATGCGTCCCAGAGGATGGAGCATTGTCCAAGGAGAAAAATCATCTCGGGCATCTTCCCTGGAGGAGTCTGGGGTTGCTACCCGTGATCACAGGGCCCCAAAACACCGGAATAAACACTCACGGACATACCTGCAAGGAGTCTCGGATGCTTCCCAGAGGATGGAGCATTGTCCAAGCAGAAAAATCATCTCGGGTATCTTCCCTGGAGGAGTCTGGGGTTGCTACCCGGGATTACAGGGACCCAAACCACAGGAAAAATGTCTGCGGGAGACGCCTGGGAGGAATCTCAGATGCATCCCAGAAGACGGAGCATTGTCCAAGGAGAAAAATCATCTCAGGTATCTTCCCTGCAGGAGTCTGGGGTTGCTACCTGGGATGACAGAACCTTAAACCGCGAGAAAAAAGACTCAGGGACATAGCTGCGACAAGTCTCGGATGCGTCCCAGAGGATGGAGCATTGTCCAAGGAGAAAAATCATCTCGAGTATCTTCCCTGGAGGAGTCTGGGGTTGCTACCCGGGATCACAGGGACCTAAACCACAGGAAAAATGTCAGCAGGAGACGCCTGGGATAAATCTCAGATGCATCCCAGAGGATGGAGCATTGTCCAAGAAGAAAAATCATCTCGGGCATCTTCCCTGGAGGAATCTGGGGTTGCTACCTGGGATCACAGGGCCCCAAAACACCGGAATAAACACTCAGGGACATACCTGCAAGGAGTCTCAGATGCTTCCCAGAGGATGGAGCATTGTCCAAGGAGAAAAATCATCTCGGGTATCTTCCCTGAAGGAATCTGGGGTTACTACCCGGGATCACACGGCCCTAAAGCATTGGAGAAAACTCGGTGGGAGATGCCTAGGAGGAGTTCTGGGTAGATCCCGCAGGATGGATCACTGTCAAGAGAGAAAAATCATCTTGGGTGTCTTCCCTGGAGGAGTCTGGGGTTGCTACCTGGGCTGACAGAACCCTAAACCGCGAGAAGAAAGACTCGGGGACATAGCTGCGACAAGTCTCGGATGCATCCCAGAGGATGGAGCATTGTCCAAGGAGAAAAATCATCCCGGGTATCTTTCCTGGAGGAATCTGGGGTTGCTATCTGGGATTACATGGACCCAAACCACAGGAAAAATGTCTGCGGGAGACGCCTGGGAGGAATCTCAGATGCATCCCAGAAGATGGAGCATTGTCCAAGGAGAAAAATCAACTCGGGTATCTTCCCTGGAGGAGTCTGGGGTTGCTACCCGGGATCACAGGGCCCCAAAAAACCCGGAATAAACACTCAGGGACATACCTGCAAGGAGTCTCGGATGCTTCCCAGAGGATGGAGCATTGTCCAAGGAGAAAAATCATATCGGGTTTCTTCCCTGGAGGAGTCTGGGGTTGCTACCTGGGATGACAGAACCCTAAACCGCGAGAAAAAAGACTCAAGGACATAGCTGCAACAAGTCTCGGATGCATCCAAGAGCATGGATCATTGTCCAAGGAGAAAAATAATCTCGGGTATCTTCCCTGGAGGAGTCTGGGGTTGCTACCCGGGATCACAGGGCCCTAAAGCACTGGAGAAAACTCTGCGGAAGACGCCTGGGAGGAGTTCTGGGTAGATCCTGCAGGATGGACCACTGTCAAGAGAGAAAAATCATATTGGGTGTCTTCCCTGGAGGAGTCTGGGGTTGCTACCTGGGATGACAGAACCCTAAACCGCGAGAAAAAAGACTCAGGGACATAGCTGCGACAAGTCTCGGATGCGTCCCAGAGGATGGAGCATTGTCCAAGGAGAAAAATCATCTCGGGTGTCTTCCCTGGAGGAGTCTGGCGTTGCTACCTGGGATGTCAGAACCCTAAACCGCGAGAAAAAAGACTCAGGGACATAGCTGCGACAAGTCTCGGATGCATCCCAGAGGATGGAGCTTTGTCCAAGGAGAAAATTCATCTCGGGTATCTTCCCTGGAGGAGTCTGGGGTTGCTACCCGGGATTACAGGGACCCAAACCACAGGAAAAATGTCTGCAGGAGACGCCTGGGAGCAATCTCAGATGCATCCCAGAAGATGGAGCATTGTCCAAGGAGAAAAATCATCTCGGGCATCTTCCCTGGAGGAGTCTGGGGTTGCTACCCGGGATCACAGGGCCCCAAAACACCGGAATAAACACTCACGGACATACCTGCAAGGAGTCTCGGATGCTTCCCAGAGGATGGAGCATTGTCCAAGCAGAAAAATCATCTCGGGTATCTTCCCTGGAGGTGTCTGGGGTTGCTACCCGGGATTACAGGGACCCAAACCACAGGAAAACTGTCTGCGGGAGACGCCTGGGAGCAATCTCAGATGCATCCCAGAGGATGGAGCATTGTCCAAGGAAAAAAATCATCTCGGGTATCTTCCCTGGAGGAGTCTGGGGTTGCTACCTGGGATGACAGAACCCTAAACCGCGAGAAAAAAGACTCAAGGACATAGCTGCAACAAGTCTCGGATGCTTCCCAGAGCATGGAGCATTGTCCAAGGAGAAAAATAATCTCGGGTATCTTCCCTGGAGGAGTCTGGGGTTGCTACCCGGGATTACAGGGACCCAAACCACAGGAAAAATGTCTGCGGGAGACGCCTGGGAGCAATCTCAGATGCATCCCAGAAGATGGAGCATTGTCCAAGGAGAAAAATCATCTCGGGTATCTTCCCTGGAGGAGTCTGGGGTTGCTACCCGGGATTACAGGGACCCAAATCACAGGAAAAATGTCTGTGGGAGACGCCTGGGACGAATCTCAGATGCATCCCAGAAAATGGAGCATTGTCCAAGGAGAAAAATCATCTCGGGTATCTTCCCTGAAGGAGTCAGGGGTTGCTACCCGGGATCACAGGGCCCCAAAACACCGGAATAAACACTCACGGACATACCTGCAAGGAGTCTCGGATGCTTCCCAGAGGATGGAGCATTGTCCAAGCAGAAAAATCATCTCGGGTGTCTTCCCTGCAGGAGTCTGGGGTTGCTACCCGGGATTACAGGGACCCAAACCACAGGAAAAATGTCTGCGGGAGACGCCTGGGAGCAATCTCAGATGCTTCCCAGAGGATGGAGCATTGTCCAAGGAGAAAATCATCTCGGGTATCTTCCCTGGAGGAGTCTGGGGCTGCTACCCGGGATCACAGGGCCCTAAAGCACTGGAGAAAACTCTGCGGAAGACGCCTGGGAGGAGTTCTGGGTAGATCCCGCAGGATGGACCACTGTCAAGAGAGAAAAATCATATTGGGTGTCTTCCCTGGAGGAGTCTGGGGTTGCTACCTGGGATGACAGAACCCTAAACCGCGAGAAAAAAGACTCGGGGACATAGCTGCGACAAGTCTCGGATGCGTCCCAGAGGATGGAGCATTGTCCAAGGAGAAAAATCACCTCGGGTGTCTTCCCTGCAGGAGTCTGGGGTTGCTACCCGGGATTACAGGGACCCAAACCACAGGAAAAATGTCTGTGGGAGACGCCTGGGAGGAATCTCAGATGCATCCCAGAAGATGGAGCATTGTCCAAGGAGAAAAATCATCTCGGGTATCTTCCCTGGAGGAGTCTGGGGTTGCTACCCGGGATCACAGGGCCCCAAAACACCGGAATAAACACTCACGGGCATACCTGCAAGGAGTCTCGGATGCTTCCCAGAGTATGGAGCATTGTCCAAGGAGAAAAATCATCTCAGGTATCTTCCCTGGAGGAGTCTGGGGTTGCTACCCGGGATTACAGGGACCCAAACCACAGGAAAAATGTCTGCGGGAGACGCCTGGCAGGAATCTCAGATGCATCCCAGAAGATGGAGCATTGTCCAAGGAGAAAAATCATCTTGGGTATCTTCCCTGCAGGAGTCTGGGGTTGCTACCTGGGATTACAGGGACCCAATCCACAGGAAAAATGTCTGTGGAGACGCCTGGGAGGAATCTCAGATGCATCCCAGAACACGGAGCATTGTCCAAGGAGAAAAATCACCTCGGGTATCTTCCCTGGAGGAGTCTAGGGTTAGTACCTAGTATGACAGGGCCCTAAAAACCGGAATAAAGACTCAGGGACATACCTGCAAGGAGTCTCGGATGCTTCCCAGAGGATGGAGCATTGTCCAAAGAGAAAAATCATCTCGGTTATCTTCCCTGGAGGAGTCTCGGGTTGCTACCCGGGATCACAGGGCCCTAAAGCACTGGAGAAAACTCTGCGGGAGACGCCTGAGAGGAGTTCTGGGTAGATCCCGCAGGATGGACCACTGTCAAGAGAGAAAAATCATCTTGGGTTTCTTCCCTGGAGGTGTCTGGGGTTGCTACCTGGAATGACAGAACACTAAACCGCGAGAAAAAAGACTCAAGGACTTAGCTGCAACAAGTCTCGGATGCATCCAAGAGCATGGAGCATTGTCCAAGGAGAAAAAAAATCTCGGGTATCTTCCTTGGAGGAGTCTGGGGTTGCTACCCAGGATTACAGGGACCCAAACCACAGGAAAAATGTCTGTGGGAGACGCCTGGGTGCAATCTCAGATGCATCCCAGAAGATGGAGCATTGTCCAAGGAGAAAAATCATCTCGGGCATCTTCCCTGGAGGAGTCTGGGGTTGCTACCCGGGATCACAGGGCCCCAAAACACCGGAAGAAACACTCAGGGACATACCTGCAAGGAGTCTCGGATGCTTCCCAGAGGATGGAGCATTGTCCAAGGAGAAAAATCATCTCGGGTATCTTCCCTGCAGGAGTCTGGGGTTGCTACCCGGGATTACAGGGACCCAAACCACAGGAAAAATGTCTGCGGGAGACGCCTGGGAGGAATCTCAGATGCATCCCAGAAGATGGAGCATTGTCCAAGGAGAAAAATCATCTCGGGTATCTTCCCTGGAGGAGTCTGGAGTTGCTTCCTGGGATCTCAGGTCCCTAAAGCAGTGATCAAATGGCTCCAGGAGTTGCCTGGGAGGAGTCTTGGGTGGACCCTGGAGGATACATTTTCATAGAAAAAGAGTGTTTTGGTAGAGAAAACCATGTCAGGTTTCCATGCTGGGATTGCCCTGAGGTGCCCCCAGTGGAAGCAGGGGCGGGGTTGGGCAGTGCTCGTGTCCCCTGGAGCCACGGCTGCACCGGGGGCCAGGCAAAAGGTCTTGCTCAGGGAACAGCCCATCGCCACTTTTGGGGTCAGGAAGGAATTTTTCCCCGGGGCACACTGGCACGGGCACCCGGGGGTTTTTCGCCTTCCTCTGCAGCCCCGAGCACGGCCCCTTGCCAGGGCTCCTCGGGGCCAGTTGTGGCCAGCGGTTCCCTGTCCTGGCAGGAGCGGGAGTCCAGCGGTGCCCTCCATCCCTCCGCCTCTCCTCCCTGTGCCAGCTTGGCAGGGGCACCTCCGGGACCTCCCTGCACGAGCCCCCCGGGGGTCTTCTGCCCTGGGCCGGGCACGGCCTGCTTGCACAGGCTGCAGGCGCCATGCTGCCTCAGGACGGAGCGGGCAATCGAAGCGGAGCCTCCGTCTCCTCTGCCAGAGCCGCCGGCTGTGCCTCGTCTGTCCCGGCCGCAGCCCGAGAGCGTCTCCACCGGCCCGGGCCCGACCCTGTGCCCCGGGGGAGCCCCGCAGCCTCTGCCCCACCGCCAGCCCGCCTCTCCCCGGGCCCGTCCCCGTCCCCGTCCCCGTCCCCGTCCCCGCCGGCACCGGGGGGTGCGCACCCAGCGGCCGCAGCCCGGCCCCTCTCCGCACCCCCGCTGCCCGCCGACGGCCGCCCCGCCAGACCCCCGGCAGCAGCGGGCAGCGGCGGGGCCGCGCCCGGGGGACGCCCGACGGCTGCGCCGCTGCCCGCTCCCGCGGGGACCCGCTCCCGGGCCCGCCGGCCCCGCGCTTCTGCCCTCGGGCCCCGCCGCGGCCTCCGCAGCCTCCGCGGAGCGAGGCCCACACGCCCCCTGCCCGCAGCCCCCGCACGCACCCACCGGGACCCCCGGCCCCCTCCGCGCCCACACCTGCCCCGCCGCTCCGCCGGGGCTCCCGCCGCACGGCCCGGCCCGGGCCCGCAGGGCCGCAGCCCACTCGAGCCGAGCCCAGCCCAGCCCGGCCCAGCCCGGCCCGGCCCAGACGAGCCCAGCCCAGCCGAGCCGATCCAGCCAGCCGTGCGGGCAGAGCCGGGCCGAGCCGGGCGGGGGGAGCAGGCGGCAGGCGCGGCCGGAGCGAGGCAGTGCCGCCTCCCCGGGACTCCCTCCCGCCTCTGCCGGGGATGGGGGGCGGGTGGCCGAGCAGCGCAGCGTCCCCGCAGGGCCCTCCCTGCCCTCTGCACCTGCGGGAGCAGACAAGTCCCCCCCAGGAGAGGCACTCCACGCTGTTCCATCCTTCCCCCGCTCTCTGCCCCCCTGCCCGTCCCCAGCGTCTTCCCGTCCTTTGGGACCTGCTCCTTGCTGCCCGGCCAGCTCCTCTGGGAAGCCCCTTCCCGGGCACTCTTGGGCCAGCAGGCAGTGCCAACGGCGGCCCTGGCAAGGGCCTGTGGCCCAACGCCTGTGGCAACCCAGCCCCGTCCTGCTGGGGAGGGCGAGGATGGGGCTGTGCTCGTGGCCGGGCGGGAGCAGTGTGGGTTGGGGGGATGCTGCCATGCCCCCAGGGATGCCATAGCCGTGGACATGCTGTGCCCGCAGGGATGCCATGCCCATGGGGGTTGCCATGCCCATTGGGGTGCTGTGCCTGGGGGATTGCCATGTCTGTGGAGATTCTACGCCCGCAAGGAGGTAGGTGCTGTATCCCATGGGGATGCCGTGCCCCTGGAGATGCTGTGACCATGGTGGTGCCGTGCCCATTGGGATGCTGTGCGCGCAGCGTGCTGGCACTGTGCGAGGTCTGCTGGTCCCTGCTGCAGGACTGGGTGATCAGTGTGACCATCAGCTGGAACTGCAACCTGGACCTGTCCGACAGCGAGTGCCACCCTCGCTACTCCTTCCACTACCTCCACCCCAAAAGGACTTCGGCTTCCCCTTGGCTACAGCTACAGGTGATGGCCCTGGCCCTGCCCTGGCCCCACATCCTTTATCCAGCCCTGCCCCACCATCCCCACAGCGCCCATTGGTCTGAGGATGCTCTGTGGTGGGGGGGCATCACCCTGGGGTGCTCCAGCCTCAGGCCAGCCCATCCCATCCCTGCCCGGGTACCACCGGAGCTGCAAAGGGCCATGGTGGCAGGCTGGGGTAACACTCGCTCTGCCCGAGACCATCCAAGTCCCCCCCAGCTCTGAGTGACATGCCGCCCCCAGAAGGAGTTGCACTCCTGCCTGGGTGGGACATGTCCTACAGCCCCCATGTGTCACCACTGCCAGCCCCAGGCCTGTCAAGAAACCCCCGTGCTCAGCATCCCTGCCTGGGGCTGCTCCCTGCAGGCAGAATGGAGGGGGGGGACGGGACGGGACAGGACGGGACGGGGCGGGGTGTCGTCCCCATCCTTGAGCCCTGCAGTGCTGACGTGCGGAAACAAACTCCACAACTCACGCAGAGTTACAAAGCAGCTATGTCTATTGCAGCGCTGTTGCAAGGGGGATCGCTCCTCCAAACTTGCACACCGTAAAGGGTTAGTTATACACCTTATAGACATGCCATATATACACATTCACAAGGGTTTCAGGGAAATGATTAACATGTTCATGACTTTTCCGGGAACTCATTACCATAGGCTACTACCCACCCCGGTATGCCCATTATAGTCTCTCGATGGTCCTTCAGAATCCTCTGGGAGTCGTTGACTCCTTTTTAATCACTGTATTGTTTTGGTCAACTGTCCTTATCTGGTTGCCAAAGCCGCTGCTCTGTGGCTCCAGATGGCTCTGCTCCTCTGCCACCTCCAAGGTAGAGCTGCCCCAGGGTCACCATTCAGGAGCCTCTCAGCTACGACTCTCGCTATGCATTTTGCCATGTTGCAATGTCTCTCTGGATGTTGTTTCCCCGTAGCGGTGCCATGGTGGGGACAGGCACATCCCCCAGCGCTCGTGGGGAGCTGGAGGGTCCTGGGGCTGCTTGCCCTGCTGCAGGCATGTGGGAAGAGCGCGGGGTGCCCCCAGCCCCCTCCGGGCACCGTCCCTGCCCACAGGCTGCCTGCAGAACCTGACACAGGCAGGCACCTTGGTTCGGGCGGCATTGCCCCCCCCCGCTGCTACTGCAAGAGGAGGTCGCCCCTGACGGCAACTTGGCGTTGTCCCGAGAGCCCCCGGGGAGCACAGGAGGGGCTCTGCCCGCAGCCCCGGGGACCCTTTTCCCCCGGAGGGGGGCAGGAGCAGGAGCCGCCTGTCCGACGCTGGCAGCCCCTTCCCCTAGAGCTGCAGGGGGACAGCCGGGGGGGCTGCAGGGGTCAGACACGGACGGGTCCGTGGTCCTTCCTGCCCAGCAAGGTCACAGCTCCACCCCCTCAGCTGCATGCACCCCCCCACGGCCACAGCTCCTGCTTCCCCCCTCCCCAAATCTACACCTGCCTTCTACAAGCCAGTCATTTACAGAAATTCAACACTAAAACCACACCTGGGGGCCAGCACAGCCCTGCGGAGCACAGCTCCAGCCCTCGGTGCCCCCAGACCCCCGTGCCCGGCAGCGGGGGGCAGGACAGCCCCATGGTCCAGCTCTTCTCCCGCAGCTCCTCCGCGTTCGGCTCCCCTTCCCCCTCCTCTTCTGCCCCCGCCACCTCCTCCTCCCACACTCCTCTCTTGCCGCTGTCCTTCTGGAGGGAGACAGGGACGGCGCAGCAGTTCCTCCTGCCCGGCCAACACCTCCCTGCTCAGCTCAACCCCCCCCGCTGCTGCCGGGGTACGGAGCGCTGCCCAGCTCTGACCTCCCCGTAGCGGACGCGAGAGTCCAACTGCCCTCGGTACCTCCATAACCGGCTGGATCCATCCAGAGCAGGAACTCCCCGCAGCGGGAGCAGGAGATGGTCAGAGAGCGGAAGATCCCCTCGGAGTGGGTGCCGGAGGGCAGAGACTGCAGTCGCCCCCCGCGTTGGCATCGTCCCGAGTTCAGAGCCTTCTCTGGGGGACACTGTGGGGAGGAGGCGGTGCTGGCAAAGAGGGGGGGTTCCCTTCTCCCCTCCCACCACTGGGGGATGGATGGGCCGTACCCATCCGACCCCATCCGAGCGGAGCCGAGCCCCGCCGGTGCCCGCGGGCGCGGTGCGGCTCCTCCCGCCGCGGGTGACGGCGCGCAGGAACCGGCCCCGCGGCACCGGGCGCTGCAGCTGCTCGTCCCGCTGCGCTCCGGCGGGGCGGCGCGGGCTCGGGGAGCTCCTGCCCAGGGCGGGGGCGGGCGGGCGGAGCGGGGCGCTGCCGGGGCCGGGGGGCGGCCCGCGGGGGAGGGGGCGTGTGGCGATGGGAACGCGCGGACTGCGATATGCAGGATCGAAACCGGAATCCGCTGTATTAAGCAAGCGTGCTCTTTACATACCTTTCTACCAAGGCAGTAATTGCCTACTTTGCTTGTTTACACCATCGCGTACTCCAAAAGATCACGTTCCCACCGAAAAGAGAATCTCTCTTCCCTGTGAGCAGCACCTCCTTATCTCGGGAGGAGCTTCACACAACTTCGTCGTCTGCCAGAACAGTGCTGCAGCTGCTTATTCCTCCCGATTAGTTCTACCCCACTTAACCCTTCTTTTGCCTCAGTCCCCACATCTCCCCCTTTTTTGTTTTTCAATTAGAAACGCCGAGTTTATCATCTTCTGCAGGGCCCTTTGCAGACAAGAGTATAAACATGGAACAATTAATGCTATAAAAAAAATTATGATCAATATCATTAATCCTGTCTTAATGATTGCAGCTATCCATCCTGTAATTCCCCAACCAGATAACAAATCGTTCAACCAATTCCATTCATTGTCTACTTGCAACTTTCTGACCCCCTCCTTTAACATGTGAATGCTTTTACGCACAGATTCTGAATGATCTGACAGATTCACGCGACACACTTGTGAAAGACCGAAGTAACCGCTGGGCTGTAGCCGGCCCACACAAAAACCAACTTCCTCGTACTTTCACCGCTGCAGCAAAAGTTGTCGCCAACATCTCCATGTTATGAGAGTTAGAACTGATTCTTTGACATGCCTCAATCATTTGGACTATCGTCGGATTTTGTAACGAACGCAAAATACACTGACATTCATAATTAGCATTTCCCACAACAAGCTGCGTTAACAAAGACTCTTTCGCAGCAGCATTCGCTGCTTGCAAGAGCTGCCACTTGGCAAGCAGATTTCCACGTTGACTCAAATAATACCATTTGCGTAGGAGTAAGTATTAAACGTGTAATTTGCCAAATATCATAGGGTGTTAACTCATTCCCCCCAAATATTCCTTGTAGCAAACTTTGAGTATGTGGTGCACTTAACCCATTTTGCATAACAGTTTGTCTCAAGTCTTTAATTACTCCATAAGGAAAAGGCGAGTGCTCATTAGGCTGATCCGTTCGTCGTCAGACGGGACACGCTATTGCATTTCCACATGCTGTATCTCCACTGTCCAGTGCCTTTGGCTTTATTTGCCTCCATTTTTCAACTGGATCATATCAAAAAGGGACATCTTCATTAAAGTCTGCTAACATAGTACCTTCCCCTGTGAAACTTGCAGTATTAGACTTCTTCGTAGGTGATTCATAAAATCCTGGCAAATCAGAGTGAGGCTGTCGCTTAAGTTTTAAAGCATCTGCGTTAGATTTTGTTGGATCAGGGCAATCTCGTAACTCTGAACTTTCCTTAACCACAAACTCAGTCTGAGATGCCCGATCTCCTGGACTCTCGTGCAGTTAATGCTGTTTTAGCAGTTTCCACTATGGAATCACAGAATCATGGAGTTTTCAGAGTTGGAAGGGACCTCTAGAGATCATCTAGCCCAACTCCCCTGCCAAAGCAGGATTGCCCAGAGCACATCACTCAGGACTGCATCCAGGCGGGTCTTGAAAAGCTCCAGAGAAGGGGACTCCACCACCTCCCTGGGCAGCCTGTGCCAGTGCTCTGACACCCTCACCGTAAAGAAGTGTTTCCCTGTATTTGAACGGAACTTTGTGTGTTCTAACTTGAGCCCATTGCCCCTCGTCCTTTCACTGGGAACCATTGAAAAGAGCCTGGCTCCATCCTCCTTCAACCCACCCTTTAGATACTCATATGCCATAATAAGGTCTCCCCTCAGCCTTCTCTTCTCCACGCCAAAGAGTCCCAGCTCTCTCAGCCTTTCCTCATACGGGAGATGCTCCAATCCCTTAATCATCTTAGTTGCCCTTCGCTGGACTCGCTCCAGCAGTTCTCTGTCCCTCTTGAACTGGGGAGCCCAAAACTGGACACAGTATTCCAGTTGTGGCCTCACCAGTGCAGAGTAGAGGGGGAGAATGACCTCCCTCGACCTACTGGCCACACTCTTCCCTATGCAGCCCAGGATTCCATTGGCCTTTCTGGCAACAAGGGCACATTGCTGGGCCATGGATAATTTACTGTCTACTAGGACCCCCAGATCCTTCTCCTCAGAGCTACTTCCCAGCAGGTCAGCCCCTAACCTATACTGGTGCTTTACATTCTTCCTCCCCAGGTGCAGGACCTTGCACTTGCTTTTGTTGAACCTCATTAGGTTCTTCTCTGCCCAGCTCTCCAGCCTGTCCAGGTCACGCTGGATGGCAGCACGGCCCTCTGGGGTGTCAGCCACCCCACCCAGTTTGGTATCATCAGCAAACTTGCTGAGGATACACTCTGTCCCCTCATCCAGGTCATTAATGAATATATTAAACAAAATTGGACCAAGTCTTGACCCTTGGAGGACACCACTGATTACAGGCCTCCAACTAGACTCTGTGCCGCTGATCACAACCCTCTGAGTTCTGTCCCACAGCCAACTCTCAATCCACCTCGCCGTCACCTCATCTAGCCCATACTTCCTCAGCTTCCCAATGAGGATGTTGTGGGAGACAGTGTGAAAAGCCTTGCTAAAGTCAAGGTAGATGACATCTACGACTCTCCCCTCATCCAGCCAACCACTTATAACATCATAGAAAGCTATTAGATTGGTCAAGCATGATTTACCCTTGGTAAATCCATGTTGACCACTTCCAATAACTTGCTGTTCCTCAACATGTTTGGAGATGACATCCAGAATGAGTCGCTCCATTACCTTCCCAGGGACAGAGGTGAGACTCACTGGTCTGTAATTCCCTGGGTCCTCCTTCTTGCCTTTTTTGAAGATTGGAGTGATGTCGGCCTTCCTCCAGTCCTCAGGCACCTCTCCTGTTCTCCATGACCATTCAAAGACGATGGAGAGTGGTCCAGCAATAACATCTGCCAGCTCTCTCAGCATTCACGGGTGCATCCCGTCAGGGCCCATGGACTTATGAATGTCCAGCTTGGCCAAGTGGTCTCTGACCCGGTCCTCCTCAACTGAGGGAAAATCTTCCTCTCTCCAGACCTTCTCCTTTGCCTTCAGAGTATGGGATTCGTGAAGGACAGCTTTAGCAGTGAAGACCGAAGAAAAGAAGGCATTCAGGAACTCTGCCTTCTCTGTGTCTTCCACCACTAGGGCACCTGTCTCATTCACCAGTGGGCCTACATTTTCCCTAGTCTTCCTTCTTCTATTGATATACTGAAAGAATCTCTTATTGTCTTTAACTGCAGTGGCCAAGCTGAGTTCTGAAGTTCACTTGTGCTGTTGTCTGAAGTTTACGTGTGCTGTTTTCTTCTCCTGGCAACGCCAGCAGCAGAGCAGTCGGAGGAGAAGGGTGAGTGCCAGGCTGGTGGTGCGGAGGGGCATGTGAGTGTGATGTGCGCGGTGGCCCCGGAGGGCACTGAGAAGGGTCAGTTGGTCCGGCTGTGCGGGAGGATGCTCTGCCCGCGGCGACCACCCGAGCAAGCGCGGCCTTGGGGAAGCGTCTGGTTGAGTGTTTGTTGGTGTGCTGGAGAAGAGCTGGGCAGGTGTCCCAAAGGGCAGCCTTTGGTGGGACCCCCTTCAGCCCAAAGCTTTGTGGGACCTTTTTGAAGCCACCCTGGTGAGGCCTCTGCTCCTTCCACCCAAGTACTTTATGTTTCACACCATGGAGTGGTCATTTCTGACTGCATCCTCAGCAGGACCTGGGGCCAGTGGCTGTAGCTTCAACTGTGGAGCTCGAGAGACCTGGCAAGGATGGAGGAGAAGGAATGAGGCTCCTGGTGAAGGGAGGGAAGTGAGGAGGTGCGGTGTCCAAGCTGGCCTTGAGGACTGGCTGGGCAGGAGAGGACATGTTGGTGTAGGAGCCATGGAGCAGCCCGTGGCCAGAAGCAGAGGGTGGACACGGGGAGCGTGGGCTCAATGTGCGAGGGAGCACAACCTCGGTGCAGCGGCTTTAACTAGAGGGCTGGGAGCGAAAGCGGCATCCAGCCTGGGCAGGGGAGCTGGGTCTGCTCCTTCTCCACGTGAGAAATGGTGGTTTGCAGGTAGCATCTGGTTGCACTTGCTGGAACGCAGAGCAGGAAAGAGTTGTGTCTACTGCCAGGGGAGATTTCTGATGGATTTGAGACATGGAAGAGTTGACGAGGCTTTGGGTTGGGTTGACTTGGGTTGGAGTGCTGGCACGCACCCCTTGCTGCTTTCCCCCCTGTCCCCAGCCCAGGTCTTGGGGGAACATCTTCCTCAGCCTTGGCTTTCTCTTCTCTTGGACCTGGAAAAGTGAAACGGTGGTTGAAATCAGAGCCAAACCAGACATGGTGCTCGGTTCTCACCAACCCCCTACTTTCTGCGCAGGGGACCGATGGTGGTCACAGCACGGTTTCAGCTTTGCGGTGTTTTGGCTGCTCTGAAAGGCCGTTGGGGCCGGTTTTCCCCTACAAAGGCAGGACACAGGCAGAAAGATGGCAGCGGGGAGGAACTGGGGGTACCTGGGTGTCCCCATCCGCATCCCAGCCCCGTTGTGCTGGGTCGGGGCCGCAGCTCACCCCAATGCACCCTTCGGGTGCCCCCGTGCTCTGTGAGGGGGGGTTTCAGGGCCTGAAGGGTTGTCCCCGTGTCCCTGCCGGGCTCATGGTGGTGGCACGCTGCTCTGCGTCGGGCTGGGGGTGGCTGGGAAAGGTCTGGCACGCTGTGGCCGTCACTGACCCTCGTTTTCTCTCCCACCATAGAGCTCCTGGGCGTACCTCTCGGGTCTGTACGGAGCCCCCCTGGCCGGCGCCTGCTCCAGGCTGAACAACCCCAACGCTCAGCCTGTCCTCCCAGCAGAGGGGCTCCAGCCCTCACAGCATCCCTGTGGCCTCCTCTGGCCCCGCTCCAGCAGGTCCATGTCTTTCCTATGTTGGGGGCTCCAGAGCTGGACGCAGTACTCCAGGCGGGGTCTCACCAGAACGCAGCAGAGGGGCAGAACCACATCCCTTGCCCTGCTGGCCCACTTCTTCTGATGCAGGCTGGGATATGGATGGCTTTCTGGGCTGCGATCATGTGTTGCCGGCTCATGTTGAGCTTCTCATCAATCAGCACCCCCAGGTCCTTCTCCTCAGGGCTGCGCTCCGTCCATTCTCCACCCAGCCTGGATTTGGGCTTGGGATTGCCCCGACCCACGTGCAGAACCTTGCACTGGGCCTCATTGACCTTCATGAGGTTGGCATGTGCCCACCTCTCCAGCCTGTCATTAGTGGAAGGCCAGGCCTGCAGCACCCCGGTTATCAGCCCGGCTTGGGTGGGAGGGGATGCTCCTGCATGGGGGGGTTGCCCTGCACTGGGGGGGAAATGCCACCGAGGGAAGGTCTCGCCAAAGTGGGGGCCGCGCTCATGATCCCTCTCCCCCATCCCTCCCCAGATCGCCCCGGCAGAAGGTCCCGAGGGCAGTGAGCGGATGGTGATTATCACAGGGCCGCCCTAGGCTCAGTTCAAGGTGCTCTGGGTGGGGGCTGTGGGGGGGGGGGACAGTAAGGGACAAGTCGCGGGCGTCCCTGTGGTCAGCACTGTGCTGCCAGCCTGGCTTGGCCTCCCTCAGCGCCAGGGGAGCTCTTTGCTGGGTACAGTGGTTTTGATGCTGCTGGACGTGGGGACATTATCAGCTTTGGGGATGGAGAGGCACAGCGGGCGTTGCCTGATGGTTTTCCTTCCCGTCCGTCTGCTTCCCAGGCCCAGGGGTGAATATTTGGGAAGCTGAAAGAGGCAAACTTCTTTAACGCGAAAGAAGTGAAGCTTGAAGCCCACATCAAGGTGCCTTCCTTCGCTGCTGGCCGTGTGATAGGCAAAGGTGGCAAAACGGTAGGTGGTGGTGCCCCGGGGACGCAGAGTTGGGCATCACCCATCACCCCTGCCCACCCCAGGGGGACAAATCCCGGGTGCACAGTGGTTTCAGCGACGTCTTGACCCTCAGCCCCCATGTCCTGGTGGTGGTTCTCGTTGGTCCCAAGGAAGGGGGAGACACACAGGGTGCCTGGTGCCGTCGTGACACCGGTAGTGGAGGTTTTTGGCTCTTCCACAACAGAAGCCTCTTGTGGTTCCTCCAGGTGAACGAACTGCAAAACTTAACCAGTGCGGAAGTCATTGTGCCATGAGACCAAACCCCGGACGAGAACGAGGAGGTCATCGTTAAAATCATTGGGCATTTCTTTGCCAGTCAGGTACTGTTTGGCTGTGGCTTTACCCGATATTCCCCGGCCGCTTTCATCCACCGAGGAAAGGTGTGGGGCTTGCTGAGCCCAGCACCACCCGAGCGACCTGCTGCTCTTCTTTTGGGAGGTCCCTGTGTCCCCAAGAGGCACTGAAGGTGTTTCGGTAGCTCCCCCCGGCTGTGCGAGAACTGAAATTGAAGATTGGCTTGATTGAGCTAAAAATGGGTGTTTTGGATGCTGTGCAGAGCAGCACCCAGGGTGTGAATGGACTCCCCGGTGCGGGCAAATCCATGCGCATCCCACCTGGGTGCATCTTCCATAACCTTGTCTCCTGTCCACTTCGGCGGGATGGCGACCCCCCCAAAAATTCAGGCTCTCTCGAGGAGTGAAGCACAAGTTAAAAAAAAACAAAACAAAACAAACAACCGGAAATTAATTACAGCTTGTTCAGAGTGACAAGTTGGGAGCAGCGAGATGCTCGGTGGGGGCTCGGGAGTTGGTGGTGGGGGGAGAAGCAGTGCCCTGACCCCCACCTCTTGCTTTTCCCCTCTCCTCCCCAAGACTGCACAGCGCAAGATGAGGGAAATGCTCCAGCAGGTGAAGCAGCAGGAGCAGAAACACGCTCTGGGAGCCCCGGCCTCGCAGCACAGCAAGGGAGGCTCCCGCCGTGCCGCCCAGCACCGCCCGATGAATGTAACCCCAACGCCGGACATCCCCCCCCTCCCAAACCCTCCTCCCCCACCCCCAGCAGGTCAGGGGAGCAAACCAAAGACCCCTCCCAAACACCCTCCACCCCCCCCATTCCCCGCGGCGCTGTGAGGATGCACAGCCGAGGGGTACGGGGAGGGCTCTCTCCATCCCACAGCCTCCCCCTTCCTCCTCCCTCGCCTCCCGACGCTCTCCCTTTAGTTGGACTAACGTGGGCAGGTTTGGGTACCTCAGCACCTCACGCTTGTGTCTCCCTTTTAGAGAGTCTGTATGCCTTGGAAACCTGAGAGTTGGAGGGTTTTTTTATTAATTTTCTAATAAAAAAAGAAACGAGTTGGACAAAACGATGGGAATAGGCACCACTGTGGTCATTCTCTCCGGGGCGTTGTGGAGGAAGGCTGCCAGTCTTCCTCCCAGTGTACTTTTCCCCGTTGGCTCCAGACTGCTGCTGGGGCTGAGCTCTGAGCCGCCAGAGCGGTTCTCAGCAGACGGTCACTCGGCGCAGACAATGAGGCCCTGAATAGCCCTTCCTGTGCTCTTGATGGCTCCGGACGGCTCTGCTCCTCTGCTGCTTCTAAGGTGGGGCTGCCCCAGTGCCCTCACTCAGGAGCCTTTTGTCTGTGCGGGTCTCACTTGTGACAGGGGGTGGGGGTGTTGCCAAACTAACTGCTGTGTTGCGATGTGTGAGTGGGTGTTCCTGCCCGTGTCAGTGCCAGAGCTCTTCCGTAGGCTCCTTCTGCCAGCGGAGAGCCAGGGGCCGCTCCTTCGGGAGAGAGCTTGTTTAAAAAGAGGAAAAAAAAAAGGGGGGGGGGGGAGGAGAAAAAAAAAAAGTGGGAAAAGAAAAAAGGGGAAATAGAAAAAAAGGGGGAAAAATGAAAAAGAAAAACAGGGGAAAAGGCGGGGGGAGAGAAAAAAACGGGGGGGGGGGAAGGGGAAACAGAAAAAAGGGGGAAAAAGCAAAAAGGGGAACAAGAGGAAAAAGGAGGGGGAAGCAAAAAACAAAAGGGAGAAAAAAGAAAAAGGGAAAACGGAAAAAAAACCCACATATTAAAAAACAAAGGTAGAAAAGAAAAAAAAAAACCAAACAAACCAAGGAAGGAAAGTGGGAACAGCCGCCGGGCAGGAGGAGGGACAGGAGCCGGGGGGTCGGGGCGTGGGGGGAGGTGGCGGTGCCAGCGCCGGCCCCGGGGGCTGCGACACCACGTTTTTGTCCTCTACTGCAAAGTGTTCTGTGAAAAAAACAACCAAATCCCACCCGACGACAACATCAAAACCCAAAGAGAAATCTCTCCAGCTCACACGAGCCTGAGCTCGCTCTCCGTTGCTCTCTTTCCAGTGTCTCGGGGGGGGTCACGGCCGAGCTGAGATTGGGGGGTGGTGATGGTGGGAGTTTGCCCCATGGCTGTGATGGGGGGAGAAGGGGTGGGTGGGGAGTGGGGGATGTGGTGTGGGGGTTTTTTTGGGGGGTGGTGGTTTTTTGCCAGGCGTCGCTTTACCCAGTGGCTGTGGGAGGTGTTGGCATCAGGAAGCCTGCGCTAAAGCGGGGTGGGGGCCTCGCCGCAGTTGGTTAGCAGAGCCAAAGTGGTTATTAATGGTTATTAACAGCACAGTAATTAGGCCCATGTAATGGGGAAGCTCAGATGCCCCCTAACCAACCCCCCCCCCGGTGCTTCTCTAGCCAGGCGAGCGCTGGGCGTCCCCCCCACAGGAGAGGAGCGCACCTCCGGGGTGGGTGGAAGGGCATCACCCAACGGGGAGAGGACCAAGATGGGGCTTGGGTGTCCCTTGGGGTGGCGGGTTAGGGCTGTTGGGGGCTGCCATGACGAGGGACACCCCCACGCCTTTCTCCATGGCTCCCACAGCTCTGATCCCTCCCACCCATCCAGTGCCACCAGAGAGGCGGTGTCCCCCCTCCCGGGGCGGGCAGGGGCTGTGCCACCCCATCTAACACCTCAATGCACCAAAGCACCTCACTGGGGGAGGGACCCTGTGCCTGGTAGCCCCGTGCGCCCCAGCACTGTAAGGATGGGGCTGAGCCCCCACCACAGCCACCCTGTGCAAACCAAAGATCCCCCAAACACACCCCACTCCCCCCATTCCCCGCGGCGCTGCGAGGATGCACAGCCGAGGGGTAGGGGGAGGGCTCTCTCCATCCCACAGCCTCCCCCTTCCTCCTCCCTCGCCTCCCGACGCTATCCCTTTAGTTGGACTAACACAGGCAGAGAGAGAGAGAAAGAGAGGTTTTATTATTCTTTTTTTTTTAATTTTTTATTTTTTATTTCCAAAAAGCCACCGGGTTTTCATCCCAGGCATGGCCAGAGGAGCTCGCCCAGCGTTGAGGGGGGGAGGTTGGGCTGCGGCGCACAGCGCAGCGGCTCATCAGTTTTTAGAATTAATATAACACTAACAAAACTAAGGGTGATTTTTAAGTTTTGTAAGGATTTTAATTATTTATTTATTTATTTCATTTCAGAGGGGGCCGGGGCGGGAGGGGAACATTTGTTTTTTAGCAAAAGCCGGCTTTTCTAGAGGTTAAAGGAAAGGCCGTGCTCAGCTGTAAATGCTCCCCTCCAGCGTCCTGGATGGGGGGGACGGATCTCCGAGGGGCCAGCTGTATCCTTGGAGGATTCCCCATTTGTCTCCCCAGACCCTGCGGTTTATATTTCCTGACTCGGTGAGGGTGCAGGATTATGCCCGAGTGGATTACACTGTCTGGGATATTTCCCTCTGGTGGTGCCATAGCGAAGTCTCTGTTGCCAATTTGTGATGTCCGGTGCTCAACGTCACGGGAAGAGTGGTGGGATGGGACTCGGGGCATTTTGATTGTTAAGGGCCATTTGGTTTTGGTTGTTCTGTGCCATCTGGAGATAAGCCCGGGCTGAGCTGTTCTGCAGCTCCCCCACGTTCTCTCTGCACAGCCACGGCACGGCGGAGATGGAGCTGAGTGGGATGGCAGCTCCCTGCCTCTCACCTCTGGTGCTCTGAAACCGGCTTGGCTGGCTGCTCCCACACAGTGTGTTACTGGCTTGCCCAGCAGGTAAAGAACCCAGATTTGGGACGCCACTGGGGTGTCCATAAGGGGTCCTGGGCTGCCCTTATGGGGTCCTGGGGGGGGGGGGGAGTCTTGCAGGCCAGAGGCAGTCTGGGGCAGCCCTTCAAGGATCTGGGGGTCCCCTCTGGTGCCTCTGGGGAGGGTTTTGTGGCTGGGGAGGGCCCAGCTGGTTTCAAGAGGTGCTTCCTCCCTTTCTCCAGCCCACCCAGCTCCCCCGACACCACCACCCCCCCAGGTTGGTGGGTGCCAGCAGTGCCAGCCTGTCCCACTGGGTCGGGCACTGAGGGGGGCACAGCCCCAGCCGCGGGATGGGAGGAGGAACCACAGCACCAGGGATAGAGACCAACATTTTATTTCTTTAACGTTTCCCATGGGGTCACCAAAGGGTTGCGTGGCTGCACCGCAGCTGGTGCCAGGAGGGACTCCAACGTCCCCCCCACAGCTCACCTGGCTCCGCTCGTGATGCTTTTGATGGGGCTCAGCGCGGTCTCTTCTGTGCTACGGACCAAGCGGCTCCAGGTAGGCGACTGCTGCACCGCACTGTGCCGCAGCGTGGGGTGGTGTGGGGGGCTGCGGCACGGGGCTGGGAGCTGCTCCTGTCTCACCCAGCTCCCGGGGTCCTGCAGAGGGACTGGAAGAAGCCGAATCAAGGGATAACGGATGCAAGAGCCCACGCGCAGGAGCAGAGAGGTGAGTGGCCCTGGCACCGAGCACCGTGCAAACAGCCCACACCCCACGGCAGCCCTGAGCCGGGGCTGTGCCAGGGGCTGCCGGCCGCTCACTCCGTCCCCTCCCTCAGCAGCTTCTCGGCTAGCGGGTGAAGGATGGGAGCTCAAGTCGACACAGGAGAAGCAGGGAGTGTGGGGGAGACCCCCAGATCCTGCCCCAGACCCTCAGCCCGTGCCCTGCCCTGCCTGCGCTGGGCAGCCCTGCCCGCCTGCTGAGGAGGGGGTGCTGCCCACGGGCTCCAGCGGAGGAGACGGTGTGCAGCGGGTCTCTTCTCTCTCCTCCTCTGCAGGGCAACCGAGGAGGCAGCGAGGAGGGAGCACCAGGCCCCACAGGACCCACTGGGCTCTCTGCCAACCATATACCATCTGAGCAGTGATGCTTCTCTCTACCCCCTGCCCCCCCCCCCCAAGCCCCCAGGTCCCCCTGCCCTCCTCTGCCGCCTATAGGTCCTATCAGTGGGGACAGCTCCTTCTGGTCCAGGCACCCCCCGGGCTCCTGGGCCCCCCGAGGGCCACCGCAAGAGCCCCTGCAGCCTGTGCTCGCTGGCCAACTCGGAGGACTGCAGCAGCCTGTTGAGGAGCAGCTCCTCTTCCCACAGCTCCCTCTACCACTTCCTGGAGCCCTGGCCCAGTGCAGCAACAGAGCCAGTGGTGCTCACACACTCAGGACAACCCCGCTCTCCCATGGCTGCTGGTGGGGCAGTGGGGAAACGGGCTGGTCCTCAGCCAGGAGCTGCCAGCAGGGACCGAGAAAGAGTGGGTTCCCAGGTAGGGGATGGACAGGACACAGAGGCCCACGGACAAGCACCTGTCCCCCGGAAGGCCCCCAGCCATGGACATGGACCAGGTGGAGCGGGTGCTGGAGATCACCCGCACTTTCCAGGCCTTGAAGGCAAAGACGGAGGAGTCCTGCAAGACCACGGGCAGGGAGTGTGGCCAGGCAGACCCAGGGCTGTGCAGGACAGGAAGGTGCCCGCGGCAGGGCTGCGCCTGGCTGTGGGGCTACTTGAAGGGCTGGTGGAGATGCCACTAGCCGTGTCTGCTTCTGCCAGCCCTGCAAGCGGTGACAGCACCAGGCCCAGAAGACCAACAGTGCCCCGAATACTGAGCAGCTGTGGGGTGTGGGGCCAGGAACCCCTCTGGGGTACCCCCTATGTGAAACGTTAAAGAAATAAAATGTTTGTCTCTAGCCCTCGTGCTGTCCTTCCTCCTCCCGTCCCACGGCTGCGGGTGCTCCCCCGAGGGAGCAGGCTGCAATCAGCAAGCACTCTGTGTTGAGCTCCCCTGCTCACAGCCATGCTCCGCCTGAAGGCAGCGAGGCAGAAGCAGTCTCCAGCCAACTTGGGCGCAAAAAGGTTCATCTGACTCAGTGGGTGAGGAAGGGCCCGTTTCAACTCTGTACCTCTGGCATTCTCAGGTCGGAGGATTTGATGGAGCCAACTGAGAGCGGCAGCATACGCTGCGGGGCTCTGAGCTGCTGCGTGGTGCCAGGTCTATCCAACGTCAGGCAGTACGTTCCCAGGAGACTTCACTGCTAACAACTCTTCCGAGGAAGTGGGGCCGTTTCTGTAGTCGTAGCCTGCCTGGAGAAACAGCCCCACGGAGCTAAGAGTCTGCTGAGCAGCAAGGGAGCAGAGTCGCTGACTCTCAACCAAGGACTGAAATACAGCAACTCACTCTATTGCCTTCCCCCTTCGCCCGCTGCCTCCCACAGTCTAGAAGAAAAGAACCAGGGAGCTCCAAAGGAGGGGACCCCTCCCCCACTCCCCCAAATCTGCCCAACACCTCCAAAGCTCCCTCAAGACACGGGACTCCTCCCACACACCTCCACTCCCCACACCGCAACCCTCCCCCTCCCCCAACGCTCCAAAAAGCAGCAGTCCTTAGGGCAGACTCCTTAAGCTGACTCCACAGCTACGGCTCCCCGTCGGCTCCGGGGGAGACAAGGGGGCCCCGGGGCTCTCCGTGGGCTTTAAGGGGGTCCCAGGGCTGCCCACGGGCTCCCAGCAATGCCCGTGCCCACCACCCACCCCCGCTTCAGGGGGCCCAGCGATGACACCCCCCGACCCATCTCGGGGGTACCTGGGGGGACTCGGCCGTGGGCTGGAGGCGGGCCAAGGGGGCACGGCCGGGCTGACCTGCCGGGGGGAGCTGAGAGCGGAGCCCAGAGCGGAGCCAAGCGCCCGCCCAGGCCGGCCACGGGCACCCTGCGCTGCGGCCGGGGCTGCCACCACCTGCGGGGAGCGAGCGGGGGGTGAGGGGGCGGCAGCGGAGGACGGGGGGGGGGGGAGCTAAATCGGCCCTGTTCCCCCCGGGGACCCCCCACTCGGCTCTGCTCCCCCCCAAAAAGGCCCAGGCCGCCCCCCGAGTCCCCCAGCCCGGTCCCGACACCCCACAATCCCCCGAACTGGCCCTGGACACCTCCGCACCACCGCTCCTGCCGCTGCCGCCGCCGCCGCCCCGCCCGCCCACTCTCCTTCTCCCGCTCCTGCTCTCCTCGGCCCCGGTCCCCCCCGTCTCTCCCGGTACCGACCGCCGACGCACACCGGAAACGTTCTCCTTCGCGTCCGCCCAACCGCGCACGCGCCGAAGGGCAAACCCGGGCCACGCCCCCCAGCGTCGCCGCGGCGAAAGCGGGCGAGAGGGGCGGGGCCGCGCCGAGGAGAACGAGGGGGCCGGGCCCCACCGCAGCCCCGCACCGGGCACTGCGAGTTCGAAACCATCCCTGCCCTCCCCAAAATCAGCCGGGACCGCCCGAAACCAGCCCAGCCTTCTCCAAAATGAGCCGGACATCCGCCTGCAGAGCTCCGCCAGCCCCCCCGACGGACATCACGGGGATGGGGGGAAAGAAAACAACCAGAAAGGTACTGAAAATAACGTGGAGACGGTGCTTAGAGATCCTTCCGAGAGGCAAAACCCGGCCTTTGTTCTCATTTTTGAACACGGGGTTTCGCAGTGCTTCGCGGGCAGTGGTTATCCAGGGGCATCAGCTATCCCGGGAAGCGAACGTTCCCATCCCGTGTGGCAAAAGTCCACTCGCATGAATAACTTAGACAAAACCCGCCCACAAAAGGGCAAGAGGCACCTTTGGTCACCCTTTGCTTGAAGCTTCGCTAAAACTGTATCCTCAGATTGGCCCTGTCCTGCAGTTTCTTTCCCAGAGTTTTGCCCCAAACCCACGCTTCTAGCCCCGCTCCCCAGGCCCTCCCTCGGGGCCCACCGCCTTTCCCCAGCCCAGCCTGTCCTTAAAGCTTTTCTTTCCACACACAGCCCTTTCCACTCACCTCCCTCCGGGGCCTCCTCTCTCACAGGCACCTCACAGCCCTGCAAACCTCCCTCTCCCGAAAACCCATTCCCCCCTCGCTCCCCCCTCACGCAACACCTCTTCCCCTCACACACTCGCTCCCACACCCCCCACCATCCTCTCTTCCTCTCTCCTCCCCCTCCCCCCATCTTTCGCCCCCCCTTCCCCTCTCCTCCCATTCAAAATGGCCCTTCCCTCCCCCTCTCGCCTTTTCCTGCCTCAGCCCCCGCCCCCCGCTCAGGTGACACCGCACACAGCCGCCATGAGGCGCGGCGGGGAGGGCCGGGGCTGTGAGAGGCGATGGCGGGGAGGGAATTTTTCTCTTTTTTCCTCTTCTTTTCATCTCCTCAGGCTTCGGGCAGCCCCGCGTGGGCGGCTGGAGATCCCCCCCTCCCCTTCCAGGAGTGGCCCCGGCCCTGGGGCGGCCCCCGCCTCCCTCCTCCCCACAGGCTCTCCTCAGGGAGAGCCCCCAAATCTGTCCCCTGGGCGGCTCCACAGCCTCCTGTGTGTCCGGGAATGGGGTTTCCCTCAGGGAGAGCCCCCAAATCCATCTCTGTCATTGCCCTACAGCCTCCTGCATGGCTGGGAGCAGTGATTCCCTCAGGGATAGATCCCCCCTCATCCCCAAACCTATCCCCAGGGTGGTCCCACAGCCTCCTGCATGGCTGGGAGCAGTGTTTCCCTCAGGGAGAGCCCCCAAATCCATCCCCAGGGTGGTCCCACAGCCGCCTGTGTGGCCAGGAACGGCGTTTCCCCCATGGATGGAGCCCTCTCCTTCCCCCTACCCCACTCCTGGGCAGCCTTTTCCTCCCTCCCACCTTCTCCCCACAGCTCTTCCAGGGCTGGGAAAACACTCCTGCCCTTTCTCTTCCTGCGGGTTTTGAGAAGAGCCCCCTGTCTTCCCAGCCCACACGTGGGGTGTGGGCAGCTCCACGCCTTGTGTTTGAAGCGGGAATTGGGATATTTCAGTTTTCTTCTGCGATCAGGCATGGTTGTGAAAGGGCCAGTTGTAGTGGTTAGGCTTTGGTGGGTGAGTAACAGCAAATCTTATTGAACTTTTCCTTTTTTTCAGTTTTTGTGTAGGGGGCTCGTTGTCCTCACGCCCGCGAGTTCTGCTCCAGGTCAAGCGAAGCCCCATGGAACTGGCCCTAAGGGCGGCGGCGGCCATGGACCAGCGCCCCTTTGGCGTCGAGAACGTGGTTTATTTTGAGGTGAATCTCCCTGTTTTTCTTGAAAAGCGGGGGGCTGGTTTGTAGTGAGGCTTAAAACCCCGGGTTGTGCCTAAGTGTGGGGCTGATTTCAACCTCAGGGGCTGCGACTCCGTCCAGCTCTGACTCACAGCCCTGGCAGCACCGTCAGCGCGCCGGGCTCGGTGTTCTCTTGTATTTTGAAGGGTTTCTTACGGATCGGCAGCAGTGGGGATATTTAGCAGCTGTGTATTGGTGGTGGAATCCGTGTGGTGAAAAGATGTTTGGGGTAAAGAGGTGAATAGGTGTTTTGGTTTTTTTCACCTCGAAAATGTTTCTTGTTGCCTTGTACCTGTAAAAAGATGTTCAAATCGTTTCATAAAATTACCCCCTAGACAGGAATATGTTTTGTGGTTGGTTTGGGTTTTTTTATGAGAGTCCTTTCAGCCTTCTCTCCAGGTGGAAATGGGCAATGCAAAGGCATTACAATGATAGATTTGCTAAATATGTTGCCAAGGTCTATATTAGTGGCTTTCCCTGAAGCGGGGAAAAGACGTCCTGTTTAATTCTTGTTTGCATTTGAAATTCTCTGTGAAATGGATTAAGCAGAGAGGGCTTCTTTTTGTGGGTCTGCCCTTGGGAGGAGAGCGCCTTTAGGAAAAGGCTTTTCTGGAGGGGACAGAGAACTTAATTGCTGATGGCTCTAAAAGCGCGCCCTGTTTGGGTGCTTTGAATTTTCCAGTGTGGGAAAAGCCGCAGAAGTGTGTATTTCTGTCCAGCTGCAGAGAAATGGGTAATACTGAGCCCTACAATAGCTTGGTTGTTTTTTTTTCCCCTGTGTGATGACTGGTGTGGAGGGAGTTTGTACCAAAGAGTCAACTTCTGATTGTGGGCAGCCCCTGTTTTAGGAACTGTTGCGCAGATTGCCTATCGATGCAACTGCTGCCGCGACTCCCGCACTCCCTGCTGCTGTCAAGCTTTTATTACTTGTTCTGAAAAGCTCTTGAAATACGTGCAGAGCTGCGCGGCTCCCCCGAGCCAGGTGTCCACGGCCACTGCCTCCTCAGCTCCTGTTGGCCATGGCTGACTATTTTCAGCAGGATTCGAATATGTCTGTGTGCTCCTCCTTCCTTTTTAGCCATCTGTTATTTGAGTTTGGGACTCGGAGGCCTTACTGTCTTCCTGCGCTCTGTTTTTTATCACTGTTGACAGTTCTGGATTCACCAATAACAGTACTCAGCGCTTACATCTGGAACTCCCTGAAAACAATGAACTCATTGATCCAGGGCCAAAGGTTTAGAAATAAATGGAACAAGGTCAAGCCTTGGGATCTTTAGTAACGTGATTCGGAGCCTCTCACCTGGCTTCTTGGTGGAGCTGGCACAGAGGTCGGTGATAATCCAAAACTGCAGAGCGAGCTGGGTGCCCGTGGAAGGGGAACCGCACTCTCAAGTGGAAATACTTGGGGTCTCGTTGCCTGTGGGAGGGAAAGGGACGTCAAGAGTCAACCTAAAGGAACTTCTCACCTTCAGAGGTCGCGCTCTGGAGGTGATGGTTAATTGAGGGGAGTCGTGGAAGTGTGCCTTACTGAGCAACATGCTGCTGCTGGCCCGAGACTAAATGTCTCCAAAGTTTGGGATTGGTTTAAGTGCTTTTTGGTTATTAGCTGGATGTCACTCTTAGAAGCACCTCTTGCCCTGTCTGGAGGGGTTTGCTGCTGCCTCCTGCATTGGGCCAAGGGGACCAGCAGCCCTCAGGACAGGGACTTTCTCAGGCGCGGAGGTTAAACCTGGTGCGTGCTGCTTAAAAACTGCTCTGGGTGTTAGTGCGGCGGTCACGGTGAGAAATGTGTTGGCTTAGGGGAGCCTGAGATTTGCATTCCTCTTAACTGCGGGGGATTTTGGGGAGCCTGTGTGGTACAATCCCCTTCCTGCTCCCAGATTCCTGTCACTGACCCGTCAGCGGGGTGTTAGCAGAGCTGATGCCCGCAGCAGCTGAGGGTCGGCATGATCCCGGCATCGCCGGAGCTCTGGAGCCAAGGAATGGGAGCGTGGCCCATTTCCATCACAGCTTGTGAGGGAAATAGTGCGGTTTGATATAGCCGGGGTGCGTAAACGGGGATTCCTCTTTGCACATGTGCTTACAGGGTGCATGCATGTGTGTTACGTGGAGTGTTTCTTAATGCCTGCGAAGATTTACGAGATTGGTTAATGAGCGTTGCTTTGCTGTGCAAGTGCAAAGTGTTATTTTCATGGAGAAACCAGCTCGGATGTTCCGTTTAGGCATTCTGCCTTTAAAAAAAGAAAAATATTTTAAAGCTTTCCTTGCAGGCAGAATAACATCTGCTTTTGAGGATTGTTTCTTTCCCTGCAGGGTGGGAAAATCTACAGCCTCGCTAAGGCCGCAGAGGAAGAAAACTTGTCAGTTTCCTGGAGCAAACTGCAGTTTGGAGGAGGGGGGGTGTGTTTTGCCAGAGCGCCTTTTAGCACCTCGTCGGGCACATTTCTTTTCCCTGGGGGCTGAGGTTTAACACGGCCTTTTCATTTGCCTAGCTTTTGGTTGTATGAATTAATGGGTGTTTCAATGGGAACCACAAGACCTAATTTCTCAGTTGCCATCTTAAAAATTGTGCAGGGACGGAAGTGGGACAGGGAGGTGACCGGAGTGAAACGCTGAAGGCTGTTAAGGCTGGAATAAGGAATGGCGGGGCTTGTTCTGGTCACACACTATGACAATAAAAGGCCACGAGTTCCTTGTGGAGGTAAAGAACCGACAATCTGGGAGGGCGTTCAGGGATTTGCCTCATCGAAGGGTTTCCAGGGGAATATGGGGGTCACTCTCCATCTCATTCCTGGTGAGCTGCCTGCCTGTTAAGACCATTATTACTTTATAATCACGGAGGGAGGCCCTGAATTCAGGTTTGGGAAGCCATTAGCTAATTTTGTGGTTAATGCTTTTTTTTTTTTTCAGAGTGAGTCTGTGAATCGGTTCTCTGTGCTGAAGGTGAGACACGTCCTTCCCTCTGCTTTGGCAATGGCCGCTTTCCTTGGGCACAGGGACCACACAGCCCTCTGCACGTTTCTCGGTAAGTAAATTGTGGCTGTGCCGCCTTCCTGCCCGGCCTGGGGAGCTTGTCCTTTACTGAGTGAGAAAGCAAGTTTTTCCCTGGAAGAAATAAAGAGATTTAAAAATCTCTATCCTTCTGTGCAGCAGTGCCGTCCCAATGCGGCCTCGGGAGAGGCACCTTTCCTCCAGCGCTGGAACCATGGCAGGGAAGGGACCTGCTATATCGTTAGGTGGACGAATTTCATCGTTCTTTGGCAACAAACGAATGTGGTGACAATGGTGACCTGGTCCAGCCAGCCTTGGTGATCAGTCCGCTCCTCCCTTTCCCTGTGGGAAGGTTCCGAGGATCTCCTGGGCTGTAGGAAAGGGGAGGCAGTAAGGATGCTGTGCTGGGGAGCTTTGACTGCCTTTGCTGTCTTCCAGATGGAGAGATGGATCCGCAGCACTTGGGAGCTCACCTTCCCCAAACGCTGAGTTTGCCATTTGTTATCCACAAACGACGTGTTTTTCCGTGCAGGAAATGGATTTTTCAGAAATTCCAGCGTGTTATGGAAAGAAAACGCTCCTGGAGTTTTTAATGCAGGTCATTCTTTTTTGGTGTAGCGGTTAAAACGTGATGTCTGTAACTTTGAAATGAATATTTGTATGCATCTGTCAACGGGTACAATTCACATAGCCGCTCACAGGAGAAGGGATCTTAACCGCATTTCTGATTTTAGGCTGTATCGTGATAATGCCGGGGATTGATGTCGCGCTGGAGATTTTTCTCCAGTTTCCACCTTTTGCCACTAAATGAGCGGCAGAGATTTCCCAGCTAGACAGGCAGTGAGCTCTACGCAGGAATGTGAGCGCGGATCCAACGTTGACGGTAATTAAATTACGTTGTTCAGAGGTTCCTCCTTTTAATGAAAGTCTGGAAAAGTGAAAAAGGAGGTGCCTTTCTCCTTTGGGATTGCTGTTGTGGCAGAGGGGATGGAAACAACCCACGGGGGTTTTGCTCCGCTCCTGGCTTTGGCTTGGAAAAAGCCCTGAACGGTTTGATCCCTGTGGGGCCAACTCTGAGCAGGGTGAGGGGCAGCTGTGCCAGGAGATCCAGAGGGTCCATCTCCACAGCTTCCGTGTCCAGTGAGCAGTTTCCCCGAAAGGAGGGAAATTCTGGGAGAATGGGGAGCGGTGTGTGATGATGAGGGCGGTGAGGAAGGCTAAAGGATGATCTCAACGATTTTAACTTGTGCTGTTTTTTCTATACATCTTTTGGGCAGAATGGATGGGGACTTTGGGTTTAGCCGAAGAAGGATAACCCTAAAATCAGCGTTGGGCCGTGAGTTCCGGCCCAGCGGTCAGAATAACCGCAAACCCTGGGGAAAGGGGGCTGAGGAGCGGGTGCACGGTTGGTTCGGCACCGGGGCTCTGCCAGTCCTTGCTGTTGCTCCCCATGGCTTGGCCAGTTCTCCCACTGCCCCGCAGCGCTGCAGAGGGTAACAGAGGGGTTATTTTGGCTGGAGTATACCCCCGTGCTTGCCAGAAATGGCCAGTGCTAGCCCAGGCTGGGCTTGCCACTCAGGCTGACCTCATGATGCCGGTTGCCGGCCTCCCGCCTTCTACACAACATTCCAACGGTGGTCTTGGCCCACCGTCGCAGCTCTTCTGCTGCTGGCTGTCGGTCTCAGAGTGAACCTCGCCAGTTTGCTCAGCGTTTGAGGAAGGAAGCGGCAATTTTCTTGCCCGATGGGGCGCAAAAGGGCTCACGTGGTGGAACGGTAATGCTGTTGGTGGCGAGAAGGGGCTGTGGGAGTTGTTAGAGGGCAGTTGGTGACGCTGTGCTGGGAAATAACTGCCGTACCTGACACGTCCCCTCCTTCGAAGCGGGTGCGTGCTAGCGTGCTGTTCCCAGCTCTCCTTCCTCACCTCCTCTGCCTTAACAATTTCAGACACGTCAACGTCGGCAGTGAATTTCAGGCCGAGATCCCAGACCTCCAGGACAGATCCCGGTTGGAGGAGGAGGAGGAGGGAGCATCGCTAGTGTGGAAGCCCTGGGGAGACATCGCAACGAACCCGGAAACACAGGACAGAGGTTTCTCTTCATGCTTTTCTTCCCAGGTCCCCCCCGAGATACTAAGGGTCGAAAACTGCACGTTTTCACAGCAGCTGTTTGTCCGTTGGGACCCTCTCCCTCTTTTCCTTGACAGCATTCGTGGCTGGTAGCACCCGAGGGTGGCTCAGATCTGGTGGGACAGTGAACAGATAACAACCGGTGGTGCTCTGAGTCGCGTCCTCTGGGAGAGACGGTCAGGGGCGTTTGTAGCTGTCCCACGTCAGCTGCAGCGACCTCGGGAGAGGGGAGATCTGTCTCTGGAGCTACCGGTCCCAAAGCTGCTCTGAAGGCAGAGAGAGCGATACCGGATAACCTGCCTTTTTTTCGGTGCCTTTTCTGGGTCTCCAGTCTGTCTGCTCTGTTTGCCCTCTGCCTTGTATCGCACTTTTTCTCCTTTCTTGACAAAAACTGACTTTCTGTTGGTTTTTGTTGCATTTCTAGTGACAAATCTGCTCAACTTCGCCTGCTCCAATGTCATGCCGGGGGGAAGAGCCAACCTGGAGCACGCCTTGCACCGCCTGCATGAAGCTCTGGTAAGAAGCAGCTCTTTTCGAATTCCTACTGGACTAGGAAATATTCTCATCAACTGCCGTGGGCGGAGGTGACCCCGACACGCTGTTGCTGAGCGTCGACTGAGTACCATCTTCCCACAGTGGGCTGAAGAGTTGATCTTTTGGCCCCTGCTGAGGGGAAATCTAAGTCTTGTTCTCTGAACTCCCGCAGGAGGGTCTGGAGATGTTGCAGTCTGGGGCACCCCAGCGACCTGAATCCCATCCCCTGGCTGATTATCATTACGCAGGTAAAGTGGAAGCAGAGCTTGTTGCTTCTCCGGGAATGCGAGCGGGTACTGCCGTTCCCTTTGTTCTGATTGAAAGAAGTGATTTTTAGAAACGTGCGAGCAGTGGCTCGTGTTCTTTGGGGCAGGGAAGTAGTCTTTTTAATCTGTTCTGGGGGCCTTTTGGCACGGGGAATGCCTCGTCCCTGTGTTCTAGCCTGCTGCTGTCCCTTGCGGTGACACCCCACGCCGCCCAACGCTCCTCCTTTCCCTCGCGCCCCGGCTTTACTGCGTGCAGGGCTTGCTCTGCTGGCAGCCATAACTGCTCGTGCTAACAAACTGCCTGCGGTGTTGGCTAATTGCTTTGCGAAGGAGGAGACATGTGGACGCGTGACAAATACATCGTGCGCGTTTCCGTGAGGTTGCAAGGGGTCTAATCGTTTGCACGTGGCTGTTTCTTCCCAGGCTCAGACACTTGGACGCCCCTGGAGGAGCAGTTGTTTAAAGAGGCTTTTTATGTGCATAAGAAGAATTTCCACCTGATCCAGAAGAAGGTAAAGCCGTTAGACCGAGGCGGGTCACGGGTTGGTAGCGTGGAGGGGAGTTTTAACCCAGAAAAGTCGTCTTTTGAATGGTGCATTGTAATCCTGTCCTTGGGATGCCGCTTCATTCCAAAAAGATACCGGTACAAGACATAATTGGCTCTAATGTCTACCGAATTTGCCTGAATATCAAGCGAATATTTAATCTCTCCAGTACAAAATACAGGAAATACTAGAAGAATACTGACACGTTCCGCTGACCATCGGCACGAAACATACAGTTCTGCCCTCCCAAGGCTTCTTTACGGCCCTTTCAGAAGAAGGGGGCTCGTTTTCAGCCTGATCTCACCCGTGCGTTGCGCTGTGGGAACCGCAGACACAGGGGAGGACAAACAGCGCTGGATAGATCCGTCCTGGGTCTGTGCCTTCAGCGTTTTCCTGCGGTATTTCCCTCATCGATCGCTTCTGGTTTTCTCCCGACAGATTCAGACGAAGACTGTGGCCCAGTGCGTGGAATATTACTACACCTGGAAAAAACACGTCAGGTTTGGCGCCACCCGACCAGGATGGACAGCCAAAAGGCTGCAGCGAGGCACGGATGAGGTGGAGGAGGCCGAAGAGAAGGTAGGAAAACTGCCGGGGGTGGGTGCGAGATGCCGCTCCTCCATGAACCCTTCGTCCCAGGCTCTGGGAAACGATCCACTTCGTGTTAAACCTGCTGATGATGATTTTTGGGGATGTTTTGTAACGTCCCAGTGCTCCGTCAAAGGAACTGTTGGTGACCCACCTCTGCGCGGGTGTTGCCAAAACCTTCCTTGCCAGGAAATGGGACTTTGGCTCACAGAAACACATATTATTTAGGTTTTTTTTTGGTGGTAGACACCGGGTAACCATGTCCCTTCAGTGCTCAGTAATTCTACGTTTTAAACCCATTTTACAGACTTTTGTGGAGGAAAGTGCTGTTCCGCTGAGGACGGTAGAAATAATACGGTTTTTCTTTCACCATCTGTCTTCGCACCCCATCCTCCCCGCCGAGTTTCAGCATTGTTTGGGCTGTTTTAGCGTTCGGAGGAGCTCACCGGGGCAGGCTGGGGCTGACAGAACACGTTCCACCCGGCACACAAATAGACCCCTCACTGCCTGGGCCATTTGGGGATGTTTCCAGCCAGTTTTTCGCTTTAGCTGTCCCCCTTGCTGAGGAGAAGGAGAAATGAGCACAGGCTGTCTGCTTTACAGGCTGGTTGCAGCCCGAAGAAGAGGCGCCGGCTCGGGCCCAATGAAAAGCTCACCAAGAAGCAGAAGAGCAGCGAAAAGACGCCCCGTGGCACAGGCAGTCCCTCCCGCCATTCCGGGGACGCTCCGTGCGGGGCTGGAGGCGCAGGCGATGTGGCTGGGTTTCCCTGCGGGCAGTGTGGAAGGTGAGCCGCTCGTTTTTTCTTCTCAAAACCCGCTGCTTTGGGCTCAAACCGATGGAGACTCGGCATTTCCATCCTCTTCCCATCTCCTCCGCACTCGGGGCTCCTCCGTCTCCCGCTGACTGCAGCCACAAGGGTCTCTCTCTCTCTCTCTCCCTTTGAAGGCCCTTTCCTCCCATTACAGGCCTGGGGCGGTTCATCTCCTCGGGCGAGAATCCCAGCGTTTCTCGTTTTTTTTTGGCTGAGAAAAAGGTTCCACTGAAGTTCCTTCTTGCGGTTTGCGGCCCGAGGGCTCCCGCGCTACAGTCGCTTGTGCCACGCAGAGCCACTTGAGTTTCAGTCTGACCCGATTTTAAGCCGTCTCGCCGTTACTTCTCTTATTTTAATCCCTAATGATCTGCCGTGTTTAACCACCGAGGTCCCACCCACCCGGGGGTACTGGCACAAGCTGTATGGCACCACGCAGCAAAACAGACCAGAAGCTCACAAAAGTAGAAATAATGAAATGTCATCTAATGATTATTTTTTTTAAAAAAAAAAAAAAAAGGAATTCAAAATCCCTGTTTGTTTTCTCCCTTCCAGGGTGTTTGGGACAGTCAACGGGAGGAATGCGCACGTGAAATACCATCGCCTGCAGGAGGATCGGAAGGCCCCAGAGGAGTCTTTAAAGGGCGGCGAAGCCGGCAGAAGCCCAGAGGGTGACCGCCTCTAGTTGGCAACTGGGCAACTGCCGGTTCAGCCCGGCAACCAGGTCCCTTTCATGCTCTGGGAAAACCCACCCACCATCTCTCGCCTCTGGCAGCACCTGAGCTCTGCGGAGGGTCCACCACCACGAGGTCGCCCCCACTCACGAAAGACCCACAAGATGAGAATGGCAGAGAAAGAGTTATCATATTTAATAGTGTTTCCCCCTTAGGTAATAGTCCCGTGTAGGTTTTAGGTCTTAGCTAGCCATCCTTTAGGTCTTAGTTTTAGGCTTTAGTGTTCTTCTGATAGGAGTGAGATTTGTTGTTCTGGTACGAGTCAGGATGTTTATCTTGTTATAGGAGTAAGTGGGGGGGGTTATGTGTTGTTGTCCTTAATTTATTACATTGGGTTGTTGAACGTTCCAGTCCTGGGGCTGCTCTTGCTGGGTCTGTGCTGTAAATAACTGAAGCCGTCAAAACCCGTTCCACACGGTTGGTGGTGCAAAGTGAAGGAGAACCTGGGTCCGCGCCGCGTGGTGCTGTTCCCTGGTTGGTTTTCCCACTGGAAAGCACTGTGGCACCACCGTGGCAGAGCCAGCAGCAGGATTGGGGTGGGTGAAGGCGTTGGATGGCCGCGAAGCCTCTCGGTTATCCGCCAGAGTTGGCGTTGGCCTTTCGTGCTGCACTGTAGCGCCCATCGGTGTTTGATTGCACAAATAACGCGGCTTTCGGCAGTGAAAATGGCAGTTGGATTAGTCCAGGGAATGACATTGGAGTTTTCCCTGACCGGATGGCTGCAAAGGTTTTTGTCATCATAGTGAGTTTTGTTCGAATGTCTTAAGAGTCTCGTTATCAAGCAATTATCTCAATCTTATGTATTAGTGATACGGGATAGAAAATGAGGCTCATCCAAGTACAGAAAGACTTGGATAAGTCTCAAAGGGGGGAATTGTTGTAGTAAAACGGACATCAACTAGGAAAATTAAATGTCATTGAAGCAACAAAGGAAACCTGCTGCTGCTCAAGTCCTCTCTACTGCCCCAACGCTATTTCTTGACCTCATCTTCACATAGAGAAATAGTTACTGGACACGATTTATCTATGGTTCAGTTAAGGAACTACCCAGCAGGCGATGGAGCACTGTTGAGAAGCAGGGGGTTCCTGTCGAGAGAGCCATGAACTGTAGGCCTGGTCAGCAAACCCCGAAAACCACTCGGAAGTGCCAAGATGAGAGGAAAAGCAGGTAAAAGGGAGTTCCGGCAGGGGGAGATGGTGACCACCCACTCATTGACCACCTCCCCAAACGGTACCACCTACTCAAAAGAAGGAAAAAAAAGACAGAGTCTGCGCACTCCTTTACGTGGGAAGCAAAGAAATCTCGACCAGTCATTAGAGGGAATGACAGGGAATATGTATTAATTGTTCGAATATGTAATAATCAATGAATGAAAGGGGAGATTTTTGGAACTAAGGTGTGAGCACTCCTGTTTTGGGACAAGCAGCCCATTTCTGCGCATTAATGGCATAAACTTAGAAATACCTCTGCTCTGTGTGTGTGACAAAACGGGAAAAAGGGCTTCACTGAGAGGTTCAAATTAACAATTTCTTTGGACTTCTCTCACAGGTCCAATACGTCACTATTGCAAGTTCTGTGTGTGCGATGGCGATTACACTATTGCGGTTTAGAAGCAACTAGCGGGATCCACTATTGCGAGCTACAAATGCCCCCGACAAGTAGCAACACAAACCACGAGGGCGCTCGATATTAATGCCTTAGAAGAGTGCACCAGTCACAAACTCAATCGCATGCCCTATACCGTACGGATGTTTCTTAGTCACTTACCCTCTCTCTCTCAGGTGAGGTCGCTCCATCCCGGGGAAGTTACCCTGTACAGCGTCCTGGATGGGGGGGACAGATCTCCTAGGGGCCAGCTGTATCCTTGGAGGATTCCCCATTTGTCTCCCCAGACCCTGCGGTTTATATTTCCTGACTCGGTGAGGGTGCAGGATTATGAATTATGCCCGAGTGGATTACACTGTCTGGGATATTTCCCTCTGGTGGTGCCATAGCGAAGTCTCTGTTGCCAGTTTGTGATGTCCGGCGCTCAACGTCACGGGAAGAGTGGTGGGATGGGACTCGGGGCATTTTGATTGTTAAGGGCCATTTGGTTTTGGTTGTTCTGCACCATCTGGAGATAAGCCCGGGCTGAGCTGTTTTGCAGCTCCCCCCAAGTTCTCTCTGCACAGCCAAGGCACGGCGGGGATGGAGCTGAGTGGGATGGCAGCTCCCTGCCTCTCACCTCTGGTGCTCCGAAACCGGCTTGGCTGGCTGCTCCCACACAGGGAGGCGTGTGCATCACGAAGCCCGCACTAAAGCGGGGTGGGGGCAGTTGGTTAGCAAAGCCAAAGTGGTTATTAATGGTGGTTAATGGCACACTAATTACGCCCGTGTAATGCGGAAGCTCAGATGCCCCCTAACCACCCCCCCCCCCCGGTGCTTCTCTAGCCAGGCGAGCGCTGGGCGTCCCCCCCGCAGGAGAGGAGCGCAGCTCCGGGGTGGGTGGAAGGGCATCACCCTCTTGTGGTTCGCTCCAGGTAAACGAACTGCAAAACTTAACCAGCGCGGCAGTCATTGTGCCACGAGACCAAACCCCAGACGAGAACGAGGAGGTCATCGTTAAAATCATTGGGCATTTCTTTGCCAGTCAGGTACGGTTTGGCCGTGGTGTTACCCGATATTCCCTGGCCGCTTTCATCCACCGAGGAAAGGCATGGGTCTTGCTGAGCCCAGCAGCACCCGAGCGATCTGCTGCTCTTCTTTTGGGTGGTCTCTGTGCCCCCAAGAGGCACTGAAGGTGTTTCGGTAGCTTCCCCCCAGCTGTGCAAGTGCTGAAATTGAAGATTGGCTCGATTGATCTAAAAATGTGTGTTCTGGAGGCCGTGCAGAGCAGCGCCCAGGGTGTGAATGGACTCCTCTGTGCAGGCAAAGCCACCCGCATCCCACCTGGGTGCATCTTCCATAACTGCACAGCGCCAGATGAGGGAAATGCTCCAGCAGGTGAAGCAGCAGGAGCAGAAACACGCTCCGGGAGCCCCGGCCTCGCAGCACAGCAAGGGAGGCTCCCGCCGTGCCGCCCAGCACCGCCCGATGACTGTAACCCCGCCGCCAGACATCCCCCCCCCCCCCCAGCAGGTCAGGGGAGCAAACCAAAGACCCCCCCAAACACACAGCCCCCATTCCCCGCGGCGCTGCGAGGATGCACAGCCGAGGGGTACGGGGAGGGCTCTCTCCATCCCACAGCCTCCCCCTTCCTCCTCCCTCGCCTCCCGACGCTCTCCCTTTAGTTGGACTAACGTGGGCAGGTTTGGGTACCTCAGCACCTCACGCTTGTGTCTCCCTTTTAGAGAGTCTGTATGCCTTGGAAACCTGAGAGTTGGAGGGTTTTTTTATTAATTTTCTAATAAAAAAAGAAACGAGTTGGACAAAACGATGGGAATAGGCAGCACTCTGGTCATTCTCTCCGGGGCGTTGTGGAGGAAGGCTGCCAGTCTTCCTCCCAGTGTACTTTTCCCCGTTGGCTCCAGACTGCTGCTGGGGCTGAGCTCTGAGCCGCCAGAGCGGTTCTCAGCAGACGGTCGGCGCAGACAATGAGGCCCTGAATAGCCCTTCCTGTGCTCTTGATGGCTCCGGATGGCTCTGCTCCTCTGCTGCTTCTAAGGTGGGGCTGCCCCAGTGCCCTCACTCAGGAGCCTTTTGTCTGTGCAGGTCTCACTTGTGACAGGGGGTGGGGGTGTTGCCAAACTAACTGCTGTGTTGCGATGTGTGAGTGGGTGTTCCTGCCCGTGTCAGTGCCAGAGCTCTTCCGTAGGCTCCTTCTGCCAGCGGAGAGCCAGGGGCCGCTCCTTCGGGAGAGAGCTTGTTTAAAAAGAGAAGAAATAAAAAAAAAAAAGGGAGGGGGGGAAAGGGAAAAAAAAAGTGGAAAAAAAAAGGGGGGGAAAAGAAAAAAGGGGAGAAAAGTAAAAAAAGAGAAAAGTGAAAACGGGGGAAAAGGGGGAAACAGAGAAAAAAGGGGGAAAAGGCAAAAAAAAAGGGAAAAAACAAAGGGGAAAAAGAGGAAAACAGTAAAAAAAGAGAAAAAGTAAAACGGGGGGAACGGGAAACAGAAAAAGGGGGGAAAAGAAAAAAAAGGGAAAAAGGAAAAAGGGGAAAAGAGAAAAGGGGGAAAAGAAGTGAAAAAAAAAGGAGAAAAAAAATATGGGGAAAAGGGGAAACAGAAAAAAGGGGGAAAAAGCAAAAAAAAAGGGAAAAAGAAAAAAAGGGGAAAAAGAGAATAAAGGAGGGGGAAGCAAAAAACAAAAGGGAGAAAGAAGAAAACCCCCACATATTAAAAAAGAATGGTAGAAAGGAAAAAGCAAACAAACCAAGGAAGGAAAGTGGGAACATCCCCCGGGCAGGAGGAGGGACAGGAGCCGGGGGAGGGCGGGGCGTGGGGGGAGGTGGCGGTGCCAGCGCCGGCCCCGGGGGCTGCGACACCACGTTTTTGTCCTCTACTGCAAAGTGTTCTGTGAAAAAAACAACCAAATCCCACCCAACGACAACATCAAAACCCAAAGAGAAATCTCTCCAGCTCACACGAGCCTGAGCTCGCTCTCCGTTGCTCTCTTTCCAGTGTCTCGGGGGGGGTCACGGCCGAGCTGAGATTGGGGGGTGGTGATGGTGGGAGTTTGCCCCATGGCTGTGATGGGGGGAGAAGGGGTGGGTGGGGAGTGGGGGATGTGGTGTGGGGGTTTTTTTGGGGGGTGGTGGTTTTTTGCCAGGCGTCGCTTTACCCAGTGGCTGTGGGAGGTGTTGGCATCAGGAAGCCTGTGCTAAAGCGGGGTGGGGGCCTCGCCGCAGTTGGTTAGCAGAGCCAAAGTGGTTATTAATGGTTATTAACAGCACAGTAATTAGGCCCGTGTAATGGGGAAGCTCAGATGCCCCCTAACCAACCCCCCCCCGGTGCTTCTCTAGCCAGGCGAGCGCTGGGCGTCCCCCCTGCAGGAGAGGAGCGCACCTCCGGGGTGGGTGGAAGGGCGTCACCCAACGGGGAGAGGACCAAGATGGGGCTTGGGTGTCCCTTGGGGTGGCGGGTTAGGGCTGTTGGGGGCTGCCATGACGAGGGACACCCCCACGCCTTTCTCCATGGCTCCCACAGCTCTGCTCTCTCCCACCCTCCCACCCATCCAGTGCCACCAGAGAGGCGGTGTCCCCCCTCCCGGGGCGGGCAGGGGCTGTGCCACCCCATCTAACACCTCAATGCACCAAAGCACCTCACTGCGGGAGGGACCCTGTGCCTGGTAGCCCCGTGCGCCCCAGCACTGTAAGGATGGGGCTGAGCCCCCACCAGGGCCACCCTGTGCAAACCAAAGACCCCCCAAACACACCCCACTCCCCCCATTCCCCGCGGCGCTGCGAGGATGCACAGCCGAGGGGTACGGGGAGGGCTCTCTCCATCCCACAGCCTCCCCCTTCCTCCTCCCTCGCCTCCCGACGCTATCCCTTTCGTTGGACTAACACAGGCAGAGAGAGAGAGAAAGAGAGGTTTTATTATTCTTTTTTTTTTAATTTTTTATTTTTTATTTCCAAAAAGCCACCGGGTTTTCATCCCAGGCATGGCCAGAGGAGCTCGCCCAGCGTTGAGGAGGGGAGGTTGGGCTGCGGCGCACAGCGCAGCAGCTCATCAGTTTTTAGAATTAATATAACACTAACGAAACTAAGGGTGATTTTTAAGTTTTGTAAGGATTTTAATTATTTATTTATTTATTTCATTTCAGAGGGGGCCGGGGCGGGAGGGGAACATTTGTTTTTTAGCAAAAGCCGGCTTTTCTAGAGGTTAAAGGAAAGGCCGTGCTCAGATGTAAATGCTCCCCTCCAGCGTCCTGGATGGGGGGGACAGATCTCCTAGGGGCCAGCTGTATCCTTGGAGGATTCCCCATTTGTCTCCCCAGACCCTGCGGTTTATATTTCCTGACTCGGTGAGGGTGCAGGATTATGCCCGAGTGGATTACACTGTCTGGGATATTTCCCTCTGGTGGTGCCATAGCGAAGTCTCTGTTGCCAATTTGTGACGTCCGGTGCTCAACGTCACGGGAAGAGTGGTGGGATGGGACTCGGGGCATTTTGATTGTTAAGGGCCATTTGGTTTTGGTTGTTCTGTGCCATCTTGAGATAAGCCCGGGCTGAGCTGTTTTGCAGCTCCCCCCAAGTTCTCTCTGCACAGCCAAGGCACCGCGGAGATGGAGCTGAGTGGGATGGCAGCTCCCTGCCTCTCACCTCTGGTGCTCTGAAACCGGCTTGGCTGGCTGCTCCCACACAGTGTGTTACTGGCTTGCCCAGCAGGTAAAGAACCCAGATTTGAGACGCCACTGGGGTGTCCATAAGGGGTCCTGGGCTGCCCTTATGGGGTCCTGGGGGGGGCGGGGGGGGGGTCTTGCAGGCCAGAGGGAGTCTGGGGCAGCCCTTCAAGGATCTGGGGGTCCCCTCTGGTGCCTCTGGGGAGGGTTTTGTGGCTGGGGAGGGCCCAGCTGGTTTCAAGAGGTGCTTCCTCCCTTTCTCCAGCCCACCCAGCTCCCCCAACACCACCCCCCCCCAGGTTGGTGGGTGCCAGCAGTGCCAGCCTGTCCCACTGGGTCGGGCACTGAGGGGGGCACAGCCCCAGCCGCGGGATGGGAGGAGGAACCACAGCACCAGGGATAGAGACCAACATTTTATTTCTTTAACGTTTCCCATGGGGTCACCAAAGGGTTGCGTGGCTGCACCGCAGCTGGTGCCAGGAGGGACTCCAACGTCCCCCCCGCAGCTCACCTGGCTCCGCTCGTGATGCTTTTGATGGGGCTCAGCGCGGTCTCTTCTGTGCTACGGACCAAGCGGCTCCAGGTAGGCGACTGCTGCACCGCACTGTGCCGCAGCGTGGGGTGGTGTGGGGGGCTGCGGCACGGGGCTGGGAGCTGCTCCTGTCTCACCCAGCTCCCGGGGTCCTGCAGAGGGACTGGAAGAAGCCGAATCAAGGGATAACGGATGCAAGAGCCCACGCACAGGAGCAGAGAGGTGAGTGGCCCTGGCACCGAGCACCGTGCAAACAGCCCACACCCCACGGCAGCCCTGAGCCGGGGCTGTGCCGGGGGCTGCCGGCCGCTCACTCCGTCCCCTCCCTCAGCAGCTTCTCGGCTAGCGGATGAAGGATGGGAGCTCAAGTCGACACAGGAGAAGCAGGGAGTGTGGGGGAGACCCCCAGATCCTGCCCCAGACCCTCAGCCCGTGCCCTGCCCTGCCTGCGCTGGGCAGCCCTGCCCGCCTGCTGAGGAGGGGGTGCTGCCCACGGGCTCCAGCGGAGGAGACGGTGTGCAGCGGGTCTCTTCTCTCTCCTCCTCTGCAGGGCAACCAAGGAGGCAGCGAGGAGGGAGCACCAGGCCCCACAGGACCCACTGGGCTCCCTGCCAACCATATACCATCTGAGCAGTGATGCTTCTCTCTACCCCCTGCCCCCCCCCCCCAAGCCCCCAGGTCCCCCTGCCCTCCTCTGCCGCCTATAGGTCCTATCAGTGGGGACAGCTCCTTCTGGTCCAGGCACCCCCCGGGCTCCTGGGCCCCCCGAGGGCCACCGCAAGAGCCCCTGCAGCCTGTGCTCGCTGGCCAACTCAGAGGACTGCAGCAGCCTGTTGCGGAGCAGCTCCTCTTCCCAGAGCTCCCTCTACCACTTCCTGGAGGCCTGGCCCAGTGCAGCAACAGAGCCAGTGGTGCTCACACACTCAGGACAACCCCGCTCTCCCATGGCTGCTGGTGGAGCAGTGGGGAAACTGGGGCCGGTCCTCGGCCAGGAGCCTCCACAGGAGCTGCCAGCAGGGACCGAGAAAGAGTGGGTTCCCAGGCAGGGGATGGACAGGACACAGAGGCCCACGGACAAGCACCTGTCCCCCGGAAGGCCCCCAGCCATGGACATGGACCAGGTGGAGCGGGTGCTGGAGATCACCCGCACTTTCCAGGCCTTGAAGGCAAAGACGGAGGAGTCCTGCAAGACCACGGGCAGGGAGTGTGGCCAGGCAGACCCAGGGCTGTGCAGGACAGGAAGGTGCCCGCGGCAGGGCTGCGCCTGGCTGTGGGGCTACTTGAAGGGCTGGTGGAGATGCCACTAGCCGTGTCTGCTTCTGCCAGCCCTGCAAGCGGTGACAGCACCAGGCCCAGAAGACCAACAGTGCCCCGAATACTGAGCGGCTGTGGGGTGTGGGGCCAGGAACCCCTCTGGGGTACCCCCTATGTGAAACGTTAAAGAAATAAAATGTTTGTCTCTAGCCCTCGTGCTGTCCTTCCTCCTCCCGTCCCATGGCTGCGGGTGCTCCCCCGAGGGAGCAGGCTGCAATCAGCAAGCACTCTGTGTTGAGCTCCCCTGCTCACAGCCATGCTCCGCCTGAAGGCGGCGAGGCAGAAGCAGTCTCCAGCCAACTTGGGCGCAAAAAGGTTCATCTGACTCAGCGGGTGAGGAAGGGCCCGTTTCAACTCTGTACCTCTGGCATTCTCAGGTCGGAGGATTTGATGGAGCCAACTGAGAGCGGCAGCATACGCTGCGGGGCTCTGAGCTGCTGCGTGGTGCCAGGTCTATCCAACGTCAGGCAGTACGTTCCCAGGAGACTTCACTGCTAACAACTCTTCCGAGGAAGTGGGGCCGTTTCTGTTGTCGTAGCCTGCCTGGAGAAAGAGCCCCACGGAGCTAAGAGTCTGCTGAGCAGCAAGGGAGCAGAGTCGCTGACTCTCAACCAAGGACTGAAATACAGCAACTCACTCTATTGCCTTCCCCCTTCGCCCGCTGCCTCCCACAGTCTAGAAGAAAAGAACCAGGGAGCTCCAAAGGAGGGGACCCCTCCCCCACTCCCCCAAATCTGCCCAACACCTCCAAAGCTCCCTCAAGACACGGGACTCCTCCCACACACCTCCACTCCCCACACCGCAACCCTCCCCCTCCCCCAACGCTCCAAAAAGCAGCAGTCCTTAGGGCAGACTCCTTAAGCTGACTCCACAGCTACGGCTCCCCGTCGGCTCCGGGGGAGACAAGGGGGCCCCGGGGCTCTCCGTGGGCTTTAAGGGGGTCCCAGGGCTGCCCACGGGCTCCCAGCAATGCCCGTGCCCACCACCCACCCCCGCTTCAGGGGGCCCAGCGATGACACCCCCCGACCCATCTCGGGGGTACCTGGGGGGACTCGGCCGTGGGCTGGAGGCGGGCCAAGGGGGCACGGCCGGGCTGACCTGCCGGGGGGAGCTGAGAGCGGAGCCCAGAGCGGAGCCAAGCGCCCGCCCAGGCCGGCCCCGGGCACCCTGCGCTGCGGCCGGGGCTGCCACCACCTGCGGGGAGCGAGCGGGGGGTGAGGGGGCGGCAGCGGAGGACGGGGGGGGGGAGCTAAATCGGCCCTGTTCCCCCCGGGGACCCCCCACTCGGCTCTGCTCCCCCCCAAAAAGGCCCAGGCCGCCCCCCGAGTCCCCCAGCCCGGTCCCGACACCCCACAATCCCCCGAACTGGCCCTGGACACCTCCGCACCACCGCTCCTGCCGCCGCCGCCGCCGCCGCCGCCGCCCCGCCCGCCCACTCTCCTTCTCCCGCTCCTGCTCTCCTCGGCCCCGGTCCCCCCCGTCTCTCCCGGTACCGACCGCCGACGCACACCGGAAACGTTCTCCTTCGCGTCCGCCCAACCGCGCACGCGCCGAAGGGCAAACCCGGGCCACGCCCCCCAGCGTCGCCGCGGCGAAAGCGGGCGAGAGGGGCGGGGCCGCGCCGAGGAGAACGAGGGGGCCGGGCTCCACCGCAGCCCCGCACCGGGCACTGCGAGTTCGAAACCATCCCTGCCCTCCCCAAAATCAGCCGGGACCGCCCGAAACCAGCCCAGCCTTCTCCAAAATGAGACGGATGTCCGCCTGCAGAGCTCCGCCAGCCCCCCCGACGGACATCACGGGGATGGGGGCAAAGAAAACAACCAGAAAGGTACTGAAAAGAACGTGGAGACGGTGCTTAGAGATCCTTCCGAGAGGCAAAACACGGCCTTTGTTCTCATTTTTGAACACGGGGTTTCGCAGTGCTTCGCGGGCAGTGGTTATCCAGGGGCATCAGCTATCCCGGGAAGCGAACGTTCCCATCCCGTGTGGCAAAAGTCCACTCGCATGAATAACTTAGACAAAACCCGCCCACAAAAGGACAAGAGGCACCTTTGGTCACCTTTTGCTTGAAGCTTCGCTAAAACTGTATACTCAGATTAGCCCTGTCCTGCAGTTTCTTTCCCAGAGTTTTGCCCCAAACCCACGCTTCTAGCCCCGCTCCCCAAGCCCTCCCTCGGGGCCCACCGCCTTTCCCCAGCCCAGCCTGTCCTTAAAGCTTTTCTTTCCACACACAGCCCTTTCCACTCACCTCCCTCCGGGGCCTCCTCTCTCACAGGCACCTCACAGCCCTGCAAACCTCCCTCTCCCGAAAACCCATTCCCCCCTCGCTCCCCCCTCACGCAACACCTCTTCCCCTCACACACTCGCTCCCACACCCCCCACCATCCTCTCTTCCTCTCTCCTCCCCCTCCCCCCATCTTTCGCCCCCCCTTCCCCTCTCCTCCCATTCAAAATGCCGCCGCCCTTCCCTTCCCCTCTCGCCTTTTCCTGCCTCAGCCCCCGCCCCCCGCTCAGGTGACACCGCACACAGCCGCCATGAGGCGCGGCGGGGAGGGCCGGGGCTGTGAGAGGCGATGGCGGTGAGGGAATTTTCCTCTTTTTTCCTCTTCTTTTCATCTCCTCAGGCTTCGGGCAGCCCCGCGTGGGCGGCTGGAGATCCCCCCCTCCCCTTCCAGGAGTGGCCCCGGCCCTGGGGCGGCCCCCGCCTCCCTCCTCCCCACAGGCTCTCCTCAGGGAGAGCCCCCAAATCTGTCCCCTGGGCGGCTCCACAGCCTCCTGTGTGTCCGGGAATGGGGTTTCCCTCAGGGAGAGCCCCCAAATCCATCTCTGTCGTTGCCCTACAGCCTCCTGCATGGCTGGGAGCAGTGATTCCCTCAGGGATAGATCCCCCCTCATCCCCAAACCTATCCCCAGGGTGGTCCCACAGCCTCCTGCATGGCTGGGAGCAGTGTTTCCCTCAGGGAGAGCCCCCAAATCCATCCCCAGGGTGGTCCCACAGCCGCCTGTGTGGCCAGGAACGGCGTTTCCCCCATGGATGGAGCCCTCTCCTTCCCCCTACCCCACTCCTGGGCAGCCTTTTCCTCCCTCCCACCTTCTCCCCACAGCTCTTCCAGGGCTGGGAAAACACTCCTGCCCTTTCTCTTCCTGCGGGTTTTGAGAAGAGCCCCCTGTCTTCCCAGCCCACACGTGGGGTGTGGGCAGCTCCACGCCTTGTGTTTGAAGCGGGAATTGGGATATTTCAGTTTTCTTCTGCGATCAGGCATGGTTGTGAAAGGGCCAGTTGTAGTGGTTAGGCTTTGGTGGGTGAGTAACAGCAAATCTTATTGAACTTTTCCTTTTTTTCAGATTTTGTGTAGGGGGCTCGTTGTCCTCACGCCCGCGAGTTCTGCTCCAGGTCAAGCGAAGCCCCATGGAACTGGCCCTAAGGGCGGCGGCGGCCATGGACCAGCGCCCCTTTGGCGTCGAGAACGTGGTTTATTTTGAGGTGAATCTCCCTGTTTTTCTTGAAAAGCGGGGGGCTGGTTTGTAGTGAGGCTTAAAACCCCGGGTTGTGCCTAAGTGTGGGGCTGATTTCAACCTCAGGGGCTGCGACTCCGTCCTCAGGGGCTCCGACTCACAGCCCTGGCAGCACCGTCAGCGCGCTGGGCTCAGCGTTCTCTTGTATTTTGAAGGGTTTCTTACGGATCGGCAGCAGCCGGGGATATTTAGCAGCTGTGTATTGGTGGTGGAATCCGTGTGGTGAAAAGATCTTTGGGGTAAAGAGGTGAATAGGTGGTTTGTTTTTTTTTCACCTCGAGAATGTTTCTTGTTGCCTTGTACCTGTAAAAAGATGTTCAAATCGTTAAGGTGTTCAAATCGTTTCATAAAATTACCCCCTAGACAGGAATATGTTTTGTGGTTGGTTTGAGGTTTTTTTATGAGTCCTTTCAGCCTGCTCTCCAGGTGGAAATGGGCAATGCAAAGGCATTACAATGATAGATTTGCTAAATATGTTGCCAAGGTCTATATTAGTGGCTTTCCCTGAAGCGGGGAAAAGACGTCCTGTTTAATTCTTGTTTGCATTTCAAATTCTCTGTGAAATGGATTAAGCAGAGAGGGCTTCTTTTTGTGGGTCTGCCCTTGGGAGGAGAACGCCTTTAGGAAAAGGCTTTTCTGGAGGGGATGGAGAACTTAATTGCTGATGTCTCTAAAAGCGCGCCCTGTTTGGGTGCTTTGAATTTTCCAGTGTGGGAAAAGCCGCAGAAGTGTGTATTTCTGTCCAGCTGCAGAGAAATGGGTAATACTGAGCCCTACAATAGCTTGGTTGTTTTTTTTCCCCTGTGTGATGACTGGTGTGGAGGGAGTTTGTACCAAAGAGTCAACTTCTGATTGTGGGCAGCCCCTGTTTTAGGAACTGTTGCGCAGATTGCTTATCGATGCAACTGCTGCCGCGACTCCCGCACTCCCTGCTGCTGTCAAGCTTTTATTACTTGTTCTGAAAAGCTCTCGAAATACGTGCAGAGCTGCGCGGCTCCCCCGAGCCAGGTGTCCACGGCCACTGCCTCCTCGGCTCCTGTTGGCCATGGCTGACTATTTTCAGCAGGATTCGAATATGTCTGTGTGCTCCTCCTTCCTTTTTAGCCATCTGTTATTTGAGTTTGGGACTCGGAGGCCTTACTGTCTTCCTGCGCTCTGTTTTTTATCACTGTTGACAGTTCTGGATTCACCAATAACAGTACTCAGCGCTTACATCTGGAACTCCCTGAAAACAATGAACTCATTGATCCAGGGCCAAAGGTTTAGAAATAAATGGAACAAGGTCAAGCCTTGGGATCTTTAGTAACGTGATTCGGAGCCTCTCACCTGGCTTCTTGGTGGAGCTGGCACAGAGGTCGGTGATAATCCAAAACTGCAGAGCGAGCTGGGTGCCCGTGGAAGGGGAACCGCACTCTCAAGTGGAAATACTTGGGGTCTCGTTGCCTGTGGGAGGGAAAGGGACGTCAAGAGTCAACCTAAAGGAACTTCTCACCTTCAGAGGTCGCGCTCTGGAGGTGATGGTTAATTGAGGGGAGTCGTGGAAGTGTGCCTTACTGAGCAACATGCTGCTGCTGACCCGAGACTAAATGTCTCCAAAGTTTGGGATTGGTTTAAGTGCTTTTTGGTTATTAGCTGGATGTCACTCTTAGAAGCACCTCTTGCCCTGTCTGGAGGGGTTTGCTGCTGCCTCCTGCATTGGGCCGAGGGGACCGGCAGCCCTCAGGACAGGGACTTTCTCAGGCGCGGAGGTTAAACCTGGTGCGTGCTGCTTAAAAACTGCTCTGGGTGTTAGTGCGGCGGTCACGGTGAGAAATGTGTTGGCTTAGGGGAGCCTGAGATTTGCATTCCTCTTAACTGCGGGGGATTTTGGGGAGCCTGTGTGGTACAATCCCCTTCCTGCTCCCAGATTCCTGTCACTGACCCGTCAGCGGGGTGTTAGCAGAGCTGATGCCCGCAGCGGCTGAGGGTCGGCATGATCCCGGCATCTGGTGCCAAGGAATGGGAGCGTGGCCCATTTCCATCACAGCTTGTGAGGGAAATAGTGCGGTTTGATATAGCCGGGGTGCGTAAACGGGGATTCCTCTTTGCACATGTGCTTACAGGGTGCACGCATGTGTGTTACGTGGAGTGTTTCTTAATGCCTGCGAAGATTTACGAGATTGGTTAATGAGCGTTGCTTTGCTGTGCAAGTGCAAAGTGTTATTTTCATGGAGAAACCAGCTCGGATGTTCCGTTTAGGCATTCTGCCTTTAAAAAAAGAAAAATATTTTAAAGCTTTCCTTGCAGGCAGAATGACATCTGCTTTTGAGGATTGTTTCTTTCCCTGCTGGGTGGGAAAATCTACAGCCTCGCTAAGGCCGCAGAGGAAGAAAACTTGTCAGTTTCCTGGAGCAAACTGCAGTTTGGAGAGGGGGGTGTTTTGCCAGAGCGCCTTTTAGCACCTTGTCGGGCACATTTCTTTTCCCTGGGGGCTGAGGTTTAACATGGCCTTTTCATTTGCCTAGCTTTTGGTTGTATGAATTAATGGGTGTTTCAATGGGAACCACAAGACCTAATTTCTCAGTCGCCATCTTAAAAATTGTGCAGGGACGGAAGTGGGACAGGGAGGTGACCGGAGTGAAACGCTGAAGGCTGTTAAGGCTGGAATAAGGAATGGCGGGGCTTGTTCTGGTCACACACTATGACAATAAAAGGCCACGAGTTCCTCGTGGAGGTAAAGAACCGACAATCTGGGAGGGCGTTCAGGGATTTGCCTCATCGAAGGGTTTCCAGGGGAATATGGGGGTCACTCTCCATCTCATTCCTGGTGAGCTGCCTGCCTGTTAAGACCATTATTACTTTATAATCACGGAGGGAGGCCCTGAATTCAGGTTTGGGAAGCCATTAGCTAATTTTGTGGTTAATGCTTTTTTTTTTTTTCAGAGTGAGTCTGTGAATCGGTTCTCTGTGCTGAAGGTGAGACACGTCCTTCCCTCTGCTTTGGCAATGGCCGCTTTCCTTGGGCACAGGGACCACACAGCCCTCTGCACGTTTCTCGGTAAGTAAATTGTGGCTGTGCCGCCTTCCTGCCCGGCCTGGGGAGCTTGTCCTTTACTGAGTGAGAAAGCAAGTTTTTCCCTGGAAGAAATAAAGAGATTTAAAAATCTCTATCCTTCTGTGCAGCAGTGCCGTCCCAATGCGGCCTCGGGAGAGGCACCTTTCCTCCAGCGCTGGAACCATGGCAGGGAAGGGACCTGCTATATCGTTAGGTGGACGAATTTCATCGTTCTTTGGCAACAAACGAATGTGGTGACAATGGTGACCTGGTCCAGCCAGCCTTGGTGATCAGTCCGCTCCTCCCTTTCCCTGTGGGAAGGCTCCGAGGATCTCCTGGGCTGTAGGAAAGGGGAGGCAGTAAGGATGCTGTGCTGGGGAGCTTTGACTGCCTTTGCTGTCTTCCAGATGGAGAGATGGATCCGCAGCACTTGGGAGCTCACCTTCCCCAAACGCTGAGTTTGCCATTTGTTATCCACAAACAACGTGTTTTTCCGTGCAGGAAATGGATTTTTCAGAAATTCCAGCGTGTTATGGAAAGAAAACGCTCCTGGAGTTTTTAATGCAGGTCATTCTTTTTTGGTGTAGCGGTTAAAACGTGATGTCTGTAACTTTGAAATGAATATTTGTATGCATCTGTCAACGGGTACAATTCACATAGCCGCTCACAGGAGAAGGGATCTTAACCGCATTTCTGATTTTAGGCTGTATCGTGATAATGCCGGGGATTGATGTCGCGCTGGAGATTTTTCTCCAGTTTCCACCTTTTGCCACTAAATGAGCGGCAGAGATTTCCCAGCTAGACAGGCAGTGAGCTCTACGCAGGAATGTGAGCGCGGATCCAACGTTGACGGTAATTAAATTACGTTGTTCAGAGGTTCCTCCTTTAATGAAAGTCTGGAAAAGTGAAAAAGGAGGTGCCTTTCTCCTTTGGGATTGCTGTTGTGGCAGAGGGGATGGAAACAACCCACGGGGGTTTTGCTCCGCTCCTGGCTTTGGCTTGGAAAAAGCCCTGAACGGTTTGATCCCTGTGGGGCCAACTCTGAGCAGGGTGAGGGGCAGCTGTGCCAGGAGATCCAGAGGGTCCATCTCCACAGCTTCCGTGTCCAGTGAGCAGTTTCCCCGAAAGGAGGGAAATTCTGGGAGAATGGGGAGCGGTGTGTGATGATGAGGGCGGTGAGGAAGGCTAAAGGATGATCTCAACGATTTTAACTTGTGCTGTTTTTTCTATACATCTTTTGGGCAGAATGGATGGGGACTTTGGGTTTAGCCGAAGAAGGATAACCCTAAAATCAGCGTTGGGCCGTGAGTTCCGGCCCAGCGGTCAGAATAACCGCAAACCCTGGGGAAAGGGGGCTGAGGAGCGGGTGCACGGTTGGTTCGGCACCGGGGCTCTGCCAGTCCTTGCTGTTGCTCCCCATGGCTTGGCCAGTTCTCCCACTGCCCCGCAGCGCTGCAGAGGGTAACAGAGGGGTTATTTTGGCTGGAGTATACCCCCGTGCTTGCCAGAAATGGCCAGTGCTAGCCCAGGCTGGGCTTGCCACTCAGGCTGACCTCATGATGCCGGTTGCCGGCCTCCCGCGTTCTACACAACATTCCAACGGTGGTCTTGGCCCACCGTCGCAGCTCTTCTGCTGCTGGCTGTCGGTCTCAGAGTGAACCTCGCCAGTTTGCTCAGCGTTTGAGGAAGGAAGCGGCAATTTTCTTGCCCGATGGGGCGCAAAAGGGCTCACGTGGTGGAACGGTAATGCTGTTGGTGGCGAGAAGGGGCTGTGGGAGTTGTTAGAGGGCAGTTGGTGACGCTGTGCTGGGAAATAACTGCCGTACCTGACACGTCCCCTCCTTCGAAGCGGGTGCGTGCTAGCGTGCTGTTCCCAGCTCTCCTTCCTCACCTCCTCTGCCTTAACAATTTCAGACACGTCAACGTCGGCAGTGAATTTCAGGCCGAGATCCCAGACCTCCAGGACAGATCCCGGTTGGAGGAGGAGGAGGAGGGAGCATCGCTAGTGTGGAAGCCCTGGGGAGACATCGCAATGAACCCGGAAACACAGGACAGAGGTTTCTCTTCATGCTTTTCTTCCCAGGTCCCCCCCGAGATACTAAGGGTCGAAAACTGCACGTTTTCACAGCAGCTGTTTGTCCGTTGGGACCCTCTCCCTCTTTTCCTTGACAGCATTCGTGGCTGGTAGCACCCGAGGGTGGCTCAGATCTGGTGGGACAGTGAACAGATAACAACCGGTGGTGCTCTGAGTCGCGTCCTCTGGGAGAGACGGTCAGGGGCGTTTGTAGCTGTCCCACGTCAGCTGCAGCGACCTCGGGAGAGGGGAGATCTGTCTCTGGAGCTACCGGTCCCAAAGCTGCTCTGAAGGCAGAGAGAGCGATACCGGATAACCTGCCTTTTTTTCGGTGCCTTTTCTGGGTCTCCAGTCTGTCTGCTCTGTTTGCCCTCTGCCTTGTATCGCACTTTTTCTCCTTTCTTGACAAAAACTGACTTTCTGTTGGTTTTTGTTGCATTTCTAGTGACAAATCTGCTCAACTTCGCCTGCTCCAATGTCATGCCGGGGGGAAGAGCCAACCTGGAGCACGCCTTGCACCGCCTGCATGAAGCTCTGGTAAGAAGCAGCTCTTTTCGAATTCCTACTGGACTAGGAAATATTCTCATCAACTGCCGTGGGCGGAGGTGACCCCGACACGCTGTTGCTGAGCGTCGACTGAGTACCATCTTCCCACAGTGGGCTGAAGAGTTGATCTTTTGGCCCCTGCTGAGGGGAAATCTAAGTCTTGTTCTCTGAACTCCCGCAGGAGGGTCTGGAGATGTTGCAGTCTGGGGCACCCCAGCGACCTGAATCCCATCCCCTGGCTGATTATCATTACGCAGGTAAAGTGGAAGCAGAGCTTGTTGCTTCTCCGGGAATGCGAGCGGGTACTGCCGTTCCCTTTGTTCTGATTGAAAGAAGTGATTTTTAGAAACGTGCGAGCAGTGGCTCGTGTTCTTTGGGGCAGGGAAGTAGTCTTTTTAATCTGTTCTGGGGGCCTTTTGGCACGGGGAATGCCTCGTCCCTGTGTTCTAGCCTGCTGCTGTCCCTTGCGGTGACACCCCACGCCGCCCAACGCTCCTCCTTTCCCTCGCGCCCCGGCTTTACTGCGTGCAGGGCTTGCTCTGCTGGCAGCCATAACTGCTCGTGCTAACAAACTGCCTGCGGTGTTGGCTAATTGCTTTGCGAAGGAGGAGACATGTGGACGCGTGACAAATACATCGTGCGCGTTTCCGTGAGGTTGCAAGGGGTCTAATCGTTTGCACGTGGCTGTTTCTTCCCAGGCTCAGACACTTGGACGCCCCTGGAGGAGCAGTTGTTTAAAGAGGCTTTTTATGTGCATAAGAAGAATTTCCACCTGATCCAGAAGAAGGTAAAGCCGTTAGACCGAGGCGGGTCACGGGTTGGTAGCGTGGAGGGGAGTTTTAACCCAGAAAAGTCGTCTTTTGAATGGTGCATTGTAATCCTGTCCTTGGGATGCCGCTTCATTCCAAAAAGATACCGGTACAAGACATAATTGGCTCTAATGTCTACCGAATTTGCCCGAATATCAAGCGAATATTTAATCTCTCCAGTACAAAATACAGGAAATACTAGAAGAATACTGACACGTTCTGCTGACCATCGGCACGAAACGTACAGTTCTGCCCTCCCAAGGCTTCTTTACGGCCCTTTCAGAAGAAGGGGGCTCGTTTTCGGCCTGATCTCACCCGTGCGTTGCGCTGTGGGAACCGCAGACACAGGGGAGGACAAACAGTGCTGGATAGATCCGTCCTGGGTCTGTGCCTTCATTGTTTTCCTGTGGTATTTCCCTCATCGATCGCTTCTGGTTTTCTCCCGACAGATTCAGACGAAGACCGTGGCCCAGTGTGTGGAATATTACTACACCTGGAAAAAACACATCAGGTTTGGTGCCACCCGACCAGGATGGACAGCCAAAAGGCTGCAGCGAGGCACGGATGAGGTGGAGGAGGCCAAAGAGAAGGTAGGAAAACTGCCGGGGGTGGGTGCGAGATGCCGCTCCTCCATGAACCCTTTGTCCCAGGCTCTGGGAAACGATCCACTTCGTGTTAAACCTGCTGCTGCTGATTTTTGGGGATGTTTCGTAACGTCCCAGTGCTCCGTCAAAGGAACTTTTGGTGACCCACCTCTGCGCGGGTGTTGCCAAAACCTTCCTTGCCAGGAAATGGGACTTTGGCTCACAGAAACACATATTATTTAGGGTTTTTTTTGGTGGTAGACACCGGGTAACCATGTCCCTTCAGTGCTCAGTAATTCTACATTTTAAACCCATTTTACAGACTTTTGTGGAGGAAAGTGCTGTTCCGCTGAGGACGGTAGAAATAATACGGTTTTTCTTTCACCATCTGTCTTTGCACCCCATCCTCCCCGCCGAGTTTCAGCATTGTTTGGGCTGTTTTAGTGTTCGGAGGAGCTCACCGGGGCAGGCTGGGGCTGATAGAACACGTTCCACCCGGCACACAAATAGACCCCTCACTGCCTGGGCCATTTGGGGATGTTTCCAGCCAGTTTTTCGCTTTAGCTGTCCCCCTTGCTGAGGAGAAGGAGAAATGAGCACAGGCTGTCTGCTTTGCAGGCTGGTTGCAGCCCGAAGAAGAGGCGCCGGCTCGGGCCCAATGAAAAGCTCACCAAGAAGCAGAAGAGCAGCGAAAAGACGCCCCGTGGCACAGGCAGTCCCTCCCGCCATTCTGGGGACGCTCCGTGCGGGGCTGGAGGCGCAGGCGATGTGGCTGGGTTTCCCTGCGGGCAGTGTGGAAGGTGAGCCGCTCGTTTTTTCTTCTCGAAACCCGCTGCTTTGGGCTCAAACCGATGGAGACTCGGCATTTCCATCCTCCTCCCATCTCCTCCGCACTCGGGGCTCCTCCGAGACTGCAGCCACAAGGGTCTCTCTCTCCCTTTGAAGGCCCTTTCCTCCCATTACAGGCCTGGGGCGGTTCATCTCCTCGGGCAAGAATCTCAGCGTGTCTCCTTTTTCTGTCTGAGAAAAAGGTTCCACTGAAGTTCCTTTTTGCAATTTGCGGCCCGAGGGCTCCTGCGCTGCAGTTGCTCGTGCCAAGCGACATCACTTGTGCCACGCAGAGCCACTCGAGTTTCAGTGCAACCTGATTTTAAGCCGTCTCGCTGTTATTTCTCTTATTTTAATCCCCAACAATCTGCTGTGTTTAACCACCAAGGTCCCACCAAGCCGGGGGTACTGGCAGAGACTCTGTGGCACCACGCAGCAAAACACACAAGAAACTCACAAAAGTAGAAATAATGAAGTGTCATCTAAGGATTTATTTTTTTTTAAAAAAAGGAGTTAAAAATCCCCGTTTGTTTTCTCCCTTCCAGGGTGTTTGGGACGGTCAATGGAAGGAAAGTGCACGTGAAATACCATCACCCGCGGGAGGTTCAGAAGGCCCCGGAGGCGTTTTTAAAGGGTGATGAAGCCGGCAGAAGCCCAGAGGGTGACCGCCTCTAGTTGGCAACTGGGCAACTGCCGGTTCAGCCCGGCAATCAGGTCCCTTTCATGCTCTGGGAAAACCCACCCACCATCTCTCGCCTCCGGCAGCACCTGAGCTCTGCGGAGGGTCCACCACCACGAGGTCGCCCCCGCTCCAGAAAGACCCAGAAGATAAGAACAGCAGAGAATAAGGTATTGTATTTAATAGTGTTTCCCCCTTAGGTGATAGTGACATGTAGATTTTCGGTCTTTCTTTAGTGACGTGTAGTCTTTCGGGTGAAAGACTGAGAGGAATTTGCGTCTCCGCCAGCAAGGGATGATGGTCACGTCCTGGTGATGCTCAGCTGTGACCTGCGTGTGTCCCCCCCTCACAGCCCCACTTTGGGGCTCTGGAGATGTGTCCTCTCCCGGGTCCAGTCCCCGTCACAGCCCAAATCCTGGCTCAGGAGCTGGAGGGGTCCCTGCAGGGGATGGTGCTGACCCCCATGATAGCAAAGGAGGGAGCCACAGGACCGGTGGCTTCGTCTGGGTAGGATGGAGATGGAGAGGGGTGAGGAGGGGGGTCTCCTGCTCCGCCACCAGAGCAGCTCCCCCAGTTTGGCCTCTCATCCCCTTATAACACTGGGATCAGTGTTATTAATTACACTTTGCGTGAGATTAATTACATTAGTCCTCCCTCCTGCTGCTGGTGGCCAGTCCAGCTTGCGTGTGACGGGACGAGGGGGCCGAGGTGGGAAGTTTGCCTGCTCGTGCGATGCTTTTGGCCTCCCCTGGCACTGGGAGGACTCAAAGCCAGACCTGAACCTCTGCTTTGTACTTTTCCTCATCCTCAATTACACCGAAGCTTCCCCAGGGAAAGATTTTTCTTTCTAACCGGAAGAGTTGCATTGAGACAGGTAAACTGAGGCAGGACAGTCAAAAGTCCCTCTCCCTCCTGCTGGGACAAAAAAACCCCTGCAGCAAAATAATAATTTGGAGAAGTTTTCTTGAGATGGAACAACACCCTCTGCTCCGAAACTCAAAAGTGAGCTCGCCATCCCCTTTCCCAGCCCAGTTTCGATGATTTGATGTTTTCCAAGCGCCTGGCAGCGGCAGCGAAGGACAAAGGGGGAAGGTGAAGCGTCTGTGAGTGCTGGTACCCATCCTGGGATGGGATAATTCGCTTTCTGGAGGCATCTCTCCGTCCTGCTCCGTCCCATCCCAAGCCCACGCATCCACAGATCCCATAGACTTATTAAATTCTTAAATCCTCCAGCGATTTCCTCAATGAAATAACCTTTCTGAGTCCATTTGAGTGGCTTAATCAGGAAAAAGAGGGTTTTGAGTGGCACCGGTTCCTTCGGTGGCATCTCTGTGCGAGGTTTGCCACGATTTCGGGGATGCTGCAACAACTGGGGAAGGGCGATGGGATGCTCGGAGTATCTTGCCACGGACCCACTTGGTTTCTTTCCTCCTGTCTTTGCGTCTGAAGCTTTAATACTAAATAATAAAAAAGCAGCAGAGATCTGAGCTTGGATCCCAATGGGGTTTTAACGGATTAGACCTCGTTGTCACCCTCCTTCGCTGTGTTATTTTACATCCCATATCACCTTTCAGGGCGAGCCGGGGCCGTTAACCTTTGTGCTGAGCAGCGCCGGGGAGGAAGTTCATGACAGCAAATGAATCTGTAGGCTGGAAATGAGGGATTAGCTCCGCTCGGAACATAAAGTAGGGCTGGAGATAGCTGGCGGAAGCGAGGAGAGTAAAACATGGGGCTTCTCTGGACATTTCCGTACGGCGTAGGACTTGGTCTGGCTAACGAGGGTTTATGGAAGCCGCGAAGGGACAGAGGCTGTGCCGAAGGGAGACCTCTCTGAAACACCCTGATTTGATGCAGGAAATGTTGATGAAAATCAGGGCTGCCCCATAACGGGCATTTCCCCAATGGTTTGTGCCTCACGTGGTCTTTTGGCAGTTTGGGCTTTCAAATACACCCAAACACTGTGTAACACCTTTTGCCCTGCCGAGATGCAGCGTTTCCACCCCTTTTCTCTATTCTGGATAGTTTTTCCTCAAAACAGAGCAGGTTTCTCCCCATCCGCTAAGTTTTCCAAGCAGGAGCAGTATTGGGGTGTATGGCTTTAAATAACTGCCGGGGTCACCCTGAACATTCCGATCCCAGCAACAGTCGCTGTTTATGTGCTGGAGATGGTGCAGACTGGGAGTCACTGGGCTGCAGTCGGAGGGTTTGGTCCTCTGATTGATCTGGAGGCTCAGTTATCCCCCAAAACCGGTGACCGACTTGAGGATGAAGCAGGAGGAGGGTCCCAAAATGACACTTCTGGAAGAGTTACAGGTGGGAGGGCTGTGCCAAGGGGCTGCGCATCCCCCCAAAAGGGGGGGAGACTTCCCAAAATCCCACTGGCATGTCGCCAGAGCAGGGAAGGATGCGGGGGGACGATGCTTTGTGCCCTGCCGGGGGCAGGTTTAGCATCGTGGGTGGGAGCACGGAGCCAAAATGGTTTCTGAGAGAGAAGCAGACTTTCCCCATGTTGCTCGGGGGGGATTTGGGGAGCTGTGATGCCCAAATCGCTCCCTTTATTCCCACTCTGACACCCCTGTAACACACTCAAGCTCGCTATTGTATTTAAATTGCGATTTTATTTCAATTGTGATTGTATCTAAGTTGCGATTTAATTTAAACAGTGATTTAATTCAAATTGGGGTTTTATTTCGGTGGCGATTTTACTTAAATTGTGATTTAATTCAAATTGGTGTTTTACTTAAGTAATGATTTTACTAAAATTGCCATTTAAAGCGATTTGATTAAGCCCCTTTTGTCCCGTGCCTTTTCTGAGGATGGGGTTTGGGTTTTTGAGTTTTTTTTCCGGTAAATCTGGAGGGGAGTAGACGCATTGCTAAGAAGGGACGGAGGGTGGTGGAGATCAGCGTGGGAGAGAGGACGGGAAAGCCACAGGCGCGTCATAATCCGGCTGCCGGGTGACGCGGGCGAGTGCCGGGAGGTGGCGGGGAGGTCGCAGCAAGTCGGCTTTGAAATTAGTACTCGGGGGCCAGAAAAAACTCATTCCCAGATGGGAACGTTTGTTCCTTTTGCTCATTAAATTAACTGGTGAGCGGGAGGTGTGAGCTTCCCGAGCGTCGCTGCTGCGCGGCGGCAGGTGATGCCATTCAGTCGAAGCAGGGATTTGGGGGATAAAAAGCAGATTTCTGGTGTTTTGCTCTTCTCTAAAGAGAAGGGTTTCCTGGAGGCCCTTTCAAAGTTGCAGTTGCGACTCGAGTGTGAGACGTGGTTGGGTTTTTATTTCTTTGAGCGTGGTGATCCCGGTGATGCCCTTCCCCAGCCCAGGGGCAAGGGGAGAAGAGAACGCCTGTAGTTCTCCTTTGGCTTTTAAGGCACAGATGCTCTTCGTGCAGCACTGGCAGTGGTATTTCAGCCAAGGAGGGCATTAGCTGTTAGCCTTTGGCTTTTCTTTTGAGGAGAAAAACGCAGTTTTGTGTGGAAAGCGGGCTTGCAGCAAGAGAAGCCCGAGCCTGGTTGGGCTGAAGTCGAAGCTTCACCCTTGCAGGTTCTTGAGGGCCTTTGGAGGTTGATGGTGGCCATGTCCTGTGGCCAAGTGCCATCTAGTGAGTCCTGGAGGTATCACTTTTGGAGAATGAAACTGGCTGTGCTCAAAAGTGTGGAGTTGGGTTCCCCCACCCCACTCCACCCCAGTTTGGAAATCCCTTTTTTAATTTTAATTTTTCGAAAGGAACCACAAGAACGAAGCAGGAGGTTTGGTTTTGGTTTGAAACACTCAACTGTCTCCCCTTTTAGTAAATCCTTCCAGACTCACGGTATATACAATACAGGTGACATTACAGGTGGTTTTATTTGGGTATGGGAATAAAAACCTCCAAGTCCGTGTTTTTAGGGCTGTGCCTGGAGGAGGAGACACACAGAGGTGTGATGCTCTTGGGCTCGCGTGGCCGCAGGGATGGGTGATGACTGGGAGGACGTAAGGGAGCTCTCCTCACCCGGCCCCAACTTGTATCTTCTTCTCCTCACTAAACAGAGACACGACGAGGAGGCGGTGATTGACCAGGGAAGAACAAGCACTGCTGTCACTATTCACTATGAGAAGGAGGAGCTGGAAGGTGAGTCGGGAGAGGTGCCACCAGCCCCACGCGTTTTCCCGTCGCGCAAAGTCCCTGCCGCGTCCTGTGCTCAGCGTATGCATCACCTGCAAATAAACAAGCACAGTTATTTTCACATTGTTTTAATATTATGGCTTTTAGACAGAGGGGAAAAAGCCCCCATGGCATCTGCGGTGTGAGCGTTGGCCACAGAGCTTGGTAGTTCCCAGCTTGTTTTCTCAGAGGCTGCTCTTGGCTTGGAGAGGTCAGGAGAATAAGTTGATGGCTGCAGACACAGGGCTGTGATTTTCTTTTTTTTTTGTTCCAGACTTCATTATCACAGGACTGATTGGATCTCCTCTTGTTGCCTTGTGCCATACAAAGATTTTAAAAATAATTACCTTCTGTGGCTGCTTAATGAGCAGGTCTGAGTGTTGTCCAGCCAAAGCTGGAATTTTAGACAAGGGTTGATATTTTCAGGGCACTTTTAGGTGACCCAGAGCCATCGCTTGTTGTTGCTCTATTGTTGCAAAGTTAAACAGGCTTGGAAAAAAGGATGTCTCTGACATTCAGGGATGCAGTGAAACTAAAATGAAGAGAAGTTGGTGTTTCCTCCTGGGATGGATGCGCTGGTTTAATCGTGGCAGCGGTGTCAACCGTCTCCACAATATCGAGAGTGATGCGAACACTGCTTTTTTCGCAGGCCACCGCACCCTGTCCGTGGGCGTGCAGATGCCGCTGGTGAGGCAAAGCCACCGGTGCCACCGGCACCACCGACCCCACCGCCAGAAGCATCGGAAGAAGGAACGGGAGAAGGACTGTGCCCCAATGGAGCAGGGCTACCACTGTAAGTCCCGCCGCAGCGTTCACGAGCCTTCTCGGGGCTGTGTGGGTGCCGGGATCCTCTGCAAGCAGGTCTGTGTGGCTGATTTGTGTGGTTTGCTGTTCTTCTGAGGGAAAGTGGCATTATTTGGGAGGCAGTTGAAGGCATAATGGATTGAGGCTGGTCTTCCTTAGAGGGATCCTGCCATTAAAAATGGAAACGTGGGGAAGGAAAGTGGCCCGTCCTTATGCAGAGGTGCAATAGATGCTTCTCCTTCTCCGTGGCTCTGTGCAAGCCCGGCCAGACCTGGGGGAGAGGGGCCAGCCCAATATTTAGGGCTGAACTGGTGCCGATCGATGGCCACTTTGCGTGTGAGCGTGACGGGTCGAATGCAGGTGTGGTAACGGGATTTATCTTCTGCCCCCAGACACCCCATCCCAGCGGGTGCAGTTCATCCTCAGCACCGAGGAGGACGAGCAGCATGTTCCCCACCACTTGTTCACTGAGCTGGATGAGATCTTCCTGAAGGCGGGTGAAGATGCGGAGTGGAAGGAAACGGCAAGGTAAATCCCTGCCGCCGGCTGCGGTGGCGGCCGTGGGCTCTGCCTTCCGCTCTCCGGGACGTGAAGCTTTTGCAGCTGCAGGTGCCGATGCGTGGAGCCTTCTCCTCTTGCCGCCCCGTAGCTGCACCAAAGGGGTTGCAGAGCTGAGGCTGTTTTCTTGCAACGGGGCTGATCGTGCCCGATGTCCGCAGGTGGCTGAAGTTTGAGGAGGATGTGGAAGATGGTGGCGAGCGCTGGAGCAAGCCCTACGTGGCCACGCTGTCCTTGCACAGCCTCTTTGAGCTGCGGAGCTGCATCAGCAACGGGATGGTGCTGCTGGACGTTTGTGCCAACAGCATCGAAGAGATCGCAGGTACTGAGCACGCTGCGTCCCGCCGGGAACGGCTGAGCTCAATTTGCCGCGGTGCCCTTCACTCCCGTATCAAACCCTGCCCCAATGGCATGTCCTTTTCCAGAAGTCGCGCTGTGTTTTTAAATGGTGGGTTGCTTTTTGGATGTAGACTGGGTGTACAACAGTCATATCAGCTTTTTCTCCCAGTATGGGAGCCTTTTGAAAGCAATTTGTGGGGTCAGAGAGGCGATTAGAGAATATTCTCTTGCCAGAAAGGAGTGTCAGGGCTTGGCAGGCTGCTCTCAGGAACACGGAGTCTGCCTAAGAGCTGAACCTCCTTAAATAAACTGCTTACTACAAGCTGTTTCCTCCCGTTCTTTGTTTTTTTTTTTTTTTTTCCTATTGCCTTAACATCCAGGATTTAAGAGCTTTAAAGGCAGAGTGACCAAGCAGCATATTTCTGTGGGGAAGATAATTGAAGTTAATTGAAAAAGCGGCTTTGGAGAAATTATCTTTGACTGGCAGGTCTCCATTCAGCCCTTGCAAGAGCTGGAGAAGTCGGAGCCGTTCTTAGCACGTTTCTCCCCGGGCTTGGCAAATTGCAGTTGATGGGCAAAGGAAACTCTGGGAAAGTCTGTGCTAGAGATTGCTTATAATTTGTTGAAATGTGTCGAGTCTAGAGAGTCTGTCTAGAAACGCCAGATCGGGCAAAAAAATGACATTATCTAGGATGGGGAATAATTATCTGAGCGGAGTGATGAATAAGCACTTTGATGATGGCTTTTAGCAAAAGAGAATTCTTCCTTTCGCTGCAAAGGCTGAACTGCATTAAAACGTCTTGCTAAGCAAGGCTGAGCCCGCGTTAGGGTATCCTGCGTGGCGCAGCCTTCGCCGGGGGCTTGAGGGGTCGGGGCTTGGGGACTTTCTGCTCTGACGGTTTCGTTTCCCGTTGCCATCTCCAGATATGATCCTGGGCCAGCAAGAGCAGTCTGTGGAGTTTGATGAGCGCATGCGGGTGAAAGTTCGAGAAGTGCTTTTGAAGAAGCATCACCATCAGAACGAGAAGAAAAGAAACAACCTTCTCTCCATCGTCTGCTCATTTGCTGACACGAGCAAGAAGCAGTTAGACCTGCATCCCCTCGACAAGCCAGGTGAGGGTTCCTGCAGGGTTTGGTACCCGGTGAGGGTTTCTGCCAGGCTTTGGCACCAGGTGAAGGTTTCTGCAGGGCTTTGGTCCCATTAGACTTCTCCTGGCAAAGGAGAAGTGTCCCGATTGCTCCTTGCCTGTCTTTCTGAGTGTCTTTCTTTCTCCTCCCAGCCCAAACACTCACTCCTCACCCATCTCCCACCACTGCAGAAGCTAAAAATGGGGTGAACTATGACAGCAATGCGATGGATCTAAGCAAGGTGAGACACTCGTAGCTTTCTTACGCCTTTAGGGCCAGATTTGCTCTTGCAAACTTGGCTGCAGAGTGTTCTGCAGAGTGCTGTGGGCTTTGCTTTTGGGGTAATGGCCTGAAAATCCCTTGTCGTGCCCAGGCGGAGCTGCGCTTCATGAAGAAAATTCCCACCGGGGCTGAAGCGTGCAACGTGCTCGTAGGAGAGCTGGATTTCCTTCACCAGCCCATCGTGGCATTTGTCCGCCTGAGCCCAGCTGTCCTTCTCTCGGGCATGACGGAAGTTCCCATCCCAACGAGGTCTGAATGAGAAGCGCAAAGTTTTTATTTAAAAAAAAAAAACAAACACCACAACAAAACACCAAATTCACGCATCAGTTGGGCGTCCCAGGGGAACACGGCCAGTGGGAGCAAGCACGTTTCTCCCACCCACATGTCCTTGCTTTCATTCCTCCCTTCCCTGCTGGAGCTTTTAAACCCATTGGCCAATTTTAATGAAAGTTGGCCCAAAATTCAAATTTGCATTTGGTTTTGATGCATTTCAAATTCATCACCGGAGTCGGTGAGCCTACACGTCCCCCCTGGAGCCATGCTCTGGGCTGGGAGCTCCCAGGGATTTCCTTGGGCGCCCTTTGAGTGAGGCCATGTTCTTCTCTCTCATTTTGGTTTTCTTGCCTAGGTTCCTGTTTGTTTTGCTTGGACCAGGAGGAAAAGCCCATCAGTACCATGAGATCGGCAGGTCCATGGCTACTATCATGACGGATGAGGTGTGACGAGATAAGAGATATCTCCGGGTCATTTTTTGGGGCTTTCTTCACCTCTCCCTGTCTCTGTAGTAGTGAGGAAGAGGGTTTGCTGTCCCTCTTAGCTGCCTGCTGGAGGCTAAAATCCCACCTGGGCTGCAGCCTGCGCCTCATCCTTCTCCCCAGGGTCCCCAGCATGCTGTCCCCAGTGGTGGCATTGCCAGGGCCAGTGAAACTTCTCCTCTTGAAGCAGAAGGCTGTGATGTGCCACGGGAGACAGAAGCCTGGTGGAGATGGTTACAAATACTGTGATGCACAGATTTTTCCTTTGGGGGGAATATTTCCTGCCATTTCAATCCAACAGGCGATTTGGGGGAAATGACCTTGCATTTAGCCAAGACTTAATTGCACTGGTTAGGACATCCGAGATGGGTCATCCTCTCACCAGGTTGTCTCCTACGGCAGGTTTTCCACGACGTTGCCTATAAAGCCAAGAACCGGGCTGACCTGGTGGCTGGCATCGATGAGTTTCTGGATCAGGTCATGGTTTTGCCGCCAGGAGAGTGGGATCCCTCCATCCGAATTGAGCCCCCGAAAAACGTCCCTTCGCAGGTGGGTGCTGCGGCAGAAGGAGGCACGAGGGGGACGGGCAGGAGGGCAGCACGGCTGGGGGTGCTGCTCAGGGGCCCAAATTCACAAGTCACATACCCAGCCCAAAAAGCAAAACAAGCCAGTGGCTGCAAAGACATATCTTTATCTTATTTCCATTTTAACAGGAAAAAAGGAAGGTGCCAGAAGCTCTCGATGACAGTGCTTCTCACAGCAAGCCGGAGAAGCACAGCGGTCCTGAACTGGAGCGGACAGGAAGGTGTGAACTGAAATAGTTTGGTGGGGTGCTTTTCTGTTTGCCCCTAAAATCTGAGTGTGCACCTCCCTTCTAGCAGAGTTTTGGGGTGAACTGGGTCAGTGAAGGGGCTCCAGGTTCCCAGCTTGGTCCCCTGGGCTGGGCGGGTGGGACATTTGGGCAGCTGGGCTGAGCCACAGCGTGGTTGCACAGAGGTTTTCTTGCTTTGGGGTGGAAGCAGATGTGTAAGTACCTCCAGGTAGAGCTCTGCTGCTTCTCAAAGTGAGGGACTGTTGCAATAAGAGTGGGTGGGCTCTCAGGTTTGGTCTCTTTTTCTTTTTGTTGGAGGGTTTTTTTTTGTATGCCTCAGTTTCTACTGGGGCTAAAATGGAAGAAGGAGACTTCTTTTTAGCAACGGAAGTTACTCTGTGCTTGTGATTGTCCTTCCTCAGCCAAGAAAACTTAACGTGGTCTTCCACGATAATGTTTTTTTGTTGTTTTTTTTTTTCTTCCTCCAGGCTCTTTGGAGGTTTGATCCGGGATGTGAAGCGAAAAGCCCCCTGGTTCTGGAGTGACTTTCGGGATGGTCTGAGCCTGCAGTGTCTGGCGTCCTTCCTCTTCCTCTACTGTGCCTGCATGTCCCCCATCATCACCTTCGGGGGACTGCTGGGGGAGGCGACCAACAGCCACATAGTGAGCACCTCTCTCTGTTGGGTGGCACGGGGGAGGACAAAACTCATGCAAAAGTCCTTGCTGCAGTGAATTTGCACTTGTTTTTTTTCCCTCTAATGATTTAATTACTCACTGCTGCCTCTCTTCCCCGGACAGAGTGCCATGGAGTCGCTGCTGGGCGCATCCATGACCGGCGTGGTGTATTCCCTCTTTGCTGGCCAACCTCTCGCCCTTCTTGGCAGCACCGGCCCCGTCCTCGTGTTCGAGAAGGTCCTCTACAAATTCTGCAAGTAAGGCTGGCTGCTGCGGCCAGGTGCTGCGAGCGCCTTCAGAAGGCAGGGATGGAGAAAAGATGTTTTTCTTAGTGGTAGTTGGTAGATTTAAGTTGTCTTCTGTGTCACAGACATCATGCGCTGCTGCTTTAGTATGTGACGGTGCAGGAGCCCTCGGTCTCTGAAGGTTGGATGGGGTGGTTCGGGGTTTTTAGGGTTAAAGTGAAAGAGCAGGAGGAGGAGAAACCACAAGGATGTGGATGCCCGAGATGGGCTGCACAGGGAAGATGAGACAAATGACTCTGGTTTGGGAATGAGGGAAGATTTGCTTTCCTCTCAGTACAAACTCGGGCACTTTTTTGTATGATTTTTGCTGGAAGTGGAAATATATTTTACCCACATATCCAAAGAGTTTTCTGGTCCAATGTTTTGATGATTTTTGAGAAAGCAGGAGCTTTTCAGGCGAAATGGATATTTTCCATGACAGTCTTTTTGTTGTGGCAACTGTGATGGGAGATTAACCCCCCTTTTTGCAATTAAATTTATTATGAAGCCCCAGCTTGCTGGCAGCAAGTAACTGAGTGCAAACCCAGCCGGTTTCGCTGTTAGGGCATCGGGGTGATGTGGGAGAACACCACCTTCCGCAACAGGGACCTGACCTCAATTAGTCTCCGAGGCAGGAATGCAGGAAACTGCATTTACCATCTGCAGCCTTGACACGCTCCTGAATTGCTGCCGACTTTCCCCGAAGGAAGGCACGGCTCGGAGCCTCTTGCTGCCCTCTCCACCCTGCGTTTTCTTTTACTTTCCCAGGGACTACGCGCTCTCCTATCTCTCTCTCCGGGCATGCATCGGGCTGTGGACCGCCTTCTTCTGCATAGTGCTGGTGGCCACCGATGCTAGCTCTTTGGTGTGCTACATCACCCGCTTCACTGAAGAAGCCTTTGCCTCCCTCACCTGCATCATCTTCATCTACGAGGCTCTGGAGAAGCTGAGTCACCTGCGAGAGGCCTACCCTGTGCACACGCACAGCAAGCTGGACTTCCTCACCATCTCCTAGTGGGTTTCTTCCTCCTAAAATGCTGCTGCCCCTTGGCAGGAGCTCAGGGCTGCACCTCCATCGCCTTCCCCTCACCCCTGTCTTGGCTTCTCTCCTCCCAGCTGTAAGTGTGAGGCACCGACCCATCCCAGCAACGAAACCCTGCAGTTCTGGGAGAGCAACAAGATCAATGTGTCTGGCATTACCTGGGAGAACCTCACGGTGACTGTAAGTGCCCCGAGTCACTGCTTCCTCGTGCCGTGGCCACGGGGTCCAGGGGCACTGGCCTGGTGCAAAGCTCAGAGCCCTTCAGGTGATGGTGGGCTTCCAACTTGTTCCAGTGCTGCTCTGAAAAGTCGTTACTTCAGTCTAAGGTGTGGGTTTAACCCCCTTGGGCCTGGGAAGGAGACTCCACCTCATCCCCGACATGGTGGGCAATAACTGTTGTCCTCAGGACAGCGGTTCTGTCTGGGAGCAAGGTTCAGTGGGTGTTTTGGTTATTGGAGAAGTTGGAGGACTTAAGTTCATGCTTGAAGGCTGTAATTAGCTTCCTTAATTGGTTCCTAGTAACTCCAGGCCTTGCTTTCTTACTCAGCGCTGTCTGAAGGTACGTGCATAAACTTGCGTGTCTGAGCAGCCCCTTGGGCCGTTGTTGCTGGAAGCAGAGCTCAGGCACAGGGTGGGACGCTCTTATGGACATCTTCACCCCCCTTGGCCGTGTCCTGTGAGCCCGCCCCTGGGAAGGGACAATTTGTCTCTTCTCCTTTCCAGCCACTGTTGTCTTAGCCCTCCTTCCCCGTCCCCAAGAGTTTCCAGTGTTTCCTTCCCCTCTGGTGTCTTCTTCAGCCACGGTTACCTGCCGTTCAAGCGGAGGATGTGCCATAGGTCTGTGGTACAGTGTCCCATCACATCTCCTCTCTCCGCTGTCGTGTGTAGTTCCATGTGTCACTTATTCAGCTGCTGCTGATCGTGAAATATAAATCGCCACTGGCAGCAGCAGTCCCGAGGTCACGGATCTTGGAGCAAGATCCTCCAAACTCCCTAGTTATCCGAGGTTTCTTTGCCGCATGTGCACTACCTTTGTGTCCTGACGCTCTGTTTCCCCAGGAATGTCGGTATTTGCATGGAGAGTTTCGTGGACCTGCCTGTGGACACAATGGCCCCTACACACCTGATGTCTTCTTCTGGTGCTGCATCCTCTTCTTCTCCACCTTTGTCCTGTCGGGCTTATTGAGGAAGTTTAAAACCAGCCGCTACTTCCCAACCAGAGTAGGTAGAAGAGAGTGGCCAACAGCAGTCTCCACACTCATTTCCCAAAATGGCTTTCCAGGAGCACTAAGCAGTGTTTGCCACCGCTTGGTCAAACTGGGAAATGTTGACCTTGAAGGCCAAACTTCCATGTCCCTCACTCATTTCCAGGAGTGCAAAACGATCGTAGCGTTTCCCACCTGCCTCGCGACCTGCCCCGGAGCAGTTTTTTGCCCAGGCAGTGGGAAATCGGGTCTTCCAAAGTTGGTTGTTTGTTGGTTTTTTGTTTGTGTTTTTTTTCACCTTGTGTGCCCAAGGGGAAAGTTGATTCAAATGAGGAACTGCCATAGAAAAAGACACAAAAGACACTGTTTCTTCCTTTTGAGGAGTAAATGATGCCTCAGTGCCTTATTCCCATTGTAGCTGTGAGTGCAGCTGTAGTGGCAGACGTCTGTTTCGTTATTTTTTAATATTTATTGGCTTTTTTTTAAGGTTTGAATTTAAACCACCCTTTTCCACCTAATTAAACTTTTTTTATTGCCTGACACCAGATCTCGCAGGTACAAACACAGCAACAGTATCTAACCGAGGGATTTGGCTGCATCTTCTCAGAGTGGTGGGAATTTGTTAACCAGCCTTAATGCTGTTGATGTCTTTAACTTTTCCATCTCACGGTATGGCCCCGTTTGTGCTGTCCCTTTCAGCTCTGCTTTCTTGCTCCAGGTACGGTCCACAGTAAGTGACTTCGGTGTCTTCCTCACCATCGTCATCATGGTCCTCATTGACTTCCTGGTTGGGATCCCATCGCCGAAGCTCCATGTCCCCCACATGTTCAAGGTAATGGGGTGTTTTGGTGTGGAGCCGCTTTCAGCCCTTGGGGATGCCACAAGGTGATGCTGGGACAGGACAGGGCTGAGCCTGGAGATGCTGGTGGTGTTACCATCTCCTCTTCCACCTCCGAGTGCATCGTTTCCTTCTGGAAAGAGGAAGCCAGCCCCAAAACTTGATACCTACAGAAGTATTTATAGGTGCTTGCGATGAGGACGCTGGCACTGCTGAACCCCGTAGTAGAGGGTGACGTGAAGGCAGGGCCAGGAGATGAGGCGGCACAGCGATGGAGAGGAAAATCAAAGCCAGTGAAGTGGCTGGGCTGGGAGTTGATCCTGATATGTGTTTTGGCTTTGTTGCAGCCTACCAGAGACGACCGCGGGTGGTTGGTCAACCCCATAGGGCCCAACCCTTGGTGGACAGTGTTGGCCGCGCCCATCCCAGCTCTGCTCTGCACCATCTTGATATTCATGGACCAGCAGATCACGGCTGTCATCGTCAACAGGAAGGAGCACAAGCTGAAGGTAAGGGGCTGCAAGAGCTGACCGCATCCCCACCCCACTCTGGGCTGCAGGTGTGGGGAGAAGCTCCTATGCCAAGTGCTTTGTGAAGGCGTTGGTTTGGGACAATGTCAGGCTGTGTGGCAGGATGGTCTGCTGGATTAGTGATGTCACAGGGAGCAAACGAGAGGAGTTCAGATGAGCAATCTTTTGGAGGAACAAATTAATTTTCGAGCACTATAGAAGCGTGTTTTTGTTTCAAAACGCCAGCAGGAGCTGGGGGAACGAACTGTTTTGACGTACTGCCAGGGATAACTCGGGGTCACGCCTTGCTTGCCAGTGGTAGAACTTTCTTTATGAGTGAAAATAGTCTTTTTTGTTTGTTTTTTTTTGAGAAGTAGCTATTGCACAAACCTCCCAAATCCACTTGGTCTGAACCCCTGCCAGATTTTCATGCAAGGTGCTTGTGCAAAGACCGGATCCATCCTTATTTTTGCCAATTCTTCTCTTAAATTTTCAAGAGGGTGACTTGCGCCCAAGTAGGGTTTGAGTCTGAGTCGCGACGTTGTCCTCGCTCTTGTGCTGTGAGATGCTCTGTTCCTTGTTTTGCTGCCCACAGAAAGGATGCGGGTACCACCTGGACCTTTTCATGGTGGCCGTGATGCTCGGGGTGTGCTCCGTGATGGGGCTGCCCTGGTTTGTGGCTGCGACTGTCCTGTCCATCACCCACGTGAATAGCCTCAAAGTGGAGTCTGGCTGCTCAGCTCCAGGAGAACAACCCAAGTTTCTGGGGATACGAGAGCAGAGAGTCACCGGCTTGATGATCTTTGTGCTCATGGGCTGCTCTGTCTTCTTCACTTCGGTGTTAAAGGTAAGAGGAAAATGCAAAATGCCCAACAAGCGTGAGCTTTTTGGAGGTTTGACAAAAACCATCCCCTCCCTCCAGGCCTGAGTAGGTGTGGAGCAGAGAAGGAGGTGATCCCAAACCTTGAGGCTTGGCCCACGGTGGGAACCAGCCTCAGTTACGCTTTCCAGCCCTTCACACCCCAGTTTGGTGTCCTCGAGGCAAGCGAGCAGGACAACTGCTTTAATTCCCAGGTGTCTCTCAGGCCCACCTGTGTTTATGGGTTCCGATGAAGCGGATTCAGACCAGTACACTGCTCTCTTTCAAGCAGGCAGCACCTTATGGGATGCAATTGGCTCCCCCAAATGCCTCCCAACAGCCTTTCCCAGTAGCTAAACACACCAAAATCATCCCCGTGGGCTTCCTTGTGTGTTCCTCCCACAAAGTCACCACAGCTCTAGGCTAAAAGGAGGCACTTTGCTTTTGCGTGTTGCCACAAAAATGTGTAGAAATGTTCTTCTGCCGTCACAGAACGTGGCGTACAGTTTCATGGGTGAAATGACCTATTTTCCTCCAACCTTTCAGGAAAACAGGATTATTCTAATGAAACGTAACTCAGAAGCTCAGCCTAAAGCAGAGCATTAACTCACTCACTCGCACACACAAAACCTCTACGTGTTGAGAGCTGAAACATCTCTAACCCTGTGGAAACTGGAAAGCTTTAGGCAATTTTAGGCAGTGCCTCTAGAAGAGAGCAGTAATACTGGAAATGCAATTAAAAAAATTAATTATTGCATTCTTTTTTTTAATTTCCCAGTTTATACCCATGCCTGTGCTTTATGGTGTCTTTCTCTATATGGGTGTGTCATCGCTCAGAGGGATTCAGGTACGGACTCTTACAGCGTGCAGCTCCCTGCTGTGTCATCTCCAGAGAAGCAGGAAAAAAGCAGTGGTGTGGGAGAACACCTCCCCAAAAGCAGGCAGTGAAAGTATTTTGTATAAGGAAAAGATTGTTTGGGGGCACAGAAGGTACGTAGGGCGGGAGGACCAGGCAAGTTCAGCGCGCTCTGCGTCACGGTTTGGGACAGGGCACTGTTTGGTGTGGTGAAAATGGGGGAATTCAGTGCAAAGCGAAGGCGATTTCTACTGCCGGTGGGAATCCTCACTGGGGGATTCAGTGGGCTGAGAAATGCCAAATAACAAACAGAAGAATAGAATATATTAAAAATATATTTTTATAGAAGAACAGGGAGGGGGGGTGAGATGATCTGAGGAGGACCTGGGGGTGCGGACTGATGAGAAGCTCACCGTGAGCCGGCAATGCGCGATCGCAGCCCAGAAGGCCGACCGCATCCTGGGCTGCATCAGCAGTGTGGCCGGCAGGGCGAGGGGGGGATTGTGCCCTCTGCTGTGCTCTGCTCTGGGGAGACCTCCCTGCAGTGGTGCCTCCAGCTCGGGGGCAGCAGCACAGGAGAGCCATGGACCTGGTGGAGCGGGGCCAGAGGAGGCCCTGGAGCTGCTGGGAGGGCTGGAGCCCCTCTGCTGGGAGGACAGGCTGGGAGAGGTGGGGGGTTCAGCCCGGAGAAGAGAATCATAGAATCATAGAATCATAGAATCAGTGAGGTTGGAAGGGACCTTTAAGATCATCAAGTCCAACCATTAACCTACCCTGATAAAAACACCACCACTCCTAAATCATGTCCCTAAGCACCTCATCTACCCTTTTCTTAAACACCTCCATGGATGGTGAATCCACCACCTCTCTGGGCAGCTTATTCCAATGTTTAATAACCCTTTCAGTGAAAAAATGCTTCCTAATATCCAATCTAAACCTGCCCTGACATAACTTGAACCCATTTCCTCTTGTCCTATCACTTGTCGCCAGGGAGAAGAGGTCAGCTCCCATCTCTCTAAAACCTCCTTTCAGGTAGTTGTAGAGGGTGATAAGGTCTCCCCTCAGCCTCCTCTTCTCCAGGCTAAACAACCCCAGATCCCTCAGTCGTTCCTCATAAGGTTTGTCCTCCAGACCCTTCACCAGCTTTGTAGCCCTTCTCTGGACATGGTCCAACACCTCAATGTCCCTCTTGTCGTGAGGGGCCCAAAACTGAACACAGTACTCGAGGTGAGGCCTCACCAGTGCCGAGTACAGGGGGATGATTACTTCCCTAGTCTGGCTCACCACACTATTCCTGATGCAGGCCAGGATGGTGTTGGCCTTCTTGGCTGCCTGGGCACACTGCTGGCTCATGCTCAGCCGGCTGTCCACCAACACCCCCAGGTCCTTTTCTGCCAGGCAGCTTTCGAGCCACTCCGCCCCCAGTCTGTAGCGCTGCATGGGGTTGTTGTGACCCAAGTGCAGGACCCGACACTTGGCCTTGTTGAACCTCATACCATTGGCCTCAGCCCATCTGTCCAGCCTGTCCAGATCCCTCTGCAGAGCCAATCTACCCTCAAGCAGATCAACACGCCCCCCTAGTTTAGTGTCGTCTGCGAACTTACTGAGGGTGCATTCGATCCCCTCATCCAGATCGTTGATAAAGATATTAAAGAGAACGGGCCCCAGCACCGATCCCTGGGGGACACCACTTGTGACTGGACACCAACTGGATTTAACTCCATTTACCACCACTATGGTGGTGGTAATGCTCTCAGAATGCTCTGGGGAGACCTCAGAGCCCCTTCCAGTTTCTAAAGGGGCTCCAGGAGAGCTGGGGAAGGACTCTGGATGAGGGAGGGGAGTGATGGGACGAGGGGGGATGGTTTGACACTGACAGAGGGCAGATTGAGATGAGATATCAGGGAGAAATTTTTCCCTGTGAGGGTGGTGAGGCACCAGCGCAGGTTGCCCCGAGAAGCCGTGGCTGCCCCATCCCTGGAGGTGTTCAAGGCCAGGTTGGTCGGGGCTTGGAGCAACCTGGGCTGGTGGGAGGTGTCCCTGAACAGGGCAGGGGGTGGGACTGGATGATCTTCGAGGTCCCTTCCAACCTAAACCCTTCTGTGATTCTATAATAGAAGGATGTGGAATAATTGCAATTTGGTGGGCAGCTCTCATGGGCACACTGGTTTATAGATGGAGCAAAGGGAAAACGGGTGCTGCTCCCGGGAGGAACAAAGTGGGATCCAGGATTTCTCACTGCACGCGAGATCCTGAAATCTCCTTCCACATCCCAACAGGCCCGGAAACTTTCCACAGCCCCAAGGGGTAACTTTTCCGCTTTTATTTTGCAGTTCTTCGACCGCTTGAAGCTCTTTTGGATGCCGGCAAAACACCAGCCGGATTTCATCTACCTGCGGCACGTTCCCTTGCGGAAGGTGCATTTCTTCACCGTGATCCAGCTCATCTGCCTCGTCCTGCTCTGGGCCATCAAGGTGTCCCGTGCTGCCATCATCTTTCCCATGATGGTAAGAGCCGGTGCCGCTCGGCAGCAGGACGTTTGCAGCGTCAGAGTGAGACGTAGCATCATCTCACACCTCACCCCCTCTTCCTTCTTATTTTGTGAAGGTTTTGGCTCTCGTGTTTGTCCGGAAAGTGATGGACTTCTGCTTCTCAAAGCGGGAGCTCAGCTTTTTGGATGACCTTATGCCAGAAAGCAGGAAGAAGTTGGCCGATGCCAAAGAAGAAGAGGTGATGCTTGCTGGGTGCTCGGGGGTGGGTGTCTCCCTCGGGCTCTGAGATTGCCTCTTTCCATCACAGCTTCTCTTGAAATGTTGGGGGAAGATCTGAACTCAATAGAAATAGATCCTGACAGCCTGGATCCTGCATTAAATTAGCAGTGAGCTTAACACTTGAATAGCGGTATAATTTTTAAAGGTGCCATTTATAATAAACATTATAATTATGATGGAAAGATTTGCTCATAAGGGTGGTTTTAACCCCCCCCCCAAAAATGTTTGGAGTGAAAGGTCTTTCCCCGGCTGCGCTAACAGAAGGTCAGAAGGAGAGGGCAGCACGTGGGTTTTGCTGGGTGTTTAGTTTATCTCCACTTCGATCATAGACAGAGAACTTTGATTTGTCCCTTTTTATGTCAGGAGTCCCAGGAGATGATGGAAGCTGCTGCTGCAAACTCCGTTCGGCTGCAGCTGGGCAAGAGCAGCACCGCGGATATCCCAAAGCCAAGCAGCGACAGGTAAAGCCCCACCAAGCAGCAGGACCCCCGGCAAGATTAGCCTGAAGGGGGTTGGCAGAATTTTCTCCACGTTTATCTTTGCTGAGCATCCCAGCGCCATGCACTCAGCTTGGCGGGAAGAGCAAATTTATGGGCAGGGCGGGCGGCAGAGCGCTGGCACAGGCTGCCCAGAGAGGTGGGGGAGTCTCCCACTCAGGAGCCATTCCAAACCCGCCTGGAGGTGTCCTGTGCCACTGCTGTAGGTGCCCCTGCTCTGGCGGGGGTGGGACTGGGGGAGCTCCAGAGGGCCCTTCCAGCCCTGACCAGTCTGGGATTCTGTGCAGAGCCTTTGCACAGAGCTGTAGCTCTGCGGCTCTCCGGCTCGCCTTCCAAACCTCCTCCTCCCGCCCAACCCGCTGTGCTTATGCGCAGCTTTGGTTCTCCTCCCCCTCGTTCCTCTTGCTGGTGCTGATGCGCTGGGTGGCGTCAGTTCCCACAGTCACAGATTGCTGTCTCAAATATTTATTGCAGGACTGATCCTTCGGAGATTAATATCTCGGATGAGGTGTCGAAAACAACCATGTGGAAGGCTCTCACTATGAGCACAGAAACAGTCTGAATTGGGGGAGGAAAGAGGTAAAGGATCGCGTGGGAACGTGGCCGTACTCCTTTGCAAGCGGTGGCACGTGCCTATGGCTTTTTGTATTTTTTTGCCGGCAATGCTGAGCAAGCGGCGAGGGCTGCGGCACACGAACCAGCTCCTCTCTGCCGGCGCCGTCCCACGAGCGGGGCAATAGCCCCACTGATGACGCTCTCCCTCCTTTTCTCTCTCCTCCCTCCCCCCCGACTCCAGTTTTCATGTGTAGGAATCTTGACTTTGAAGGAGAGGCGTGAGAACGTGACTCGGGGATGTGCCCACGCAGACATGGGCAGAAACCGCTTTTATTTTGTTTTCCAGTTGGAGGATTCCCCTTTAAGCCAAGGCGATGGTTTCAGCTGTCCTTGGTGTGCTTCAGGCATTCCCTCTCTCCAGAGCAGCAAACTGAGGTGCACATGACAGTCAGTGGGAGTTCGGTGGTGTTCCGCCTCCGTGTGTTCATGTGTGGGTTGTTGCCGCTTTGTAGCGGTAGACGGACTGCTGCCGCTTCATCATTCAGTGCTATTTTTTTAATATCTCACTCCTCCTCTTCTGTTTCTCGTTTTTTGTTTTTTTTTTTTATTCCCCCAAAATAAACTCTGAATGCTTCTGTTGTATGTGACGCATTCTCCCCTTTCTTCTTCATCGCGACCAGGTTCTCGGGTCTGGTTTGGGGTCCTGCCTTCAGTTCGCCCTTCTGTCTCTCCCTGGCAGGAGAGGGATATGCCCTCCGTGGCGGGGCAGCGCGGAGCGCCCGAGCGGTTGGGCCGAGGCGAAGGAAAAGCATTTGCTCCCTGTGCTCCAGTTTTACATTGGGGTTTTTTTTGAATTTTTGTTTGTTTGTTTGTTTGTTTTTATTATAATTATTTTTCTTCCTTCGGCTCTGCCGTCAGCCTGGCAGCTGCAAAAGGCAGAAACGGCGCCTTCTCCTCCCCCGGCTGTTAAATTAATATAAGGCAGCGCTTCAGATCAAACCCCTCCAATCCGCCGGGTGGTGGCGGGAGCGGCCAGGCGAGACCTGGGGCTCTGTGTCCCCGGGCTGCCCCTCCGCTTTCCTTCCTTTTCCCTCCCTGGCTCTCTCTCTGTGGTGTTTTTTCCTCCTCCCCTCTCCTCACAAAGCCGCGTCTCTCTCGCAGGGTGGGATGAGACCGGAGGCAAGTGGGAAGGTGCCTTTTCCTCCTTTTTCCTGCCCCTTTGCAGGAAGAAGCTGTTGAGCAGAGATGGTTCTCGTGCTCTCTTCCCATCTCGGGGGGGTCGTTGGGCTGCGGCGTGGGGCCACGGAGCCCGGGAGGAGAGGACAACCCCGAAGAAAAGGTCCCCTTGCCGCCCTCCACCAGCAGCGGTGGGATGGGTGCAGGGACCCTCCTGCCATCGGCTTATCCCGTCCCCTGTGGGACCCTTTTTCTGCAGCAAACTGACCCAAAGCGACAACGGCACGTTGGTGCTTCTTGCTAAATGGGGAGGGGGGAGAAAAACAAATCATCTATCAGTTTGCTCTGTAAGGATGGAAGCGGCGCATCCCCAAACAGGGCCAAAATCAGGCGGCTTTTACGGGATGGGGTTTTGCAAAGCGGCTGGTGCCAGTGCCCCACGGTGAACGGTCGGAGGGGGAAGAAACTGGTTGAGCCCTTAAAAAGAGGAAAAGAAAAAGGCTCGGAGGAAGGGAAAGGTGCAGCGCCGGGTTTCCTTGCTGCTGTTCCTCCAGGATGCCCGTGCGTGTCCCCTCCACGCTGCCCTCCGGGCAGGACCGTGCTCGCTGCTCCGGCTCTGCCTCCCTGGAGGGGAAAGGTCCCGGCACAGGAGAGTCCCCGTCTCTCCCCCCTTCCCAAAAGAAACTTTAATTTAATCGTTACGCTGGTGACCCAGAGTGGCTGTGGGACTGGGGGCTGTGGTACCAGCCCTATTGCTGCCCTGCCCTTAAAATGGAATTATACACTTCTAATATAGGACAATTTGTTTTTTTTTTTTTCCATTTTGTTTTGCTCCCTGTAAAAGGAGGGAGTGGGGCTGAGCTTCACTCCCTCCTGGCCGGGACCGGGGCCAGAACCTGGGATGGTTTTCAGCACGGGCCGGGCATCACTCCAGCAGAGACAGAAAGGAAGAAAATCACCCTGGAGGGAAAACGCGGCCGGTTTTGGGGCAGAGCGGGCTGAGTCTGGCTCTGCATCTCCCCCCTCCCCAGGGGCCACAAAACCTTGGCGGCTGCCTCCAAAATTCCTTACTTAAAAAGCAAAGCAGATTTCCCTGGCGCGGCCCTCTTCTGCATTCGAAGCTCGGGGCTTTTTGCTGCTTACAGGGTGAGATTTTTTATTTATTTATATATTTATGTATTTATTTTTAATTAAATGAAAGCTGAGGCCTTGGTTAACAACGTGACTCTGAGCCACCTAAAAGGCGGCTGTAACCCCCCGGGCTGACTGTGGGACCCAGTGCTGCGCCTGTCCCCCCCTTCGTGCCCCGTGATCCCACGTCCGGCTCCGTATTTTGGGAGGATTTAATATTTCCCTGTGCAGAGGAGAATTTTACGGGGAGGAGTCGGGAGGAGAAATCCCTCTCAAAGCTGCTGCTGGAGTCGCTTTAGGAATCAAAAGAGATATCCCTGCAGTGCCCCGCAATGCTTTAGTTGGCAGCAAAGCCCCTTCCCAGCGAGGCGGGACGGGGGCTGCTGTGCGCTTCGGTGCCTTCAAACAGCTCCTCACACCCCCGGGGGCCCCTCGAAAGAAGTTTCCTAAAATGATGCGCATAATAGAGATCCTTAAGTGGGGGGGGGGTGGGGGGTGGTAATGTAAAAAGGTAATAAAAAAGGGTTGTTTTTTTTAAATTATTTTAATTCCCCCCCCTCCCCCCCCAGTGTGCTATATGTAGAAATACAGCAATTACTCTTGTTGCGCAGATGCTGAAATACATTTATTTTATTGTAAGAGATGATCTAGTTTGGAAACGCTCCGTGTTGTAAATCAAACTGGGGGTGGGGGGTGGGGGAATCCCCCAAGCAAATCTGTGTTATTTATCACTTTGAATCTTTGTGTGGTTTCGTGTTTGGTTTTAGTTTTTTTGTTTCATTGGGTTTTTTAATTTATTTTGGGTTCATTCTGTGGAACACAGATGACACAAATCCCTGTCGCCGTCGCGTGGGTCCCATCAGTGGAGCGTCACTGTGGACTGAGGGGTTCCCCCCGCCGGAGCCGGGACTGTCGGCCCTTTTTCTCTTGTTGCCCATTGAACGTAATGGGAAAAAGAATGGAATAAACCTCTCGTTTGTCTCACTGCGCCGCTGCCGTGTCTTTGGGAGGGTGGGGAGGAGGCGGAGGGGGCACTGATTTTTGGGGGAAAGCCCATTTGCCTGGGGCTGGGGGTGGGGAACCAGCTGACTGGGGAAAGGGCTGAAATTAGTGGGTCTGGGGTTTGAAAAATTTAATGACTTAACTATGTTTTGGGTTTTAAAATTTGTTGTTTTTTTTTTTAATTTGGGTTATTAAATTTGGGGGGTTAAAATTTTGTTTAATTTGGGTTTTTTGGTTTTGTTTTTTTTTTTTTTTTAATAATTTTGGTTGTTTCTCTGTGCAAGTAATTGCAATGAGCTCTGTGTTGCAGGAGGGAGGGGACAGCAGTGTCACACGTGTCCCCTCTGCCAGACCGTGGGGTGCTCAGGGAGCTCAGGAAGGGGAGTGGGGGGAGGGAGGGGCCGGCGCACAACAGAAATTGAGCATTTCTTCCTCCCTACATTTTTGGGGGTATATTTTTGCCCATCTGCAATACAGTTAATTAGCATTACATTAAATCCAAAGAGATTCTAGTTATCTTTCATATAGTATTTTTTTATTCATTTCTTTCAACCCCCCCTCTGGCACAGGTCTGTGGGGTCAGGCAGGCGCAGCCCCAGTGCCCTTTTACCTAAAACTTGAGGAACTGAGTGAAGAAAGAGGGCACCTGAGCCAAGCCAGGGGTCAGAGCCTGGAAATCCCGGGGGACCGGCAGTGTGCGGGATCCCCATGCGATGCTCGGAGGCGTTGGAGACGTCAGAAACCTGCTGCTGGATTTAGGGAAGGTTTTATTATGATTTAGGGAAAGCTGCAGGATCTGTGGTGCTGTGGGAGCAGTTACAGAGAAAACTGAGCCGGAGAAATCGAGGTTTGAAGGGGCGGTCGAGCCGTGGGGGCACTTACCTTCTGCAAAGACAGCCGTTCCCCTAAAAGCAAAATCCTCTTTTCCCCCTTCGAGCTGGTTGTGGCTAAACTCTTCTCCTCATCGGTGCCTTTAAGCTGGTTAGCAGGATGCTAAAAGCTGACGGGTAGGTCACCGCTACTCCTGGTTTTAGTCGGATGGGTCGTTATGAATCATTACAGCGTTTTTTAAGTGGGGCTATTGCAAAAAATACAGTTGTTGCAGTATTTCCCACCTTACGCCTTCAGCGAGGGGCTGGTTTGGTGGTTGGGTTCGGGGTTTTTGTGTGTGTGTGGTGGTGTTGCTGTTTCTCTTTTTTATTTTTTTCCACTCTTTGGACCAAAGGAGTGACCTGTGGGTTTCCTCCTTTCAGGTGAGATGGCCCTGTGGTGCCACAGCCCATCTCACAGGGAGGAATGATTTCTCTGCCCATGGGGCCGCCCTTTCCAACACCTTTGGTTTGAGTTGAAAAAGTTAAGAAACAAAGAAGAGGAAAAATGTAAAAGAAGCCTTTGGGTACCCAAGCACCGGCTGCTGCTTTTCGCCGAGTGAAACTCGGGTGGGAGCTCATCAGCTGGACAGACACCATCATAGACTCACAGAACGGTTTGGGTTGGAAGGGACCTTGAAGATCATCGAGTTCCACCCCCCCGCCATGGGCAGGGACACCTCCCACTAGACCCAAGCCTGGTTTCATCCCCCAAGGTCAGATCTGCAACTGGGGCCATTCCCCACCAAGTGTCAAGGACTGGCGCAGGAAGTGCAATTCTGGGGCTCTGGTGGAGTGAAGGAGCTGCTTCGGTCCCTCAAGATACCCTAAAAAAAACAGAACAAGGGCAGAATCCACCCAGTGTGAAGGAGTTACAGCAAGTTCTAGGAACTTTAAGCTGTTGGCGTAAACACACCCCTGGCTTTTCCATCATTGCTCGCCCCTTGATGATTTGCTCAGGAAGGGAAAATCCTGGGAATGGACTGACCAACATACCAATGCCTTGGAATTGCTAATAAAAGAGCTGAGGTTATTCCAACAACTTGGTCCTATACATCCAACTGACCCTGTCCATGTAGAATGGGGGTTCAGTGAACGTGTTTCTCACTGCACTTTGGCAGAAGGGACCCACACACCTCCACTCCCCACACTGCCAACCCTCCCCCTCCCCCAACGCTCCAAAAAGCAGCAGTCCTTAGGGCAGACTCCTTAAGCTGACTCCACAGCTACGGCTCCCCGTCGGCTCTGGGGGAGACAAGGGGGCCCCGGGGGTCTCCATGGGCTTTAAGGGGGTCCCAGGGCTGCCCACGGGCAGAGAGAGGGGTAGGAGAAGAAAAAAGGAGAAGAAAAGAAGAGGTGGGTCGAGGGGGGAGGGGAGAATGGTGGGGGGAATGGTTGGGGGTGTGGGAGTGAGCGTGTGAGGGGGGAGTGAGAGGAATGGGTGTTTGTGAGGGGGGAATGGGTTTTCGTGAGCGGGAGAGGCGAAGGAGAGGAGGTTTGCAGGGCTGTGAGGTGTCTGTGAGAGAGGAGGCCCCGGAGGGAGGTGAGTGGAAAGGGCTGTGTGTGGAAAGAAAAGCTTTAAGGACAGGCTGGGCTGGGGAAAGGTGGTGGGCCCCGAGGGAGGGCTTGGGGAGCGGGGCTAGAAGCGTGGGTTTGGGGCAAAACTCTGGGAAAGAAACTGCAGGACAGGGCCAATCTGAGTATACAGTTTTCACAAAGCTTCAAGCAAAGGGTGACCAAAGGTGCCTCTTGTCCTTTTGTGGGCGGGTTCTGTCTAAGTTATTCATGCGAGTGGATTTTTGCCACACGGGATGGGAACGTTCGCTTCCCGGGATAGCTGATGCCCCTGGATAACCACTGCCCGCGAAGCACTGCGAAACCCCGTGTTCAAAAATGAGAACAAAGGCCGGGTTTTGCCTCTCGGAAGGATCTCTAAGCACCGTCTCCACGTTATTTTCAGTACCTTTCTGGTTGTTTTCTTTCCCCCCATCCCCGTGATGTCCGTCGGGGGGGCTGGCGGAGCTCTGCAGGCGGATGTCCGGCTCATTTTGGGGAAGGCTGGGCTGGTTTCGGGGAGTCCCGGCTCATTTTGCGGAGGATTGGGCTGGTTTAGGGGGGTCCCGGCTCATTTTGGGAAGGACTGGGCTGGTTTCGGCCTCGCAGTGCCCGGGGCGGAAAGAAGCGGTGGTGCGGAGCCCCTCAGGGCCTCGTTCTCCTCGGCGCGGCCCCGCCCCTCTCGCCCGCCGTTGCCGCGGCGACGTTGGGGGGCGTGGCCCGGATCTGCCCCTCAGCGCATGCGCTATTGGGCGGACGCGAAGGAGAACGTTTCCGGTGTGCGGCGGTGGTCGGGAGCTGCGGCGTTCGGTACCGGGAGAGATGGGGGGACCAGGGCCGAGGGGGGCGGGAGCGGGGTGGGGGTGGGGTGGCGGCGGCGGCGGCAGGAGCGGTGCGGAGGTCTCCGGGGCCAGTTCGGGGGGTTTGTGGGGTGGCGGGACCGGGCTGGGGGGCTCGGGGGGCGGTCTGGGCCTGTTTGGGGGGGATAGAGCCGAGTGGGGGGTCCCCGGGGAGAACAGGGCCGATTCAGGCCACCCCTTCCCACACTCCCGCCCCCTGACCCCCGGCTCGCTCCCCGCAGATGGCGGCAGCCCCGGCCGCAGCGCAGGATGCCCGGGGCCGGCCTGGCCGGGCGCTTGGCTCCGCTCTGGGCTCCGCTCTCAGCCCCCCCCGGCAGGTCAGCCCGGCCGTGCCCCCTTCGCCCGCCTCCAGCCCACGGCCGAGCCCCCCCAGGTACCCCCGAGATGGGTCGGGGGGTGTCAGCGCTGGGCCCCCTGAAGCGGGGGTGGGTGGTGGGCACGGGCATTGCTGGGAGCCCGTGGGCAGCCCTGGGACCCCCTTAAAGCCCACGGAGAGCCCCGGGGCCCCCTTGTCTCCCCCAGAGCCGACGGGGAGCCGTAGCTGTGGAGTCAGCTTAAGGAGTCTGCCCTAAGGACTGCTGCTTTTTGGAGCGTTGGGGGAGGGGGAGGGTTGTCGGTGTGGGGAGTGGAGGTGTGTGGGAGGAGTCCCTTGTCTTTGGGGAGCTTTGGAGGTGTTGAGCAGATTTGGGGGAGTGGTGGAGGGGTCCCCTCACTTGGAGCTCCCTGGTTGGTTTCTTCTCAACTGTGGGAGGCAGCGGGCGAAGGGGGAAGGCAATAGAGTGAGTTGCTGTATTTCAGTCCTTGGTTGAGAGTCAGCGACTCTGCTCCCTTGCTGCTCAGCAGACTCTTAGCTCCGTGGGGCTGTTTCTCCAGGCAGGCTACGACTACAGAAACGGCCCCACTTTCTCGGAAGAGTTGTTAGCAGTGACGTCTGCTGGGAACATACTGCCTGACATTGGATAGACCTGGCACCACGCAGCAGCTCAGAGCCCCACAGCGTATGCTTCCATACTCAGTTCCGTCCCCTGCCTGGGAACCCACTCTTTCTCGGTCCCTGCTGGCAGCTCCTGTGGAGGCTCCTGGCTGAGGACCAGCCCCAGTTTCCCCACTGCCCCACCAGCAGCCATGGGAGAGCGGGGGGTGTCCTGAGTGTGTGAGCACCACTGGCTCTGTTGCTGCACTGGGCCAGGGCTCCAGGAAGTGGTAGAGGGATCTCTGGGGAGAGGAGCTGCTCCTCAACAGGCTGCTGCAGTCCTCCGAGTTGGCCAGCGAGCACAGGCTGCAGGGGCTCTTGCGGTGGCCCTCAGGGGGCCCAGGAGCCTGGGAGATTCCTTGGTACAGAAGGAGCTGTCCCCACTGATAGGACCTATAGGCGGCAGAGGAGGGCAGGGGGACCTGGGGGCTTGGGGGGGCGGGGGGTAGAGAGAGGCATCACTGCTCAGATGGTATATGGTTGGCAGGGAGCCCAGTGGGTCCTGTGGGGCCCGGTGCTCCCTCCTCGCTGCCTCCTCAGTTGCCCTGCAGAGGAGGAGAGAGAAGAGACCCGCTGCACCCTGTCTCCTCCGCTGGAGCCCACGGGCAGCACCCCCTCCTCAGCAGGCGGGCAGGGCTGCCCAGTGCAGGCAGGGCAGGGCACGGGCTGAGGGTCTGGGGCAGGATCTGGGGGTCTCCCCCACACTCCCTGCTTCTCCTGTGTCGACTTGAGCTCCGTTCCTTCATCCGCTAGCCGAGAAGCTGCTGAGGGAGGGGACGGAGTCCTCCTCCCATCCCGTGGCTGGGGCTGTGCCCCCCTCAGTGCCCGACCCAGTGGGACAGGCTGGCACTGCTGGCACCCACCAACCTGGGGGGGTGGTGGTGTCGGGGGAGCTGGGTGGGCTGGAGAAAGGGAGGAAGCACCTCTTGAAACCAGCTGGGCCCTCTCCAGCCACAAAACCCTCCCCAGAGGCACCAGAGGGGACCCCCAGATCCTTGAAGGGCTGCCCCAGACTCCCTCTGGCCTGCAGGAGTCCCCCCCAGGACCCCTTACGGACACCCCAGTGGCGTCCCAAATCTGGGTTCTTTACCTGCTGGGCAAGCCAGTAACACACTGTATGGGAGCAGCCAGCCAAGCCGGTTTCAGAGCACCAGAGGTGAGAGGCAGGGAGCTGCCATCCCACTCAGCTCCATCTCCGCCGTGCCGTGGCTGTGCAGAGAGAACTTGGGGGGAGCTGCAAAACAGCTCAGCCCGGGCTTATCTCCAGATGGCACAGAACAACCAAAACCAAATGGCCCTTAACAAACAAAATGCCCCGAGTCCCATCCCACCACTCTTCCCGTGACGTTGAGTGCCGGACATCACAAACTGGCAACAGAGACTTCGCTATGGCACCACCAGAGGGAAATATCCCAGACAGTGTAATCCACTCGGGCATAATCCTGCACCCTCACCGAGTCAGGAAATATAAACCGCAGGGTCTGGGGAGACAAATGGGGAATCCTCCAAGGATACAGCTGGCCCCTCGGAGATCCGTCCCCACCATCCAGGACGCTGGAGGGGAGCATTTACAGCCGAGAACGGCCTTTCCTTTAACCTCTAGAAAAGCCGGCATTTGCTAAAAAACAAATGTTCCCCTCCCGCCCCGGCCCCCTCTGAAATGAAATAAATAAATAATTAAAATCCTTAAAAAAACTTAAAAATCGCCGTTAGTTTCGTTAGCGTTACATTAATTCTAAAAACTGATGAGCCGCTGCGCTGTGCACCGCAGCCCAACCTCCCCCCCTCAATGCTGGGCGAGCTCCTCTGGCCATGCCTGGGATGAAAAACGGGTGGCTTTTAGGAAATAAAAAATTTAAAAAAAAAGAAGAAGAATAAAACCTCTCTTTCTCTCTCTCTCTGCCTGTGTTAGTCCAACGAAAGGGATAGCATCGAGAGGTGAGGGAGGAGGAAGGGGGAGGCTGTGGGATGGAGAGAGCCCTCCCCGTACCCCTCGGCTGTGCATCCTCGCAGTGCCACGGGGAATGGGGGTGGGGGGGTCTGTGTGGGGGTCTTTGGTTTGCACAGGGTGGCCGTGGTGGGGGCTCAGCCCCATCCTTACAGTGCTGGGGAGCACGGGGCTACCAGGCACAGGGTCCCTCCCCCAGTGAGGTGCTTTGGTGCGTTGAGGTGTTAGATGGGGTGGCACAGCCCCTGCCCGCCCCGGGAGGGGGGACACCACCTCTCCGGTGGCACTGGATGGGTGGGAGGGAGGGAGGGAGCAGAGCTGTGGGAGCCATGGAGAAAGGCGTGGGGGTGTCCCTCATCGTGGCAGCCCCCAGCAGCCCTACCCCGCCACCCGGCCACCCCAAGGGACACCCAAGCCCCATCTTGGTCCTCTCCCCGTTGGGTGATGCCCTTCCACCCACCCCGGAGGTGCACTCCTCTCCTGCGGGGGGGACGCCCAGCGCTCGCCTGGCTAGAGAAGCACCGGGGGGGGGGTGGTTAGGGGGCATCTGAGCTTCCCCATTACACGGGCCTAATTACTGTGCTGTTAATAACCATTAGTAACCACTTTGGCTCTGCTAACCAACTGCGGCGAGGCCCCCACCCCGCTTTAGCACAGGCTTCCTGATGCCAACACCTCCCACAGCCACTGGGTAAAGATGCGCCTGGCAAAAAACCACCACCACCCCAAAAAACCCCCACACCACATCCCCCACTCCCCACCACCCCTTCTCCCCCCATCACAGCCATGGGGCAAACTCCCACCACCACCTCCAATCTCAGCTCGGCCGTGACCCCCCCGAGACACTGGAAAGAGAGCAACGGAGAGCGAGCTCAGGCTCGTGTGAGCTGGAGAGATTTCTCTTTGTGTTTTGATGTTGTCGTTGGGTGGGATTTGGTTGGTTGTTTTTCACAGAACACTTTGCAGTAGAGGACCAAAATGTGGTGTCGCAGCCCCCGGGGCCGGCACTGGCACCGCCACCTCCCCCCACGGCCCCCCATCCTCCCCCGGCTCCTGTCCCTCCTCCTGCCCGGCGGCTGTTCCCACTTTCCTTCCTTGGTTTGTTTGGGGTTTTTTTAATGTGTGTGTGGGGTTTTCTCTTTTTCTTCCTTTTGTTTTTTGCTTCCCCCTCCTTTTTCCTCTTTTTCCCCTTTTTGCTTTTTCCCCCTTTTTTCTGTTTCCCCTTCCCCCCCCTTTTTTTTTTCTCCCCCCCCCCTTTTCCCCTGTTTTTCTTTTTCATTTTTCCCCTTTTTTTCTTTTTCCCCTTTTTTCTTTTCCCACTTTTTTTCCCCCCCCCCCCCCCCCCCCCCCTTTTTTTTTTTCCTCTCTTTAAACAAGCTCTCTCCCGAAGGAGCGGCCCCTGGCTCTCCGCTGGCAGAAGGAGCCTACGGAAGAGCTCTGGCACTGACACGGGCAGGAACACCCACTCACACATCGCAGCACAGCAGTTAGTTTGGCAACACCCCCACCCCCTGTCACAAGTGAGACCTGCACAGACAAAAGGCTCCTGAGTGAGGGCACTGGGGCAGCCCCACCTTAGAAGCAGCAGAGGAGCAGAGCCGTCCGGAGCCATCAAGAGCACAGGAAGGGCTATTCAGGGCCTCATTGTCTGCGCCGAGTGACCGTCTGCTGAGAACCGCTCTGGCGGCTCAGAGCTCAGCCCCAGCAGCAGTCTGGAGCCAACGGGGAAAAGTACACTGGGAGGAAGACTGGCAGCCTTCCTCCACAACGCCCCGGAGAGAATGACCACAGTGCTGCCTATTCCCATCGCTTTTCCAACTCAGTTCTTTTTTTATTAGAAAATTAATAAAAAAACCCTCCAACTCTCAGGTTTCCAAGGCACACAAAATCTCTAAAAGGGAGACACAAGCGCGAGGTGCTGAGGTACCCAAACCTGCCCACGTTAGTCCAACTAAAGGGAGAGCGTCGGGAGGCGAGGGAGGAGGAAGGGGGAGGCTGTGGGATGGAGAGAGCCCTCCCCGTACCCCTCAGCTGCGCATGCTCGCAGCGCCGCGGGGAATGGGGGGCTGTGTGTTTGGGGGGGTCTTTGGTTTGCTCCCCTGACCTGCTGGGGGTGGAGGAGGAGGATTTGGGAGGGGTGGGTGTCCGGTGGCGGGGTTACATTCATTGGGCGGTGCTGGGCGGCACAGCGGGAGCCTCCCTTGCTGTGTTGCGAGGCCGGGGCTCCCGGAGCGTGTTTCTGCTCCTGCTGCTTCACCTGCTGGAGCATTTCCCTCATCTGGCGCTGTGCAGTCTTGGGGAGGAGAGGGGAAAAGCAAGAGGTGGGGGTCAGGGCACTGTTTCTCCCCCCACCAACCACTCCCGAGCCCCCACTGAGCATCTCGCCGCTCCCAACTTGTCACTCTGGACAAGCCGTAATTAATTTCAGGTTGTTTGGTTTTGTTTTTTTTTTTGTTGTTTTTTTTTTTTTTTTTTTTTTTTTTTTAACTTGTGCTTCACTCCTCGAGAGAGCCTGAATTTTTTGGGGGGTTGCCATCCCGCCAAAGTGGACAGGAGACAAGGTTATGGAAGATGCACCCAGGTGGGATGCGCATGGATTTGCCCGCACCGGGGAGTCCATTCACACCCTGGGTGCTGCTCTGCATGGCATCCAAAACACCCAATTTTAGCTCAATCAAGCCAATCTTCAATTTCATCGCTCACACAGCTGGGGGGAGGTACTGAAACACCTTCAGTGCCTCTTGGGGGCACAGGGCCCAACCAAAAGAAGAGCAGCAGGTCGCTCGGGTGGTGCTGGGCTCAGCAAGCCCTGTGCCTTTCCTCGGTAGACAAAAGCGGCCGGGGAGGTTCGGGTAAAGCCACGGCCAAACCGTACCTGACTGGCAAAGAAATGCCCAATGATTTTAACAATGACCTCCTCGTTCTCGTCTGGGGTTTGGTCTCGTGGCACATGGACTTCCACACTGGTTGTTTTGCAGTTCGTTCACCTGGAGCGAACCACAAGAGTGTTTTTCTTGTGGAAGAGCCAAAATCCTCCACTGTCGGTGTCACCACGGCACCAGGCACCCTGTGTGTCTCCCCCTTCCTTGGGACCAACAAGAACCACCACCAGGACGTGGGGGCTGAGGGTCAAGACATCGCTGAAACCACTGTGCACCCGGGATTTGTCCCCCTGGGGTGGGCAGGGGTGACAGCTGACACCCAACTCTGCGTCCCCGGGGCAAAGAGAGGGGGGGGCACCCATGCACACACCCCCACACACCTACTGTCTTGCCACCTTTGCCTACCACACAGCTGGAGGTGAAGGAAGGCACCTTGATGTGGGCTTCAAGCTTCACTTCTTCTTTCGCGTTAAAGAAGTTTTCCTCTTTCAGCTTCCCAAATATTCACCCCTGGGCCTGGGGAGGAGACGGACAGGAAGGAAAACCATCAGGCAGCGCCCGCTGTGCCTCTCCATCCCCAAAGCTGACAATGACCCCATGTCCAGCAGCATCAAAACCACTGTACCCAGCAAAGAGCTCCCCCAGCAGTGAGGGAGGCCAAGCCAGGCTGGCAGACAGTGGTGACCACAGGGACGCTCTCATCTTGTCCCTTACTGTCCCCCACACCCACAGCCCCCACCCAGCGCACCTTGAACTGAGCCTCGGGCAGCCCCATGATGATGATCATCCGCTCACTGGCCTCGGGACCTTCTGACAGGGCGATCTGGGGAGGGATGGGGGAGGAGCGTGAGCACGGCCCCCGCTTCGGCAAGACCTTCCCTCAGTGGGATGTCCCCCCCCAGCGCAGGGCAACCCCCCCATGCAGGAGCATCCCCTCCCACCTGAGCTGGGCTGATAACTGGGGTGCTGCAGGCCTGGCCTTCTACTAATGACAGCCTGGAGAGGTGGGCCCATGCCAACCTCTTGAAGTTCAACCAGGCCAAGTGCAAGGTCCTGCACATGGGTCGGGGCAATCCCCAGCACAAATCCAGGCTGGGCGGAGAATGGATGGAGAGCAGCCCTGGGGAGAAGGACCTGGGGGTGCTGATTGATGAGAACCTCAACTGCTGCCTCCAGCTCAGGCGGTTCCAACAGCAGAAGGACACGGACTTGATGGAGATGGGCCAGAGGAGGCTGCGGAGATGCTGCGAGGGCTGGAGCCCCTCTGCTGGGAGGACAGGCTGAGAGAGTTGGGGGGGTTCAGCCCAGAGAAGAGAAGGCTCCAGGGAGACCTTAGAGCCCCTTCCAGTCCCTAAAGGGCTACAGGAGAGCTGGGGAAGGACTTTTTACAAGGGCATGGAGTGATAAGACAAGGGGGAATGGCTTCAAAGTGGAAGAGGGGAGATACAGATGAGATATCAGGAGGAAGATTTTCCACTGTGAAGGTGGTAAATCACTGGCCCAGGTTGCCCAGAGAAGCTGTGGCTGCCCCATCCCTGGAGGTGTTCAAGGCCAGGTTGGTCAGGGTTTGGCGCAACCTGGGCTGGTGGGAGGTGTCCCTGATCAGGGCAGGGGGGTGGGACTGGATGGTCTTCAAGGTCTCTGTCAACCGAAACCATTCTACGATAATTTGGGGAGCAACACTGCAACCCGCAGACTCCCATTCCCTGATCTCAGGAGTGGGGAGGGGAAACTGAGGCACGAAACACAGGACCAGCCCCGCAGCGCATTCCTCACCTTGATGGAGGCACCCAAAAACCGCACCAGCTGCTTGATGTGCTGCCCCTTCTTCCCGATGATGGCCCCCACCGCCTGCGTCCTGATGAATAGGTTCACAACCTCTTGCTCCAGCAGCTGAAGAGGCACAGAAGAGCGAGACGGTCAGGGGACCAGCCAGACAAGGGACAAGGGAGGTGGCTGTCCCCATGCTACCATCCCATGATGGTGGTGGTTGCTCACCCTCCCAAGGTGCCCAAGCGAAGATCTCCTGGAAAGGGGTGCCAGGCACTTACTGGGTGCTGATTGGGGAAGGCACCGGCCGGGGGGGGCTCCATACACACCCAAGAGGTACACCGAGGAGCTCTATGGTGGCAGAGAAAACGAAGCTCAGTGACAGCCCCAGCGTGCCAGACCCTTCCCAGCCACTCCCAGCCCCATGCGCAGCAGCGTGCCACCACCGTGAGCCCAGCAGGGACACGGGGACAACCCTTCAGGCCCTGAAACCCCCCCTCACAGAGCGTGGGTGCACTCGAGGGTGCATTGGGGTGAGCTGCAGCCCCGACCCAGCGCGATGGGGCTGGGAGGCAGACAGGGGCTCCCAGTTACCCCCACACCCTCCCCACTGCCATGTTTTCGTCTGTGTCCTGCATTTGTAGGGGAAAACCAGGACACAACTCTCTCCTGCTCTGCGTTCCAGCAAGTGCAGCCAGATGCTACCTGCAAACCACCATTGCTCACGTGGAGGAGGAGCAGACCCAGCTCCCCTGCCCAGGCTGGACGCCGCTCTCGCTCCCAGCCCTCCATTTAAAAGCATCACATTGAAAAGCCCCCTTAGGAGCAAGGGCAGGGCGAGGCAGCGCCCCAAGAGCCAGCCAACCCCCCGCACACAGCTCAGCGCTCACCACACGCTCGCCGGCCCCCGCAGCAGCGGCTCGAGCGGGGCTGCCCGCGGCCGGCGGTTGGGCGCCGCTCCGTCACAGCCGCTCACCATGGTGGAACGCCGAACGCAGTCCGCGTCCTTCCAGTCGCGCCGCAGCCATGGCGCAGCCGGATGCGGCCACCGGAGCTCCGCGCCAGAGGGGCGCAAAGCGCCGTGCGAGCGCGGAGGAAAGGGCTCGGTAAGCCCGGGACTGGCATTCCCTCACCCACCGAGGGCAGAGGAGGCAGGAGGGGGCGCGCGAGAGCCCGCGCCGCCGGGCGGTGCCGCTCGCCTCAGTCCTGCGGGACGCCGAAAGGCTTCTCCGCTCTCGGGGGGACCCTCCGCTCTCTGGGAGGCTTCTGGGGGACCCCTCCGGCCTCTGGGGGGGCCTCTCCCCGAGGGCAGACAGGCCTCTTCCCCTCCTCCAGCCACCCCCCGGCGCCCAGCTGCCAGCCGGGGCCCGGCTCGGGGCTTCCGGAGAAGGGCCAGCGCCTCCCCCAGACACAGGAGGGCGAGGCGGGACGCCGCCGGCCCGGCCCCACCGCAGGGCAGGGGCAGAAGCGGGCGGGGCGGCCTTTAACGGCCCCCTCAGGCAGAGCACAGACGCGGCGCGCCTGCGCGCACCCACCGCCCCGCCCCTCTCTCCCCCCTCAGCCGCCCCTGTACCGATGGCTGCGGGGGGCCCTCGGCGCCCTCCTCGCCGCCCCCGGCCCCGCCGCCGCGCAAGAGGCCGCCCCCCAGGTCAGCGAGCCGCCCCGCCGCCTCAGGGCCGCCCCCGGGCATCGCCCCGGCGCCCACTCCCCCCGCCGCCTGGGGCCTGCGGGACCCCCGGGACCTCCTTGGCGGGAGCCCGCCCGGCGCCTCGGCCGGGAGCGGCGTTAGTCGCTCTGTGGGCTCGGGTGCAGGGCGGGGTCTTGCTCTGGGGCTCCCCTGGCTCTGGCCTCGGCCCCTCTGCCCGCCCAGAGCCCCCCCTCCGGGGCGGTGGGGCTCGTGGTGGGCCCCGGCAGCCCCGTGCCCCCCCCGCCCTCTCCCAGCCCGGCAGCCCCGTCCTTCCGGCCCTGTGCGGCGGCTGTGGCTCCTGCCGCTGTGGGCTCGCCCCGGGCCGCAGTCAGAGTCGTTCCCCTGTGATGCTGAGATGACTGTGGCTTCCAGATGTTCCCCCCAAATCCGTGGGCAAAGCCACCCCCTCGTTGGCTTTCCGTCTGCACAGCGGGGGCTTGAAAAGGGAAAAAGAGGGGGTGGAGACTTGGAGTGGTGAAGGAGCGGGGAGCAGCTTAGTACAACTTCCCAGGAGAGAATTCCTCTTTTCTCACCCTCAAACTGATCCTAAACCTCCAAGTGGCTGGTAAAGTAAAAAAGGACAAAACAAGGCTCTCCCAGGTGCCGGGTGCTCTGGTAAAGCTGGAGAAAGCGGCATTTCTGTTCACAGGCAGTTGCCGTAAGTGCCGTCAGGTATTGAAACTGCGCTTCTCTCAGGACGTAGCCTTGAGCCTGGAGAGCAGCTCAGAAGGAGTTAGCTCCTGCGAACAATTGAGCAGGAGGATACAAAGATTTTGCCTTCTCTACTTTTGCCTTCTGAAGTATCAAATATGCTGAGTAAGAATGCATTTTCATGGGAAGATATTTACCTCTAATGCCTACCCCCCGATATTTTCTGCCTGACTTTAATAGCATAGGAATAGCCAATACTCTTGACATTGTATGAAAGGTGCCGTTAGGGACTTCTTTGTGCTCCTGATACAGAGAGAAGATAGTCCAGAAGCAATGCTATCATCAGGGTTCGGGGGCATAACATTTTAAAAGAAATTCCTTTGTGTAAGAAAGACCAAAGAATTCTTCAAAGAATCCTTGCCGTCTGTCATGACATTTGGGGGGGCAAATAGAGGCAAAAACCCACCTAGGACCAACCTTTGTGCTCCATTCCCAAAGGAAAAAGTGATTGAAGTGGGTGTATGCATGAGTTGCTTTCCCACCTTTTATTTCCTGTCCTCCTTAGACCTTTCTTTGCAACTCAGTGTAGTGATTTACGAAATGAGATGGCGTAGTAATCTCTGGTGTGCTGCTTTCCCTGATGAAAGAGGAAAACATTACATATAAACTCAATTTTTTGGCGATAGGAACAAATGTAAAATGTTAGGAAGCATTAACAGAATGAGAAAAAGAGGCCTAATGTGCTGCAGCGGGATAATTAGCTCTCTGAGAGCGGTCGTTGGCTGGGAGAGGTTGGGGGGTGTTGAGGAGGGGTGCAGTTAGGTGTGTGTGTGCCTGAGATGATCCCAGGGGCGCTTGGAGGGGGAGACCTTCGGGATAGGAAAAGTAACTTGGGAAGTTTGGGCCCTGTGAAGGGAAGTCAGCCTGCTGGGAGCTTCCCTAGGGTTGCAAAACACTGTTGTGTGTGTTCTTTCCTCAGCGTTTGGATACCTGTGGACGATGGTGACGAGAGTCCGGCGAAAAAAAAAATATCAGGTATTGCACATTACAGAAGTATTGAATATGCCTGATTTTTCTGAGGTTTCGTGTCCCTTGGAAAAGTCTGGCTTTTGTGCGCTGGCATTGTTCCTGAAACTGTGGCTTTTCAAGCTGTTCTTTCCTTGTGGCTCTCTATGCCTATAGCCAATGGCTTGAGGGTGTACGGTAGGGCTTAGCCCTCTGTATGACGTTATCTGCGGTGACTGTGGCAGGGCACAGTACTTTTACTGCCAGCAGGAGATAGCCCAGGTCTCTGGCGGTGAGCCCGCGCGTGTCAGCAGAAAGAGTATTTTAAATCAAAGCTGTGTGCTCCCTCCTGGCTGTATTCGCAATGTACCTCTGTTGGTTTTCTATCATGTTCTTACATGGCCTGTCTTTGTTTTTTAGATTATTCCATCTCTGAACAGAAAGAGAAAGTTTCTGCTGTGGTGCAGTTGCCGACCAAGGCAACCAAACGCCCGGCGGCTTCCGTCAGCGAAGATGCTCCATTCCCAGAGTCTGCGGAAGAGGTTAGCGAGGGCTTTGAAATATTAGGATCTGTGCAAGGTGCGAGAGCAAGCGGCTCTCCCTAATGCATCTTGAGGTTGAGCCTGCTCTGAGCCTGTACAGCTGTAGGTGGTTCTTTTCCATTTCTAGCAGGCAGCTATAATGTGGGCTGGGTTTGCCTTACTCAAGTCTGCGTTATTCTCTTTCTCGAGTTTGTGGTTAAGGAATCAAAATACACTACCTTACAAGAAAAACTGCGTACTTCCTGTGGATAAACCTCTTTCTGCTCATTAGCCACCAGCCCAGGAGAGGATTCCTGTAGGACTTTGGCTCTGTAAAAATGAGCCACCTACTGCTTGACTCCCTAGTTTGGTTCAAAGGTGTAGTGCTATTTTTCTTATTACCCCATGGAATTAGAGGGCTAAGAGACTGTCGGGCTCTAATTCTTCATTCCTGAGAGAGTCGTTAACTCTTATTTGTACAAAATATATTTTTCAAGGGCTGAATTATCACACTTTGGAATGTTTAGGAGCTGACTGCACGTATGAGAGCCTGTATTCAAAATTTAAAGCGTACCTGTCAAAGGTCCTGCAAAAATTGGCATTCTTCTGCAATCTGACCCAGCAAGTCATGGTCCGCAAGTCATAGCAGAGCTGACTAAGTCTCAGGAAGTGTGTTTGCTTGGTTTCTCATTCAGGTTATACTCACATTGGTACTTTTTTTTTGTTTTCTTTTAAGATTCGGTCCACTTCTTTTGAGCCTTCAACTAAAAGACCAAGATTTTCATCGCTCGATGTAGCAATGCTACAAATTGGTAAGGCTGACATCAAGTTATACGACTTGTTTCATTTTCACCCTACCTTGTGTACCGTCCAAGCCTACCCCTGGGGTTCTGTACAGATTATTGCAGGCACAGGACGAGGCGGCATCTGGGAAGACTTGAGCGTGACCTCTGTTTCTTACCCGCATCCTTGCATTGCTTCTGGAGTGGGGCCGGGCATTTATCTTGTCATCTCAGTACCAGAGCTGCCTTGGATGCAGTCCTTCCATTCTGATAGGTCCACTGTTAGCTTGCCAGAAGTAAATTGTTTTCAATGCTTCTTTTAGGTAGTAGATCCCGAGAAGCCTTTTGTATTTCAGGTTTTGGCTGGCAATACCTTGTGCGCACAACTTGCTGTAGTTGCCGGTGTGAAAACCTGAAAATGTCCTCAAGTGACATAACAGAAATAATATGATGATGTGAGAGAGAAAATGACAGTTTATCTTTGTTGAAGCTCGTTACTGTAAACTCATGAACCTCTTCAGTTTCCTTTTAGAGTTCCTGATGCCTTATGCTCTTCCCTCGTAGGTCAGATGCCGTGTGGAACCCATGCTCACCTGACGAAGGAACCACTATCCCATCCTCACAAGATAATTCCACGTCTGAGGTAAAAATCCTTCTGTTTTCTTTGACTTCTTCCCCAAAAGGTTTACTGCCTATGGTAAGGGAGGTCTCCAGCTGCTTCCCCCCTGAAGAACCAATTTTCAACTTTTTCTTTAAACCCAGCTACTTAATTGACGCAGGAGATTAGGTAGAGATTAAAGGTCTGCAGTAAGAGGAAGTGTTGAACTTGAGAGGAGGCTGAGGACACAATCAGCAGCGTATCTTCATCTGAAAGTCATGAACATCTCGTGTCTGTCTCCATCATCATCGGTGTACGTGCTTGACAAAGTAGTTGGTGGTGGAGGTGCATATTGGAATGTTCTCTTGATACCATTTCTTTTGCCGTTGATGTTTTCAGCACAATCCAGAATGGCAAACAGAGCATCAAAGCTGCTCCAGACAGCTTCTTACCCCTGAGGCCACCCATTAAGGAGCGCGCTGCGCCAGAATCCGCCACTTCAGATGAAAATCCATATCATGAAAATGATACAGAAAACAGTTTCTCATGTAATTTTGTGTGCACTGAGTTTAAGTGCACTGCATTTGAGAGCGGGTCAAGACTCTGCTTTGGGCGTCTAATCTGCCAGTCGTTGCTTATTGTGGTTTGGCTCATATTTTGGAGCAGATCTGGAGCATGAGAAAGAGATTCCTTTCAGAGGAAGGTAAACCAGAGAAGGTTCCTGGGGAACGTGTCTAATGCACTCCAACTGCTACTGAGCATATAGTCCCTGAGGTCAGAGCAGGGCAGGTCTGAAGTAAAATGTCCCAGCAGTGTGGATGCTGTGGACATTGCCATTCTCACTGTCAGCATAACCTTTAACAAATAGATTGAGCAGAATTGGTCAAGGCTGGTTGAAATGAACGCTGTCTTGTCCTGCAGAGTAAAGTGGCCTCCTCAGGTTGATGCAGATATTTGTCGGATGTGCAAAGAATATTTTTTTCTTTTCAAAGAAAAACCCCAAAAGCCAGCGTGAATTGGTATACACTGATAACAAATGCCCCACATATAAAAATTGTGATTCTCCACTGTTGTTCTTTCCTGCCCCAAAGTGTTCAAGCCTCCTCTAAGGAACCAGTGACGACTGTGAGTCACCTGGAAGAACCAAATTACGGAGGAGAGGTCTATCCACGTCCAACACTAAGGACCGGTGAGTATCCCCATGATTCCAATCCGTTCCACTTTGTAGGTAGACTTCAAATCGGAATAGGGCATTTCTTATACACTGGCAGATGATGTTCAAAGCGCTTGCCAGAATTCAAACTTCCTGACCATACAGTCAGCATTCAAAGTTTTTCTTTTTTTTTTTAATTATCACTCAGAAATGGAGAGCTATGTACATCCGATGGTGACTGAAAGTCGACTTCTTGTTTTCTTACTACTGCTTTCCTGTGCAGGTGTCGAATGTATAGATGTTTGCTGCCCGCAGTGGTCGCAGAGAGGTGATACGATCAGGTAGAGTCTCTTTTAATGTAGTAATGAGTAGCTACCTTGCGGCTCCGGAATTGCTCGCAAGCCAGTTGCATCTCCAACACAGCTGCCATGTGAGAGCCGTGCTGCGTGACAAAGAGGGTTGTGCTGGTGTGGTGTTTGCTGTGGGAAGAAAGCCAGTAAGGGTGCGAGTGGTGGCCGTCCCAAGTTGTCCTTGGATGTGCAGAATCCGTTTTGGTTTGTGAGTCGTTCTGCTGAGCCATCAACGAGCTGACGTTGCATTTCTTTCACTTGGAAACTCACATCCTGAGCATAAGGATTAGAGAGCTTGTAAAGCCTGGTGGGACTTGAGGCAGTTTTGGGGACTTAGAGGATGCGTGGGGTTTGACTAGGAGGGGGAAAAAAGCAGCGTGCGGTTGGGTTTGAGAGGCCAGCAGCCTCTCTCAAAGGGGTCTTTTGGTGACAATGCGAATTCTTGTTTTTGAAGCAGGGACATATATCTGGACAACTTTAATGTCTGTGTATTTGTTTGCTCTTCAGAGTCTGTGTGGTTTGAATGACAATCCTCTCCAAATGGGGATAGTCACTCTCTTGACTGGCCTGTAGAAGGCAAGTAAACATCCTGTCGCTGTCCCATTTGGAATTCAGTGTGCTGGCCTTAGTTTCCCGAAGCTCACTCTGTTTGGATGCAAGTCTAGTTGCAGATGTTCCTGTTATACCTTGCAGTAGAACACCCAGCGTGCAGTGTTTATCAGCAGTAGATCACAAAGCACTCGATAGAGGAAGTGCTGGTTGCTTCTCTGTTTTCTAAATAATGCAACTGATAAAGAGAAGGAAAAGGAGTCTTGTACAAGTAAATGGGAAAAAAAAAAATTGCAAAGCTCCCAGCTCTTCATTCTATCCCAGTCCTGCTGCTAAGAAAGAATGGTGCTGGACGTTGAGGTGATATTGTCACGTGTTGATGTGTGCAACTGGGGCTGTAGTCAGAATAAGCCTTGAAAAAGCCTTTCTTGTCCAGAAGGTGAATTCCTGAGAATTCCATGGGAGAGGACAGATACAAAGCTCACTTCTCTCTCTCCCTCTCCTGGCAGGTACTGCACACCAGAAGAAAACTCTCAGGAAGAGGAAGGAGCAGCGAAACAAACCATCGCGGGGGTAAGCTTGCGTTATTCACAAGGAAAATAGAGCTATTTGTGATCAGAAACTTCAGCACTCTCCACTTCACGTGACTTACTCAACAATATCTGTATTTGCCCAGGTTGTTTTTCCCCGGGAAAGCGGGAGCGTTATTTGATGAGTAGCGCTATGGCAAAGTGTTTTCCGCTACCGTTAATTTTGTTTCTGGACTATTAGGAGCACGCTACACTATAGCATTTTGATTCTTCCCCTTTCATGTGTTGGGTATAGCCTCAAAATCTTTACTGCACAGCCTTAGTTGACCTGCAAAGCTGGACTGGGGTGTCTTTAGTCTTATCTTGTTTGCTGGGATGGGAAGTACATCCCTGACTTCCATCTCTGGTCAGGGTTGAGGTCAAAAATACAATTTTAATCATGGAAATCATAAATAGTAGTCTCACTCTCAACTTAATACCTACACGTGGAGGCTTTGCTGGGGTTCTTAACGCTAGCCCAAGCCAAACGAGCTCTCTGCCTCTCTTGCCTCCGAGTGCAGCACTCCATGGGTGCACAGTTGGAATGCAGTCGTCAATAAAAAGTCACTTTGGGGTTTGCTGTTTGGATGTGTGTACAAAAACTCTTCCAGTTTTCTGTCCTGTCCCCAAGCAAACAAATCTGTGCTTGATTGCTAGCTTAATGTCCGTTTGTCTAACAGAGGCAGCATGGAGCTGAAATCTCAGAAGATGCGTTATTCCAAGGACATCCTATACCTGTTCGGTCCAAAAAGTCAGCCAGCCTCACCGTGGAAGGAAAGAAAGTGCCAGGCTTGGGAAAAACAGCGGAACGCTTTCCTCCGCTCACAGAGGTACCACAGCCGACAGTCTGTTAGACAAAAGAGAAGGTTGTGACAGAGCTGCAGGGAACTCCTCTTATTCTCGGTGGTTCTTGAGGCTTTTTGAAATCTGAAGAACTTGCATTGAACCTGTTAGCGAGTGTCTGCGGCTGTGACTTTGCAGTGCGAGGGTCAGCACTAAAGCTGGTTTGAAGGATTTCGTGTGCTCCAGCGCTCCTTCAGTTGTGCTGCCCTGAGGGTTTGTGGGCCTTCTGTTGGCAGGACAAAAAATGAGTCCAGGTTGAACACCAGTCTCCAGAGCAGTGCTAACCCGACTCATCCAGTTATATTGGATGTGCCTCTTGTCCTACCGTGGTGATAGAACCTGAAAGATCAGCTTGTGCTGGTCCGTGATGCCGTTCCCCAGGGAGTGGGAGTTCAGTTTCCCCTGCTTGTATGAATTTTGGCTGCTTTTATTCTTGGAGTTGCAGTCTAATTGAGCTCCCCCCACCTTTTCCTGCCTGTTGAGGATGGACTCGGAAAGGGCGGGCAAATGCAGAGTTTACAAAGTCTGCGGAGTTGATGCTGGGTACAAGGGAAACCGGGTGGTTTTCTTATTTTGCTCGCCCAGATTCAAGCAAGAAGGAGATGCTATTGCAGATCAGAGTATTTTATACCACCATCCGTAGTGGTTTCTTTGCATTCCCCGCTGGGATTGGCTTAAACCTGGGTATTGCGAGGGCCGCGGCAGCACGTGGGAAAGGGGTTTGCCAGAGTTGTGTTCCATTTTCAGCTGCTTGAGCGTGTTTGCTGAGTTTACGGGTTTTATCCCAACGTCCTTGGTGAAAAGAAATGGCAGCAAGCCTGGGCTGTGAAGTTCAAAGTTAGGATGCTGAAACCAACCAAGCAAGGCAAAAGCGCTATCGCTCACTGAGGCAGGAAACCGTCGGAGGCAGTTGCTCTGTCACCTGAGCTGAATTTACAGGCCGTGTTTCAGTGGAAAGCTGCCCCCAGGTCAGCGTGCTCCATGCGCTGTTTCACAAGTCCTTCCCCATTTAATTGTTCCTTTCAGGCCATGGAGAGAGAGGTCAGTGCCGCATTTGGCAAAGGTGAGCCAGATGAGATCATGAGCAGTGCCTTCAAACTAAAGGTCACTCGCGAAGACATCCACACGCTCAGGAACCTTTGCTGGCTAAACGATGAGGTAAAACCAGCTGCAGCACAGGGCTAGTCTCACTCAGCCTTTATTGAAAAATACCCCTCCGCCCTGTACAGAAGTCGCGTCAACGTTCTTTGACGACCTCCGCTGCAGAGCCTAGAAATCTCTGTACACTTCTTATTTGAGGTGTTGAAGGGTCGAGCGTTTCGGGAAGTTCCGTTACTTCTTGTATGACGCAGCTTCCAGGGGTTCGTCCGGGTTATTGGCGTGGGGGGCAGGTGTTTTGATCAAACTGCCGATGTAGCCCCGTGTGAAATCCTGGGAACAAAAGCCTCCAGCTGAGGCTGGAGTTCTCTGCGCTGCGTGCTTAAGGGTGGCCAGAACAGAGGTGGTGCTGTATTTTTCATTGGGGAAGGCAGCGTCTTATTTTGACACCTCACGTTTCCTCTTTATGGTACAGGTCGTTAATTTCTACATGGGTCTGCTGATGGAAAGAGGCAAGAAGGAAGGATATCCAGCGGTCCACGCTTTCAGTACTTTCTTTTATGCCAAACTAAGATCTGGTGGCTACGATGCAGTAAGAAGATGGACCAGAAGTGTTGATGTCTTCAAGCAGGACATCATCTTCGTGCCTGTAAACTTGAAAGCGCACTGGACACTAGCCGTGAGTCCCACGGGCTTTTTCTTTAGAATTGGACGGGGAGCAAAATCTGGCAAGAGAAGTCATTTGGGTGTTGGGGGGTGTGCGGCAGAAGGTTGTGCTTTGTCTAATGGTCACCTTTTAATAACAGGTCATAGATCTCAGGAGGAAGACCATCATGTACTTGGACTCTCTGGGCCAGAAAGGGGACAAGATTTGTCAGACTTTGCTGTAAGTAACCACTCCGTCACGGCTTTTATGGTGTGAATGAGGAGAGGGATTTTAGATTGAGTCCCTGTAAGGCGACTGCAAGTTTTCACATGGCTTGTAGATAACCAACCCGGAATCTTGGCGTTGCTTGCTGCGAGTTGTCTGGCATCGGCTGCTTATCTGGTGTCACAGCGTCCCCTCCGCCCAGGGTCTGGGGTGCCTGGATTCTGCCACCTTCCCGTGATAGGCACAGCCAAATCCACCATAGCCCCGTGGCACACGTCTACCGGCTTTGTTAGTTGGATCCCAGTATGTGGGATGAAGGCACACGGTGGAATTATGGCATTACAGTTCCTTGCTTGGTTTGTCTCTTTGTCTTCTGATAACATGTGATTTGGGGCTTTTTGACCTCTCTGAAGCAATGGAGTCGTTGGCCTTGTTCTTGACCATTAGCTCACAGCCTCTCCCTGTGTTTGTAAGTTTCAGATTGGGATTTTTCCTCAAAATCAGCCTTAAATCAGCTGCGGTGAGGATCCTCTGACATTTTACTGTCCTGCCGTTTGTCTTCCTGTGATCCTTCAGCCACTTTATTTTGTTGTTGGCCTAAATTACAGAGATGAAAAGGGATTTTTTTTTCCCTTTTGTTTTAACCAGCCAATACCTGCAAAAAGAAAGCCGGGAAAAAAGAAACCTGGAGCTGAATGTTTTGGAGTGGACTCTTCACAGCATGGAGCCACGTGTACGTGAGCACCACTTGGGTTTGAAATGGGAACTGTCAGTGCTTCTTTGGGGCCCAGATCCTGGCACGTGACAAAGCAAAGTGTCCCTAAAGACTGGATTTAAGAAAGGTCACTTGAGAAAGACGCCATGCGAACCTCGAGAGGCCTCGCAGGGAGGAGAGCTGCTGCCCCTTCTGGGCCTGCCAAGAATTTGGATTGTAGTGTCCGAGTCCGGGAGGCAGAGGGGAGGGATGGTGTGCAGTGAACTGGGTCTGTTCCTCATGGGCGGGAGTGGGTATTCGGGATTAGGCAAGTAGGGTCAGGAGTGTGCGGTGAGCGCAGTGTCGGTGTGGGTAATGTGCGCTACTTCCAAGTTGCTTTTCTTTTGAGATAGAGGGAAATCCTCCATCTTCTTTGCATTCCTTAGGAGATCCCTCAGCAGCTGAACGGAAGCGACTGCGGCGTCTTTATGTGCAAATACGCAGAGTACATCGCCAGAGAGAAACCGTTCAACTTTAGCCAGGTGAGTGAAGGTCATAAACCCCTCCAAGCCCCTCTCGCCCAGGGACAGGAGCCAGGGAGGTTAGGCAGCAGCTCTTCATTGTGTCCGGGGCAGGGGCTGAGGTTTCGTACCCCGTTTCGGTGCGTAGTTGCTGGGGTCAGAACTTCCAAGTGGCCTGGGCAGGGCAGAGCTGTGGTTCTCCATCCCCGCCTTTGGGAGCTGCTGCCGGTGAGATTCCTCTTGGGCAAGGTACTGCCGCCAGCGGGTTTGGCATATCTGGGCTCGTATCTTTTGGAGAAATGGCTTCTACCCTTTGACCAATCAAGACAGCGCTTATTTTTATTGATTTCATTTTACACCGGTCTTTTATTAGCGTGCTTGTAAGCTGTCGCGCAGTCAAGTCAATCTGGTTTTGTCGGGTTGTCGTGTCACCCTCTTAGGAGCCGCGTGGGGTGTTGTACCCAAACGGTTGACAGTTCTTAAAGGGAACTTCATATTAAGGACTCCGCTGGGCGTTTATGCCTGTTTGCCGCCTCTTTCTACCGTGATGTCATTATTTAATGGATTTCTCTTCTCTTTTCAGACTCACATGCCATACTTCCGGAAGAAGATGGTGTGGGAGATAATCCACCAACAGCTGCTGTGACACATGGACTATTAGAGTTCTTATTTTAATTACGTTTCTTAGACCTTAGTTACATTTCTTAGACCTTTAGTTACTTTTCTTAGACCTTTAGTTAGTTTTCTTAGACCTTTAGTTACATTTCTTAGATGAATTTTCCTCTTTAGGTTATGAAGTAGAAGTTAAGATGGTTTGTTCCCCCCACCTCCCTTATTTTGGAGACAGTAACTCTGGGGTTTTCGTACACAAGTTTTCCTCTTCAAGTTATGAAGTAGTGGTTAAGACAGTTTATTTCCCCACCACCACCCCCCACCCCACCCCCCCCTTATTTTGGAGACAGTAACTCTCTTTGAAATTAGCTAACGCACCTTAAGCAAAAGCCAGAAAGGTGGGTGTGACCTCGTTAAGGGCAGAGTGAAGAAGGAACATCGTCAACTTCCATGGCTGAGCCGCACGCTCGCGCCTCGCAGCGCACGCGACCACATTACAGACAAATGGGAAACATCTGTGGTGGTGGTTACAGTCGTGTTTGCCCACCTTACCTTCCCAAGGACAACGTGCTGAACTACCGTCTCCTCAAAGAGAGTTTTCCTCTGTTTCTGGAATATCTACCGTCTACTTGATTCCTAAAACTGGATTTGTCACGACCACGGAAAGAAAGCGTTTACCATCTCTTGATTTCTCACCAAAGCCCCTGTCCTTTGGGCTGGTTTGGGGTTGTTTGTTTTTTGCTGCCTCCAGGGAGTGATCTAATGTGAAAAGAGAAGTATTTATTTCTTTATATAATATAAATATTTATTTTAATAAAAAGAGCCTTAATGGAAGGAAACTCTCCCTGTGTCCTGGTTTGAGGTAAAAGAGAACCAATTTTGTTCAGTAACTTGGCTTCTTAGCTGGGCCTCTTCTACCAACTGAAATTAACTGCCTATTGTGCCGTCAGCGTTCACTCTCTCAGAGCGATAAGAGCAATGGTTACAGCTGATGCCCAGGCATGGGATGCAGAGAGGCTCTTGCTTATACTTATTGCTATAACCCCCGCGGCCAACCAGCTTTGTGATTTGCCCCGTTGGAGGGTCGGAAGCGGAAAAGCATAGTGGGGTCCCACCTGCGGGGAGGAGCGACAGGACAGGTGACCCAAAACTGACCAACAGGGTATTCCATCCCATCTGCCTCATGCTCAGTAGAAAAGGGACCAAAGGGATCAAAGGGTTCTTCTACCTGGGGAATGTTTACTTCGCCCTTTGATAATTATGCTGATGTGACCCCATCAGAGCTGGGGCATGGCAACCTTCTGGGCTCTGAGGATAAGGACTGGTACCTTGTTAAGATCGTGATTTTGTTGTTGATGCTCCTGAATGTGGTGCAGGGGTGGTTTCTTGTGAAACATCTGTGCAGGGGGAGCTGGAGGGGACCGTGCGCTGCCGCCACTCAGACCCGCGCAGCCGCTCGGCGATCTGCAGCGGCGCGAACCGCGGCCCCGCCCGGCCCGGCCGCAGCTGTCCCCCCCCGGAGCAACGGCACCACCGGCAGCCGCCTCCCCCACGGCACCGGCGCCACCGGCAGCCCCCCCCCCCACCGCCACGGCACAGGCGCCTCCGCCGCCCGTCCCGGCACAAGCCGCGCCCCCCCCTGCAGCGGCACAAGCCACGCCGCCGCCTCTCCCGGCACAACCTACTGCAGCCACTACAACCAGTACCAAAACTACTCCAACTCCATCAAAATCGGTACAAGCCGCCCCGGGAACCAGGAGCAGGAAGAGGAGGTCAACTCCTTCCCCTGCCCCTTACCACAAAGACCACCTCAAGTCACATAGCTTGGGGGAGAGTTCTGAACAAGATCCAGGGGAGGGTCCTTCAAGACCACAGAAGGGAAAGAGACCTTTGAAAACAGACAAAGGCCAGAGTCCTTCTAGAGCAGATGCTGGAGAGGCCCCTTCTGGGGCAGCCTCACCACAGGAGGACTCAGATGTAGAGGGAGTTGTTCAATCCTTCTCCGTGAAAGATCTGAGAAGTATCAGGAAGGACTTTAGTCGTCATGAAGGCGAAACACTTGTCTCCTGGTTGCTCCGATGCTGGGATAGCGGGGCAGATACCGTAGATTGAGATGGCAGAGAAGCTAGGCAATTGGGAAACCTGGCCAAGGATGGAGGGATTGATAAAGAAATTGGGAGAAAGACAAGCACTCTCAGTCTCTGGAGGCGACTGGTGTCAGCCATAAAGCGCAGGTATCCCTTCAAGGACGATATCGAATGCCGTCCAAGTAAATGGACCAACATGGGAAAAGGTATGAAGTACCTGAGAGAACTGCCTGTGCGAGAGGTGATTTATAGTGATGGGCAAGCGACAGTAGACCCTGATGAAATGCCATGCAAACGATCTCTGCTCAAAAAGTTTGTACAAAGTGCACCATCAACATATTCCCACACATTGTCAACAATGGTCTGGGGAGGATCCGATACTGACACACCAACTGTAAATGAAGGGGTTAAGAAGGTACGACAGTATGAAGACAGTCTCTCTGGTCCCTTCTCTGTGGCAGCCATAGAAAAGCTGACTGTGACCACCGAGAAAATGACTGAGAAACTGACTGAGAAAATAGAGCAAATGACCCAGAGATTAGTTGAGCAAACCGATAAACTGTTTGATAAACTAACCAAGGTGGAGGAAAAACTCCATGCTTTCCCTGTACAGACTCATGTTGCAGCTGCTAAGAGGAAACGCCCTCCTACTCAAGAGAAAAACCACCCTCCGACTCAAGACAAATCAAAGCCGATGCGAGATATCCTGTGGGTTTGCCTCTGTGAATATGCAGAAGACATGAAGAAGAGGGATGGAGAACCTACCTCAGCCCTACAGGCACGGGTGCTTGAGTTGCAAAATGAAGCCGATAGAAGAAAGGATTCTTACAGGAAGAAGGTTGCTCCAACCTACGGTAGGCGATCCTACGGACCAGGTAGGAACAAATCTGATAATCGTAGGTACTACGGTCAACAGTAGAGGTGCCCTGCCTCCAGCCAGGAGGAGGAGAGGGACAACCGACTGTATTGGACTGTGTGGATTCGATGGCCTGGCACATGAGAGCCACAAAAGTATAAAGCCCTGGTGGACACTGGTGCACAGTGGTGTTGGGTTGTTTTTTGCTGTCTCCAGGGAGTTATCTAATGTGAAAAGAGAAGTATTTATTTCTTTATAGAATTTAAATATTTATTTTCATAAAAAGAGCCTTAATGGAACGAACCTCTACCTGGTAATGAGAGAGGGTGATTTATTCTTTTTTTTTTATTTAACTGAAAAAAAGTTGGATGTAGCGATGTGGATTTTCGCTCCCTCACAATCCCCCAGGAAGAGGATTGGAGCCAGGAGGAGCATCGGAGCACAGAAGCGGCGAAGCGATGGTCACACAGTGCTGCAGGGGCAATCGGGGTGTCGTTCAGCGATGAGATGAGCAAGCAGCATCCCGAAAATCCGCCCCTGGAGAGGGGTCAGCGGTGTACGGACGCTCTCTGTGTTCTGTAAACCCCCTGTGGGGAGCCCCTGCTGCCCCCTTGGCAGCGCCCGGGTGGCTGTGACTGCTGAAAGCTGGTTTGGTGTGTTGAGGTGTTAGGTGGGGTGGCAGTAGCCCCTGCCTGCCCCGGGAGGGGGGACACCACCTCTCCGGTGGCACTGGATGGGTGGGAGGGAGGGAGGGAGCACAGCTCTGGGAGCCATGGAGAAAGGCATGGGGGTGTCCCTCATCGTGGCAGCCCCCAGCAGCCCTACCCCGCCACCCGGCCACCCCAAGGACACCCAAGCCCCATCTTGGTCCTCTCCCTCTTGGGTGATGCCCTTCCACCCGCCCTGGAGGTGCGCTCCTCTCCTGCAGGGGGGGACGCCCAGCACTCGCCTGGCTAGAGAAGCACCGGGGGGGGTGCTTAGGGGGCATCTGAGCTTCCCAGTTACACGGGCATAATTAGGGCGCCCTTAAGAACCATTAATAACCACTTTGGCTCTGCTAACCAACTGCGGCGAGGCCCCCACCCCGCTTTAGCGCAGGCTTTGTGATGCCAACACCTCCCTGAGCCACTGGGTAAAGCGACGCCTGGCAAAAAAACACCATCACCCAAAGAAAACCCCACACCACATCCCCCACTCCCCGCCCACCCCTTCTCCCCCCATCACAGCCATGGGACAAACTCCCACCACCACCACACCCCAATCTCAGCTCGGCTGTGACGCCCCCAAGACACTGGAAAGAAAGCAACCGAGAGCAAGCTCAGGCTCCTGTGAGCTGCAGAGATTTCTCTTTGGTTTTTGATGTTGTCGTTGGGTGGGTTTTGCTTGGTTGTTTTTCACACAACACTTTGCAGTAGAGGACAAAAACGTGGTGTCGCAGCCCCCGGGGTCAGCGCCGGCACTGCCACCTCCCCCCCCCAGCTCCTGTCCCTCCTCTTGCCCCGCAGCTGTTCCCACTTTCCTTGCTTGGTTTGGTTGTTTTTTTTTCCTTTCTACCTTTCTTTTTTAATATGTTTTCGCTTCCCCCTTTTTTCTCTTTTACCCCTTTTTTCTTTTGACCTTTTTTGCTTTTTCCCCCTTTTTTTCTTTTTCTCTTTTTTCTTTTCCCACTTTTTTTTTCCTCCTTTCCCTTTTTTTTTTTCCCCCCTTTTCTCTTTTTAAACATTTCTCAAGCTTTCTCCTGAAGGAACGGCCCCTGGCTCTCCGCTAGCAGAAGGAGCCTACGGAAGAGCTCTGGCACTGACATGGGCAGGAACACCCACAAGTGAGAACTGGATAGACAAAAGGCTCCTCAATGATGACACTGGGGCAGCCCGACCTTAGAAGCAGCAGAGGAGCAGAGCCACCCAGAGCCATCCAGAGAACAGGAAGGGCTATTCAGGGCCTTATTGTCTGCGCGAAGTAACCATCTGCTGAGAACCGGTCTGGCGGCTCAGAGCTCAGCCACAGCAGCACTCTTGAGCCAAAGGGGAAAAGTACACCGGCAGGAAGACTGGGAGCCTTCCTCCACAACAACCCACAGATCATGACCAGAGTGGTGCCTATTCCCAGCCTACACTAATGAATACGTATGCCTTTGCATCAGAAAGGAACGCTTGCTTTACCAGCCCCTGGGCGAGTTGGGAGCCATCCCCCTTGCACCCAGCGCTGCAATAAACATGCTGCTTTGTAACTCGCCCCGAGTTGGGGAGTTTCTTTCCGCACGTCAGCACCCCTGGGATTGCTTTCCTTCTCCCGCCTCGCACTCGCTCGACATGGTTTTTTCCAACTCATTCTTTTTTATTAAAAAAATTAATAAAAAAATGCTCCAACTCTCAGTTTTACAAGGCACACAAAATCTCTAAAAGGGAAACACAAGCGTGAGGTGCTGAGGTACCAAAACCTGCCCCTGTTAGTCCAACTAAAGGGACAGCGTCGGGAGGCGACGGAGGAGGAAGGGGGAGGCTGTGGGATGGAGAGAGCCCTCCCCGTACCCCTCAGCTGCGCATCCTCGCAGCGCCGCGGGAATGGGGGGCTGTGTGTCTGGGCGGGTCTTTGGTTTGCTCCCCTGACCTGCTGGGGGTGGTGGAGGAGGTTGGAGGGGGTTGTCCGGCAGTGGGGTTACATTCATCAGGCGGTGCTGGGCGGCACGACAGGAGCATCACTTGCTGTGCTGCGAGGCCGGGGCTCCCGGAGCGTGTTTCTGCTCCTGCTGCTTCACCTGCTGGACCATTTCCCTCATCTTGCGCTGTGCAATCTTGGGGAGGAGAAGGGAAAAGCAAGAGTTGGGGGTCAGGGCACTGTTTCTCCCACCACCACCCACCCCTGAGCCCCCACCGAGCATCTCGCCGCTCCCAACTTTTCACCCCGGACAAGCCCTAATTAATTTCAGGTTTCTGGGTTTTTTTAACTTGTGCTTCCTCCATCGCTCCTTGAGAGAGGCTCAATTTTTGGGGGGGGGCCGCCATCCCGCTCGAGTGGACAGGAGACAAGGTTATGGAAGATGAACCCAGGTGGGATGCGGGTGGCTTTGCCCGCACCGAGGAGTCCATTCACAATGTCCTCACGTCCAGCAGCATCAAAATCATGGTACCCAGCAAAGAGCTCCCCTGGCGCTGAGGGAGGCCAAGCCAGGCTGGCAGCACAGTGCTGACCACAGGGACGCTCTCAACTTGGCCCTTACTGTCCCCCACACCCACAGCCCCCACCCAGCGCACCTTGAACTGAGCCTCGGGCGGCCCTGTGATGATGACCATGCGCTCGCTGCCCTCGGGACCTTCTGCCGGTGCAATCTGGGGAAGTATGGGGGAGAAGGAGCGTGAGTGCAGCCACCGCTTCAGCAAGACCTTCCCTCGGTGGCATGTCCCCCCACAACGCAGGGCAATCCCCCCATGCAGGAGCATCCCCTCCCACCCGAGCCGGGCTCATAACCAGGGTGCTGCAGGCCTGGCCTTCTACTAAACACAGGCGGGAGAGGTGGGCCCATGCCAACGGGTACAGGAGAGCTGGGGAGAGACTTTTTACAAGGGCATGGGGTGACAGGACGAGGCGGAGTGCCTTCAAAGTGGAAGAGGGGACATTTAGAGGAGATAACAGGAAGAAATTTTTCACTGTGAGGGTGGTGAATCACTGGCCCAGCTTGCCCAGAGAAGCTGTGGCTGCCCTAGCCCTGGAGGTGTTCAAGGCCAGGTTGGACGGGGCTTGGAGCAACCTGGGCTGGGGGGAGGTGTCCCTGAACAGGGCAGGGGGGTGGGACTCCATGATCTTCAAGGTCCCTTCCAACCTCAACCGTTCTGTGATAAGCTGGGGAGCAAAACTGCTCCCCGCACACTCCCATTCCCTGACCTCGGCAGTGCAGAGGGGAAACTGAGGCACGAAGCGCAGGACCAGCCCCGCAGCGCCTTCCTCACCTTGATGGAGGCACCCGCAAACCGCACCAGCTGCTTGATGTGCTGCCCCTTCTTCCCGATGATGGCCCCCACCGCCTGCGTCCCGATGAACACGTTCACAACCTCTTGCTCCGGAAGCTGCGGGGGCATGGAAGAGTGAGAGGGTCAGGGCACCAGCTGGACAGGGGACAAAGGAGGTGGCTGTCCCCATCCCACCATCCCATGGTAGTGGTTGCCCACTCTCCCAAGGTGCCCCAGCAAAGATCTCCTGGAGAGGGGGGCCAGGCACCTAAAGGGTGCTGATGTGGGAAGGCGCTGGCTGGGGGAGCTCCGCCGAGAGCTGGCTGAGAGCTCCGCCGAGGAGCTCTATGGTGGGAGAGAAAATGAGGGCCAGTGATGGCCCCAGCATGCCAGACCCTTCCCGGCCACCCCCAGACCCACGCACAGCAGCAAGACACCACCATGGGGCTGGGAGGCAGACGGGGGCTCCCAGTTACCCCCACTCCCCCCACGCTGCCACCTTGCCGCCCGTGTCCCACATCTGCAGGGGAAAACCACGACACAACTCTCTCCTGCTCTGCATTCCAGCAAGTGCAACCGGATGCTACCTGCAAACCACCACTGCTCAGCTGGAGGACGAGCAGACCCGGCTCCCCTGCCCAGCCTGGACGCCGCTCTCGCTCCCAGCCCTGGAAAAAAAGCCTCTCCAGGACGGGGCTGCAGCAACAGCCGCACATTTCCACCCCACAGGAAACAGCTCGTTAACGAGGGGCGAGCACCGCATTTCAAAGCCCCCTTAGGAGCAAGGCAGCGCCCCAAGAGCCAGCCCAACCCCCCGCACACAGCTCAGCGCTCACCACACGCTCGCCGGCCCCCGCAGCAGCGGCTCGAGCGGGGCTGCCCGCGGCCGGCGGTCGGGCGCCGCTCCGTCACAGCCGCTCACCATGGTGGAACGCCGAACGCAGTCCGCGTCCTTCCAGTCGCACCGCAGCCATGGCGCAGCCGGGTGCAGCGAGCGCAGCTCCCCGCCAGAGGGGCGCAAAGCGCCATGCGAGCGCGGAGGAAAGGGCTCGGTAAGCCCGGGATTGGCATTCCCTCACCCACCGCGGGCAGAGGAGGCAGGAGGGGGCGCGCGAGAGCCCGCGCCGCCGGCCGCTGTCGCTCGCCTCAGGCCTGCGGGACGCCGAAAGGCTTCTCCGCTCTCCGAGGGGCCCCTCCGCTCTCTGGGAGGCTTCTGGGGGGCCCCTCCGTCTCTGGAGGGCTTCTGGGGGGCCCCTCCGGCCTCCGTGGGGGCCTCTCCCCGAAGGCCTCTTCCCCTCCTCCGGGCACTCCCCGGCCTCCCGGCGCCCAGCTGCCAGCCGGGGCCCGGCTCGGGGCTTCCGGAGAAGGGCAAGCGCCTCCCCCAGACAGAGCAGGGCCGGGCGGGACGGCGCCGGCCCGGCCCCACCGCAGGGCAGGGGCAGAAGCGGGCCGGGCGGCCGCTAACGGCTCCCTCAGGCAGAGCACAGACGGCGGCGCGCCTGCGCGCGCGCACCCACCGCCCCGCCCCTCTCTCCCCCCTCAGCCTCCCCTCCACTAATGGCTGCGGGGGGCCCTCGGCGCCCTCCTCGCCGCCCCCGGCCCCGCCGCCGCGCAAGAGGCCGCCCCCCAGGGCAGCGAGCCGCCCCGCCGCCTCAGGGCCGCCCCCGGGCATCGCCCCGGCGCCCACTCCCCCCCCATCTCCCCGGCCAGAAGCAATGCTATCAGCAGGGGTCGGGGGCATAACAGTTCAAGAGAAATTCCTTTGTGTAAGAAAGACCAAAGAGTTCTTCAAAGGATCCGGCTGTCCTGACATTTGGGGGGGCAAAGAGAGGAAAAAACCCACCTCGGACCAACCTGTGTGCTCCATTCCCAAAGGACAAAGTGATTGAAGTGGGTGTATGCCCGAGTTGCTTTCCCACCTTTTATGTCCTGTCCTCCTTAGACTTTTCTTTGCAACTCAGTGTAGGGATTTCCGAAACGAACTTAATTTGTTGGCGATAGGAAGAAAGGTAAAATGTTGGGAAGCATTAACAGAATGAGCCAAAGAGGCCTAATGTGCTGCAGCGGGATCATTAGCTCTCTGCGAGCGGTCGTTGGCTGGGAGAGGTTGGGGGGTGTTGAGGAGGGCTGCAGTTAGGTGTATGTGCCTGAGATGATCCCGGGGGCGCTTGGAGGGGGAGACCTTTGGGATAGGAAAAGTAACTTGGGAAGTTTGGGCCCTGTGAAGGGAAGTCAGCCTGCTGGGAGCTTCCCTAGGGTTGCAAAACACTGTTGTGTGTGTTCTTTCCTCAGCGTTTGCATAGTTGTGGATGATGATGATGACGAGACTCCGCCGAAAAAGCAAAAATCAGGTATCGCGCATTACACAAGTACTGAATATGCCCGATTTTTCTGAGGTTTCGTGTCCCTTGGAAAAGTCTGGCTTTTGTGCTCTGGCATTGTTCCTGAAACGGTGGCTTTTCAAGCTGTTGGCTTCTTGCCTTGTGGCTCTCTATGCCTATAGCCAATGGCTTGAGGGTGTCCGGTAGGGCTTAGCCCTATAGATGACGGACGTTCTCTGCGGTGACTGTGGCAGGGCCCAATACTTTTACTGCCAGCAGGAGATAGCCCAGGTCTCTGGCGCTGAGCCCGCGCCTGTCAGCAGAAAGAGTATCTTAAATCCAAGCTGTGTGCTCCCTCCTGTCTGTATTCGCAATGTACCTCTGTTGGTTTTCTAGCCTGTTCTTATACGGCCTGTCTTTGTTTTTTAGATTATTCCATCTCTGAGCAGAAAGAGAAAGTTGAAGTTTCTGCAGTGCTGCAGTTGCCGACCAAGGCAACCAAACGCCCGGCGGCTTCCGTCAGCGAAGATGCTGCCGGCACAGAGTCTGCGGAAGAGGTTAGCGAGGGCTTTGAAGTGTTAGGGTCTGTGCAAGGTGCGAGAGCAAGCAGCTCTCCCTACTGCATCTTGAGGTTGAGCCTGCTCTGAGCCTGTACAGCAGTAGGTGGTTCTTTTGCATTTCTAGCAGGCAGCTCTAATGTGGGCTGGGTTTGCCTTACTCAAGCCTGCGTCCTCTGCTCCGGCACTGGCAGCTGCGGGAGGAGCAAACTGTTTGTTGTCTTCCAGATACTTGAGAATGGTTCAAGTTTATAGTTTTAGTGTGTTTGCAAACTGTTATTCTCTTTCTCAAGCTTGTGGTTAAGGAATCAATATACACTACCTGACAAGAAAAACTGCATACTTGCTCTGGATAAACCACTTTCTGCTCATTATCCACCAGTCCAGGAGAGCGTTCCTGTAGGACTTTGGCTCTGTAAAAATGAGCCACCTTGACTGCCTAGTTTGGTTCAAAGGTGTAGTGCAGTTTTTCTTATTGCCCCATGGGATTAGAGGGCTAAGAGACTGTCGGGCTCTAGTTCTTCGTTCCTGAGAGAGTCGTTAACTCTTATTTGTACAAAATATATTTCTCAAGGGCCGAACTATCACCCTTTGGAATGTTTAGAAGCCGACTGAGTGATAACTCAGTGACAAGACTGTATTCTTTTAATTGCTGCACATATGAGAGCCTGTATTCAAAATTTAAAGCGTACCTGTCAAAGGTCCTGCCAAGATTTGCCGCCTTCTGCAATCTGAACCAGCAAGTCATGGTCCCCAAGTCATAGTAGAGCTGACTAAGCCTCAGGAAGTGTGTTTGCTGGGATTCACATTCAGGTTACACTCACGCTGGTGCTTTTTTGTTGTTTTCTTTTAAGCCTGGGTCCACTTCTTTAGAGCCTTCCACTAAAAGACCACGATTTTCGTCACTCGAGGTAGCCGTGCTGCAAATTGGTAAGGCTGACATCAAGTTATACGACTTGTTTCATTTTCACCCTACCTTGTGTACTGTCCAAGTCTACCCCTAGGGTTCTGTAGGGATTATGGCAGGCACGGGACGAGGCAGCATCTGGGAATACTTGAGCGTGACCTCTGTTTCTTACCCGCATCCTTGCATTGCTTCTGGAGTGGAGCCGGGCGTCGATCTGGTCGTCTCGGTACCAGAGCTGCCTTGGATGCAGTCCTTCCGTTCTGATAGGTCCACTGTTAGCTTGCCAGAAGCAAATTGTTTTCAATGGTCCTTTTAGGTAGTAGATCCTGAGGAGCCTTTTGTATTTCAGGTTTCGGCTGGCAATAACTTGTGCGCGCAACTTGCTGCAGTTGCCGGTGTGAAAACCTGAAAATGTCCTAAAGTGACATAACACAAATCATATGATGATGTGAGAGAGAAAATGACAATTTATCTTTGGTGAAGCTCGTTACTGTAAACTCATAAACCTCTTCAGTTTCCTTTTATACTTACCCATGCCTTACGCTCTTCTCTCGTAGGTCAAATGCCGTGTGGGACCCATGCTCGCTTGACGAAGGAACCACTCTCTCGTCCTGACAAGACAATTCCCCGTCTGAGGTAAAAATCCTTCCGTTTTCTTTGACTTCTTCCCCGAAAGGTTTACTGCCTATGGTAAGGGAGGTCGTCAGCTGCTTCCCCCCCGAAGAACCAATATTAAACTTTTTCTTTAAATCCAGCTACTTAATTGACACAGGAGATTAGCTAGAGATTAAAGGTCTGCGGTAAGAGGAAGCGTTGAACTTGAGAGGAGGCTGAGGACACAATCAACAGCGTATCTTGAAGGCAGTTGTTGTGATTTTCACTTTTACTTCTCTCTACTTCCCCATTAGCCAGTTGAAGACAGCAGGTCTTCATCTGAAAGTCATAAACATCTCGTGTCTGTCTCCATCGTCATCGGTGTACGTGCTTGACAAAGCAGGTGGTGGTGGAGGTGCACATTGGAATGTTCTCTTGATACCGTTTCTTTTGCCGTTGATGTTTTGAGCACAAGCCGGAAGGGCAAACAGAGCATCAAAGCTGCTCCAGACAGCTTCTTACCACTGAGGCCACCAGTTAAGGAGTGCGCTGCGCCAGAATCCGCCACTGCAGATGAAAATCCATACCATGAAAATGATACAGAAGAGAGTTTCTCATGTAATTTTGGGTGCGCTGAGTTTAAGCGCACTGCATTTGAGAGCAGGTCAAGACTCTGCTGTCGGCGTCTCATCTGCCAGTCGTTGCTTATTGTGGTTTGGCTCATATTTTGGAGCAGATCTGGAGCCTGAGAAAGAGATTCCTTTCAGAGGAAGCTAAACCAGAGAAGTTCCTGGGGAAGGTGTCTAATGCACTCCAACCGCTACTGAGCATATAGTCCCTGAGGTCAGAGCAGGGCAGGTCTGAAGTAAAATGTCCCAGCAGTGTGGATGTTGTGGACATTGCCATTCTCAGCGTCAGCATAACCTTTAACAAATAGATTGAGCAGAATTGGTCAGGGCTGGTTGAAATGAACGCTGTCTTGTCCCACAGAGTAAAGTGGCCTCCTCAGGTTAATGCAGATATTTGTCGGATGTGCAAAGAATATTTTGTTCTTCTTAAAGAAAAACCCCAAAAGCCAGCGTGAATTGGTACGCACTGATAACAAATGCCCCCCGTATAAAAATTGTGATTCTCCTCTGTTGTTTGTTTCCTGCCCCAAAGTGTTCAAGCCTCCTCCAAGGAACCAGTGGCGACTGTGAGTCACCGGGAAGAACCAAAATACGGAGGAGATGTCTATCCACGTGCAACACTCAGGACCAGTGAGTATCCCCATGATTCCAATCCGTTCCACTTTGTAGGTAGACGTCAAATCCGAATAGGGCATTTCTTACACACTCGCAGATGACGTTCCTAGTTCAAAGTGCTTGCCAGAATTCGAACTTCCTGACCATACCGTCATCCTTCAAAGTTTTTCCTTTTTTTTTATTTATCACTCAGAAATGGAGAGCTGTGTACATCTGATGGTGATTGAAAGTCGACTTCTTGTTTTCTTACTACTGCTTTTCTGTGCAGGTGTCGAATGTATAGATGTTTGCTGCCCGCAGCGGTCGCAGAGAGGTGATACGATCAGGTAGAGTCTCTTCTAATGATGCTTCTTGTTCCTTTTGGCTCTGCGCGTGTATCTCTTTCAGCCGCTGGTAGAGTCTCGAAGATGACCAACGGTCTTTGATCGTCTCAGTGCTGTGAAAGAGAAGTAGCTAGCTTGCGGCTCCGGAATTGCTTGCAAGCCAGTTGCATCTCCAACACAAGCGAGAGCCGTGCTGCGTGACAAAGAGGGTTGTGCTGGTGTGGTGTTTGCTGTGGGAAGAAAGCCAGTAAGGGTGCGAGTGGTGGCCGTCCCAAGTTGTCCTTGGATGTGCAGAATCCGTTTTTGTTTGTGAGTCGTTCTGCCGAGCCATCAATGAGCTGACATTTCACTTCTTTCACTTGGAAACCCGCATCCTAAGCAGAAGGATTAGAGAGCTTGTAAAGCCTGGTGGGACTTGAGGCAGTTTTGGGGACTTTGTAAGTCCCAAAGGATGCCTGGGGTTTGCCTAGGAGGGGGAAAAAGGCAGCGTGCAGTTGGGTTTGAGAGGCCAGCGGCCTCATTGGTATTGGCTGTCTGAGCTGGCAGGACTGTGAGTTGCGACGGCTTTGCGGTCTTTATGGAAACAGGTTTTTGGGGGCAGTAGGTGCAGCTACAGGGAGAGATTTTGTACGGCGGTAAGATGCACGCATCTTTCTGCAGTGACCTGCCCTTACATGAGAGAGGAGAAAGCGTAGATGGGAGCAGAGGGAGGTTCAGTTGCAGCAGTCCTGTTTTGTAGCTAATTCTGTCCCTATTGTTCTCCCCGCTTTAAAAACTAGTGCTGTATTTAGCCTTGCAAAAGCCTTTCTTGTCCAGAGGGTGAATTCTTGAGAATTCCATGGGACAGGACGGATATAGAGCTCGCTTCTCTCTCTCCCTCTCCTGGCAGGTACTGCACACCAGAAGAAAACTCTGCGGAAGAGGAAGGAGCAGTGAAAGAAACCATCGCAGGGGTAAGCTTGTGTTATTCCCAAGGAAAATAGAGCTCTTTGTGATGAGAAACTTCAGCACTCTTCACATGACTTCCTCAACAATATCTGTATTTGCCCAGGTTGTTTTTCCCCGGGAAAGCGGGAGCGTTATTTGATGAGTAGCGCTATCGCCAAGTGTTTTCCGCTGCCGTTAATTTTGTTTCTGGACTATTAGGAGCACGCTACACTATACGGTTTTGATTCTTCCCCTTTCACGTGTTGGGTATAGCCTCAAAATCTTTAGCGCACAGACTTGGTTGACCTGCAAAGCTGGACTGGGGTGTCTTTAGTCTTATCTTGTTTGCTGGGATAGGAAGTACGTCTCTTTGACTTTCACCTCTGGTGAGGGTTGAGGTCAAAAATAAAATTTTAGTCATGGTAATCAGAAATAGTAGTCTCAATCTCAACTTGATACCTACACGTGGAGGCTTTGCTGGGGTTCTTAACGCTAGCCCAAGGCAAAGGAGCTTTCTGCCTCTCTTGCCTCCGAGTGCAGCACTCCATGGGTGCACAGTTGGAATGCAGTCGTCAAGAAGAAGTAACTTTGGAGTTTGCTGGTTGCATGGGTGTACAAAAACCCTTCCAGTTTTCTATATAAGCAAGATTTTCTGTCCTGTCCCCAAGGAAACAAATCTGTGCTTGATTGCTAGCTTAACGTCCGTTTGTCTAACAGAGGCAGCGTGGCACAGAAATCTTAGAAGATGCCTTATTCCGAGGACACCCTACACCTGTTCCGTCCAAAAAGTCAGCCAGCCTCGATGTGGAGGAAAAGAAAGTGCCAAGATTGGGAAAAACAGCGGAACGCTTTCCTCCGCTCACAGAGGTACCGTAGGCGACAGTCTGTGAGACAAAAGAGAAGGTTGTGGCAGAGCTGCAAGGAAGTCCTCTTCTTCTCGGTGGTTCTTAAGGCGCTTTGAAATCTGAAGAACTTGCATTGAACCTGTTAGCGAGTGGCTGTGGTTGTGGCTTCACAGTGCGAGGGTCAGCACTAAAGCTGCTTTGAAGGATTTTGTGTGCTCCCCGCGCTCCTTCAGTTGTGCTGCCCTAAGGGTTTGTGGGCCTTCTGTTAGCGGGACGGCTGCCTCAGTTTCCCCCTTTGCCGTTCCCTTTGAAGTCCCCCACCTTCACGTTCTTTCAGGCTCCTGACTTAGCTGCCTCGGTACGGAGGATGCCCGCTGGGGCTGGCTTAAACCTGGGTATTGCGAGGGCCGCAGCAGCACCTGGGAAAGGGGGTTGCCAGAGTTGTGTTCCATTTTCAGCTGCTTGAGCGTGTTTGCTAAGTTGACGGGTTTTATCCCCACGTCCTTGGTGAAAAGAAACGGCAGCAAGCCTGGGCTGTGAAGTTCAAAGTTAGGATGCTGAAACCAACCAAGCAAGGCAAAAGCGCTATCGCTCACTGAGGCAGGAAACCGTCGGAGGCAGTTGCTCTGTCAGCTGAGCTGAATTTACAGGCCGTGTTTCAGTGGAAAGCTGCCCCCAGGTCAGCGTGCTCCATGCTCTGTTTCACAAGTCCTTCCCCATTTAATTGTTCCTTTCAGGCCATGGAGAGAGAGGTCAGTGCCGCATTTGGCAAAGGTGAGCCAGATGAGATCATGAGCAGTGCCTTCAAACTAAAGGTCACTCGCGAAGACATCCACACGCTCAGGAACCTTTGCTGGCTAAACGATGAGGTAAAACCAGCTGCAGCACAGGGCTAGTCTCACTCAGCCTTTATTGAAAAATACCCCTCCACCCTGTACAGAAGTCGCGTCAACGTTCTTTGACGACCTCCGCTGCAGAGCCTAGAAATCTCTGTACACTTCTTATTTGAGGTGTTGAAGGGTCGAGCGTTTCGGGAAGTTCCGTTACTTCTTGTATGACGCAGCTTCCAGGAGTTCGTCCGGGTTATTGGCGTGGGTGGCAGGTGTTTTGATCAAACTGCCGATGTAGCCCCGTGTGAAATCCTGGGAACAAAAGCCTCCAGCTGAGGCTGGAGTTCTCTGCGCTGCGTGCTTAAGGGTGGCCAGAACAGAGGTGGTGCTGTATTTTTCGTTGGGGAAGGCAGCGTCTTATTTTGACACCTCACGTTTCCTCTTTATGGTGCAGGTCGTTAATTTCTACATGAGTCTGGTGATGGAAAGAGGGAAGAAGGAAGGCTATCCAGCAGTCCACGCGTTTAGTACTTTCTTTTATCCGAAACTAACATCTGGGGGCTACGAGTCGGTCAGAAGGTGGACCAAGAGTGTCGATGTCTTTAAGCAGGACATCCTCTTCGTGCCTGTGAACTCGCGAGCACACTGGACACTAGCCGTGAGTCCCACGGGCTTTTCCTTTAGAATTGGACGGGGAGCAAAAACTGGCAAGAGAAGTCATGTAGGTGTTGGGGGGTGTGCGGCACAAGGTTGTGCTTTGCCTAACGGTCACCTTTTAATAACAGGTCATAGATCTGAGGAAGAACACGATCACGTACTTGGACTCGCTTGGGCAGAAAGGGGACAAGATTTGTCAGACTTTGCTGTAAGTAACCGCTCCGTCACTGCTTTTCTGGTGTGAATGAGGAGAGGGGTTTTAGATTTAGTCCCTGTAAGGCGACTGCCAGTTTTCACGTGGCTTGTAGATAACCAAGCAGGAATCTTGGAGTTGCTTGCTGCGACTTGTCTGGCATCGACTGCTTATCTGCTGTCACAGCGTCCCCTGCACCCAGGGTCTGGGGTGCCTGGATTCTGCCACCTTCCCGTGAGAGGCACAGCCAAATACGCCATAGCCCCGTGGCACACGTGTGCCGACTTTGTTAGTCGGAGCCCAGGATGTGGGATCAAGGCACCCGGTGGAATTACGGCATTACAGTTCCTTGCTTGGTTTGTCTCTTTGTGCTCTGATAACATGTGATTTGGGGCTTTTTGACCTCTCCGAAGCAATGGAGTCGTTGGCCTCGTTCTTGACCATTAGCTCACAGCCTCTCCCCGTGTTTGTAAGTTTCAGATTGGGATTTTTCCTCAAAATCAGCCTTAAATCAGCTGCGGTGAGGATCCTCTGACATTTTACCGTCCTGCCGTCCGTCTTCCTGTGATCCTTCAGCCGCTTTATTTTGTTGTTGGCCTAAATTACAGAGATGAAAAGGGATTTTTTTTTTTTCCTTTTGTTTTAACCAGCCAATACCTGCAAAAAGAAAGCTGGGAAAAAAGACAGCTGGAGCTGGATGTTTCAGAGTGGACTCTTCACAGCATGGAGCCACGTGTACGTGAGCACCCCTTGGGTTTGAAATGGGAACTGTCAGTGCTTCTTTGGGGCCCAGATCCTGGCCCGTGGCAAAGAAAGGGTTGAGCTGATGTTTCTCGAGGAGTTGATAGTAAAAAGCAGTCCCTAAAGACCGGATTTAAGAAAGGTCACTTAAGAAAGAGGCGGTGCGAACCTTGAGACACCTCGCAGGGGGGAGGGCTGCTGCGCCTTCTGGGCCTGCCAAAAATTTGGATCGTAGTGTCCGAGTCCGGGAGGCAGAGGGGAGGGATGGTGAGCAGTGAACTGGGTCTGTTCCTCGTGGGCGGGAGTGGGTATCGGGGATTAGGCAAGTAGGGTCAGGAGTGTGCGGTGAGCGCAGTGTCGGTGTGGGTAATGTGCGCTGCTTCCAAGTTGCTTTTCTTTTGAGACAGAGGGAAATCCTCCATCTTCTTTGCATTCCTTAGGAGATCCCTCAGCAGCTGAATGGAAGCGACTGCGGCGTCTTTATGTGTAAATACGCAGAGTACATCGCCAGAGAGAAACCGTTCAACTTTAGCCAGGTGAGTGAAGGTCATAAACCCCTCCAGCCCCTCTCGCCCAGGGACAGGAGCCAGGGAGGTTAGGCAGCAGCTCTTCATTGTGTCCGGGGCAGGGGCTGAGGTTTCGTACCCCGTTTCGGTGCGTAGTTGCTGGGATCAGAACTTCCAAGTGGCCTGGGCAGGGCAGAGCTGTGGTTCTCCATCCCCGCCTTTGGGAGCTGCTGCCGGTGAGATTCCTCTTGGGCAAGATACTGCCGCCAGCGGGTTTGGCATATCTGGGCTTGGTATCTTTTGGAGAAATGGCTTCTACCCTTTGACCAGTCAAGACACCGCTTCTTTTTCTTGATTTCGTTTTAGACGGGTCTTTTATTAGCGTGCTTGTAAGCTGTCGCGCGGTCAAGTCAATCTGGTTTTGTCGGGTTGTCGTGTCACCCTCTTAGGAACCGCGTGGGGTGTTGTACCCAAACGGTTGACAGTTCCTAAAGGGAACTTCCTATTAAGGACTCCGCTGGGCGTTTATGCGTGTTTGCCGCCTCTTTCTACCGTGACGTCATTATTTAATTTCTCTTTTCTTTCTCTTCTCTTTTCAGACTCACATGCCATACTTCCGGAAGAAGATGGTGTGGGAGATAATCCACCAACAGCTGCTGTGACACGTGGACTCTTAGAGCTCTTCTTTTGATTAAGTTTCTTCGACCTTAGTTACTTTTCTTAGGCCTTTAGTTAGTTTTCTTAGACCTTTAGTTACATTTCTTAGACGAATTTTCCTCTTTAGGTTATGAAGTAGAAGTTAAGATGGTTTATTCCCCCCACCTCCCTTATTTTGGAGACAGTAACTCTGGGGTTTTGGTACACAAGTTTTCCTTTTTAGCTTATGAAGTAGAAGTTAAGATGGTTTGTTCCCCCCACCTCCCTTATTTTGGAGACAGTAACTCTGGGGTTTTGGTACACAAGTTTTCCTCTTTAGCTTATGAAGGAGAAGTTAAGATGGTTTATTCCCCCCACCTCCCTTATTTTGGAGACAGTAACTCTGGGGTTTTGGTACACAAGTTTTCCTCTTCAAGTTATGAAGTAGTGGTTAAGACAGTTTATTTCCCCACCACCACCCCCCACCCCCCCTTATTTTGGAGACAGTAACTCTCTTTGAAATTAGCTAACGCACCTTAAGCAAAAGCCAGAAAGATGGGTGTGACCTCGTTAAGGGCAGAGTGAAGAAGGAACATCGTCAACTTCCATGGCTGAGCCGCACGCTCGCGCCTCGCAGCGCACGCGACCACGTTACAGACAAATGGGAAACATCTGTGGTGGTGGTTACAGTTGTGTTTGCCCAACTTACCTTCCCAAGAACAACGTGCTGAACTACCGTCTCCTCAAAGAGAGTTTTCCTCTGTTTCTGGAATATCTACCGTCTACTTGATTCCTAAAACTGGATTTGTCACGACCACAGAAAGAAAGCGTTTACCATCTCTTGATTTCTCACCAAAGCCCCTGTCCTTTGGGCTGGTTTGGGGTTGGCTTTTTTTGCTGCGTCCAGGGAGTGATCTAATGTGAAAAGAGAAGTATTTATTTCTTTATATAATATAAATATTTATTTTAATAAAAAGAGCCTTAATGGAAGGAAACTCTCCCTGTATCCTGGTTTGAGGTAAAAGAGAACCAATTTTGTTCAGTAACTTGGCTTCTTAGCTGGGCCTCTTCTACCAACTGAAATTAACTGCCTATTGTGCCGTCAGCGTTCACTCTCTCAGAGCGATAAGAGCAATGGTTACAGCTGATGCCCAGGCATGGGATGCAGAGAGGCTCTTGCTTATACTTATTGCTATAACCCCCACGGCCAACCAGCTTTGTGATTTGCCCCGTTGGAGGGTCGGAAGCGGAAAAGCATAGTGGGGTCCCACCTGCGGGGAGGAGCGACAGGACAGGTGACCCAAAACTGACCAACAGGGTATTCCATCCCATCTGCCTCATGCTCAGTAGAAAAGGGACCAAAGGGATCAAAGGGTTCTTCTACCTGGGGAATGTTTACTTCGCCCTTTGATAATTATGCTGATGTGACCCCATCAGAGCTGGGGCATGGCAACCTTCTGGGCTCTGAGGATAAGGACTGGTACCTTGTTAAGATCGTGATTTTGTTGTTGATGCTCCTGAATGTGGTGCAGGGGTGGTTTCTTGTGAAACATCTGTGCAGGGGGAGCTGGAGGGGACCGTGCGCTGCCGCCACTCAGACCCGCGCAGCCGCTCGGCGATCTGCAGCGGCGCGAACCGCGGCCCCGCCCGGCCCGGCCGCAGCTGTCCCCCCCCGGAGCAACGGCACCACCGGCAGCCGCCTCCCCCACGGCACCGGCGCCACCGGCAGCCCCCCTCCCCACCGCCACGGCACAGGCGCCTCCGCCGCCGCCTGCACCGGCACCGGCACCCGCACCACCGGCAGCCGCCCCCCCCACCGCAACAACACCGGCCCCTCCGCCGCCCGTCCCGGCACAAGCCGCGCCCCCCCCTGCAGCGGCACAAGCCACGCCGCCGCCTCTCCCGGCACAACCTACTGCAGCCACTACAACCAGTACCAAAACTACTCCAACTCCATCAAAATCGGTACAAGCCGCCCCGGGAACCAGGAGCAGGAAGAGGAGGTCAACTCCTTCCCCTGCCCCTTACCACAAAGACCACCTCAAGTCACATAGCTTGGGGGAGAGTTCTGAACAAGATCCAGGGGAGGGTCCTTCAAGACCACAGAAGGGAAAGAGACCTTTGAAAACAGACAAAGGCCAGAGTCCTTCTAGAGCAGATGCTGGAGAGGCCCCTTCTGGGGCAGCCTCACCACAGGAGGACTCAGATGTAGAGGGAGTTGTTCAATCCTTCTCCGTGAAAGATCTGAGAAGTATCAGGAAGGACTTTAGTCGTCATGAAGGCGAAACACTTGTCTCCTGGTTGCTCCGATGCTGGGATAGCGGGGCAGATACCCTAGACTGAGATGGCAGAGAAGCTAGGCAATTGGGAAACCTGGCCAAGGATGGGGGGATTGATAAAGAAATTGGGAGAAAGACAAGCACTCTCAGTCTCTGGAGGCGACTGGTGTCAGCCATAAAGCGCAGGTATCCCTTCAAGGACGATATCGAATGCCGTCCAAGTAAATGGACCAACATGGGAAAAGGTATGAAGTACCTGAGAGAACTGCCTGTGCGAGAGGTGATTTATAGTGATGGGCAAGCGACAGTAGACCCTGATGAAATGCCATGCAAACGATCTCTGCTCAAAAAGTTTGTACAAAGTGCACCATCAACATATTCCCACACATTGTCAACAATGGTCTGGGGAGGATCCGATACTGACACACCAACTGTAAATGAAGGGGTTAAGAAGGTACGACAGTATGAAGACAGTCTCTCTGGTCCCTTCTCTGTGGCAGCCATAGAAAAGCTGACTGTGACCACCGAGAAAATGACTGAGAAACTGACTGAGAAAATAGAGCAAATGACCCAGAGATTAGTTGAGCAAACCGATAAACTGTTTGATAAACTAACCAAGGTGGAGGAAAAACTCCATGCTTTCCCTGTACAGACTCATGTTGCAGCTGCTAAGAGGAAACGCCCTCCTACTCAAGAGAAAAAACACCCTCCGACTCAAGACAAATCAAAGCTGATGCGAGATATCCTGTGGGTTTGCCTCTGTGAATATGCAGAAGACATGAAGAAGTGGGATGGAGAACCTACCTCAGCCCTACAGGCACGGGTGCTTGAGTTGCAAAATGAAGCCGACAGAAGAAAGGATTCTTACAGGAAGAAGGTTGCTCCAACCTACGGTAGGCGATCCTACGGACCAGGTAGGAACCAATCTGATAATCGTAGGTACTACGGTCAACAGTAGAGGTGCCCTGCCTCCAGCCAGGAGGAGGAGAGGGACAACCGACTGTATTGGACTGTGTGGATTCGATGGCCTGGCACATGAGAGCCACAAAAGTATAAAGCCCTGGTGGACACTGGTGCACAGTGGTGGTGCTTTTTTTTTTGCTGTCTCCAGGGAGTTATCTAATGTGAAAAGAGAAGTATTTATTTCTTTATAGAATTTAAATATTTATTTTCATAAAAAGAGCCTTAATGGAACGAACCTCTACCTGGTAATGAGAGAGGGTGATTTATTCTTTTTTTTTTATTTAACTGAAAAAAAGTTGGATGTAGCGATGTGGATTTTCGCTCCCTCACAATCCCCCAGGAAGAGGATTGGAGCCAGGAGGAGCATCGGAGCACAGAAGCCGCGAAGCGATGGTCACACAGTGCTGCAGGGGCAATCGAGGTGTCGTTCAGTGGTGAGATGAGCAAGCAGCATCCCGAAAATCCGCCCCTGGAGAGGGGTCAGTGGTGTACGGACGCTCTCTGTGTTCTGTAAGCCCCCTTTGGGGAGCCCCTGCTGCCCCCTTGGCAGTGCCCGGGTGGCTGTGACTGCTGAAAGCTGGTTTGGTGCGTTGAGGTGTTAGGTGGGGTGGCAGCAGCCCCTGCCCGCCCCGGGAGGGGGGACACCACCTCTCCGGTGGCACTGGATGGGTGGGAGGGAGGGAGGGAGCACAGCTCTGGAAGCCATGGAGAAAGGCGTGGGGGTGTCCCTCATCGTGGCAGCCCCCAGCAGCCCTACCCCGCCACACGGCCACCCCAAGGACACCCAAGCCCCATCTTGGTCCTCTCCCTCTTGGGTGATGCCCTTCCACCCGCCCTGGAGGTGCGCTCCTCTCCTGCGGGGGGGGACGCCCAGCACTCGCCTGGCTAGAGAAGCACCGGGGGCGTGCTTAGGGGGCATCTGAGCTTCCCAGTTACACGGGCATAATTAGGGCGCCCTTAAGAACCATTAATAACCACTTTGGCTCTGCTAACCAACTGCGGCGAGGCCCCCACCCCGCTTTAGCGCAGGCTTTGTGATGCCAACACCTCCCTGAGCCACTGGGTAAAGCGACGCCTGGCAAAAAAACACCATCACCCAAAGAAAACCCCACACCACATCCCCCACTCCCCGCCCACCCCTTCTCCCCCCATCACAGCCATGGGACAAACTCCCACCACCACCACACCCCAATCTCAGCTCGGCCATGACACCCCCAAGACACTGGAAAGAAAGCAACCGAGAGCAAGCTCAGGCTCCTGTGAGCTGCAGAGATTTCTCTTTTTCTTGTGATGATGTTGTCGTTGGGTGGGGTTTGGTTGTTTTTTTTTCACGGAACACTTTGCAGTGGAGGACAAAAATATGGTGTCACAGCCCCTGGGGCCACACTGGCACCGCCACCTCACCCCCCCCCCCCCTTCGCTCCTGTCCCTCGTCCCTCCTCTTCCCAGCGGCTTTCACCACTTTCCTTGCTTGGTTTTGTTTTGTGTTTGGTTTTTTTTTTTTTTCCTTACAACCTTTTTTTATATTTGAGTTGGGGTTCTTTTTCCCTTTTTTTTCCGCCTTTCTTCCCCCCCTTTTTTCTCTTTCTCCTTTTTTTTTTCTTTTCTCCTTTTTTCTTTTGCTTTTTTTTCTTTTCCCCCTTTTTCTTTCCACCACTTTTTTCCCCTTTTTTTTTCTCCTTTTTAACATTTCTCAAGCTTTCTCCAAAGGAACAGCCCCTGGCTCTCAGCTAGCCAAAGGAGACTACGGAAGAGCATTGGCACCCGTGGGAGTGGTTTCCTTCTCCTGCTTCACACTCGGTCGAGATCGTTTTTTCCAACTCGTCTTTTTTTTTTTAACAAATTAAACAAAAAAAAAAGCTCCAAGTATCAGTTTTACAAGGCACACAAAATCTCTAGAAGGGAAACACAAACGCAAGGTGCTGAGGTATGAAAACCTGAGGTGTTTTTTTCTGTGTGGATGTGTGTGTGTCATCTGGGGTTGGGGGTTGTGTGTGCTTTATTTTTGAAATTTAAAAAAAATAATAATTTTGCTAGGTTTTTTGTTGTTTGTTTGTTTGTTTGTTTTTTTTTTTCCCAGCCCTGGGCTGACAACCTCTTGGAAATCCGGTGTTTCCCCCGTCGTGGTTTGGCCTCAGCCGGCAACAAAGAACCACGCGGCCGCTCGCTCCACTCCCGCAGCCGGGGGCAAAATCGGAAGAAAAAGGCAAAAAACTCGCGGGTTGAGATAAAGGCAGTTTAAGAGAAGAGCAACGGGAAGGGCAAACAATCCCAATAACAGCGGTAAAGGAATAGACGGACGCGATGACAGCGCCTCCGCGCACCGACCGGCCCCGCACCGCCGCAGCCCGCTCCCAGCCGCGACTTCCCGCCCCCTCCCCCGGCGAGCTCCCCCCAGCCCCGGGCATGGCTCACAGGGGATGGGATACCTGTGTCCCTGCCGGCTCCTCGGGGAAATTAACCCCATCCCTGCCGGAACCAGGACACCCCCCGCCCCTCTTTCCCCCCTTCTCTCCTGCAACCCGCATCTTTCAGCCGCGTCGGGGCGGTGATGGAGAGCGAAGGGACAGAGGGACAGCCGGGACAGGGGGACGCAGCAGATGCCAACCCCAGTTTGGGACTCAGGGAAGCAAAGAGGAAAGGGCGCGTGAAAGAGAAATGCCTCTTTGAGGAGACGGGATACCTTCTCTTGGCTCATACAGGCACTGCTCTTCTCAAAGCCCTTAAGAAATCGCTTTTTAACGCTCCTTTAATTATTATGGGTGGTTTCACCCCCTGCTGGCAATCCTACATCCCTGCTCTACCGGGCATTAGAGAACCACTGGACTAGTTCCTGTCCTTTAACCTCGAGAAAAGCCGGCTTTGGCTAAAAACCAAACATCCTCCTCCCGCCCCCACCCCCTCTGAAAAAAAAAAAAAAATTAAAATCCTTACAAAACTGAAAAATCCTCCGGCTCCTCCGGCTGTGCCTGAGGTGAAAAACAGGTGGCTTTTAGTAAATTAAAAATAATAATAAAAAAAATACTAAAAACTCTCTCTCTCTCTGCCTCTGTTAGTCCAACTAAAGGGATAGCGTCGGGAGGCGAGGGAGGAGGAAGGGGGAGGCTGTGGGATGGAGAGAGCCCTCCCCGTACCCCTCGGCTGTGCATCCTCGCAGCACCGCGGGGAATGGGGGGCTGTGTGTTTGGGGGGGTCTTTGGTTTGCTCCCCTGACCTGCTGGGGGTGGGGGAGGAGGGTTTGGGGAGGGTGGGGGTGGGATATCCGGCAGTGGGGTTACATTCATCGGGTGGTGCTGGGCGGCACGGCGGGAGCCTCCCTTGCTGTGCTGCGAGGCCGGGGCTCCCGGAGCGTGTTTCTGCTCCTGCTGCTTCACCTGCTGGAGCATTTCCCTCATCTTGTGCTGTGCAGTCTTGGGGAGGAGAGGGGAAAAGCAAGAGGTGGGGGTCAGGGCACTGTTTCTCCCACCACCACCCACCCCCGAGCCCCCACCGAGCATCTCACTGCTCCCAACTTGTCACTCTGGACAAGCCATAATTAATTCTGGGGGCGGTTTTGGGTGTTGTTTTTTTTTGTTTGTTTTGTTTTTGTTTTTTTTTAACTTGTGCTTCCTCCATCGCTCCTCAAGAGCACCTGAATTTTTCTGGGGGGCTGCGATCCTGCTTGAGTGGACAGGAGACAAGGTTATGGAAGATGCACCCAGGTGGGATGCGGGTGGCTTTGCCTGCACAGAGGAGTCCATTCACACCCTGGGTGCTGCTCTGCACGGCATTCAAAACACCCATTTTTAGCTCAATCGAGCCAATCTTCAATTTCAGTTCTCGCACAGCCAGGGGGAGCTACCGAAACACCTTCAGTGCATCTTGGGGACACAGGGACCTCCCAAAAGAAGAGTGGCAGGACGCTCGGGTGCTGCTGGGCTCAGCAAGCCCTGTGCCTTTCCTCGGTAGACAAAAGCGGCCGGGGAGGTTCGGGTAAAGCCACGGCCAAACTGTACCTGACTGGCAAAGAAATGCCCAATGATTTTAATGATGACCTCCTCGTTCTTGTCCGGGGTTTGGTCTCGTGGCACAATGACTTCCGCGCTGGTTAAGTTTTACAGTTCGTTCACCTGGAGCGAACCACAAGAGGCTTCTGTTGTGGAAGAGCCAAAATCCTCCACTGCCACAGTCACGACGGCACCAGGCACCCTGTGTGTCTCCCCCTTCCTTGGGACCAATGAGAACCACCACCAGAACATGGGGGCTGAGGGTCAAGACATCGCTGAGACCACTGACCACCCGGGATTTGTCCCCCTGGGGTGGGCAGGGGTGACGGCTGATGCCCAACTTTGCATGCCCGGGGCACCACCCCCCACCGTTTTGCCACCTTTGCCTGTCACGTGGCCGGCGGCGAAGGAAGGCACCTTGATGTGGACTTCAAGCTTCACTTCTTCTTTCAGGTTAAAGAAGTTATCCTCTTTCAGCTTCCCAAATATTCACCCCTGGGCCTGGGGAGGAGACGGACAGGAAGGAAAACCATCAGGCAGCGCCCGCTGTGCCCCTCCATCCCCAAAGCTGATGATGTTCCCACGTCCAGCAGCATCAAAACCACTGTACCCAGCAAAGAGCTCCCCTGGTGCTGAGGGAGGCCAAGCCAGGCTGCCAGCACAGTGGTGACCACAGGGATGCTCTCGACTTGGCCCTTACTGTCCCCCCCACCCACAGCCCCCACCCAGTGCACCTTGAACTGAGTCTCGGGCGGCCCCATGATGATGACCATCCGCTCGCTGCCCTCGGGACCTTCTGACGGGGCGATCTGGGGAGGGATGAGGGAGAGGGAGCATGAGTGCGGCCCCCACTTCGGCAAGACCTTCCCTCGGTGGGATGTCCCCCCCCAGCACAGGGCAACCTCCCCATGTAGGAGCATCCCCTCCCACCAGAGCTGGGCTGATAACCGGGGTGCTGCAGGCCTGGCCTTCTACTAACGACAGGCCGGAGAGGTGGGCCCATGCCAACCTCATGAAGTTCAACCAGGCCCAGTGCAAGGTCCTGCTCCTGGGTCGGGGCAATCCAAGCACAAATCCAGGCTGGGCGGAGAATGGATGGAGAGCAGCCCTGAGGAGAAGGACCTGGGGGTGCTGACTGATGAGAAGCTCAACATGAGATGGCAATGCGTGATCACAGCCCAGAAAACCACACATATCCCAGCCTGCATCAGAAGTGTGGCCAGCAGGGCGAAGGATGTGGTTCTGTCACTCTGCTTTGCTCTGGTGATACACCACCTGGAGTACTGCATCCAGCTCTGGAGCCCACAACATAGGAAAGACATGGACCTGCTGGAGTGGGGCCAGAGGAGGCCACGGAGATGCTGTGAGGGCTGGAGCCCCTCTGCTGGGAGGACAGGCTGAGAGTTGGGGTTGTTCAGCCTGGAGCAGGCGCCGGCCAGGGGGGCTCCGTACAGACCTGAGAGGTACGCCCAGGAGCTCTATGGTGGGAGAGAAAATGAGAGTCAGTGATGGCCCCAGCGTGCCAGACCTTTCCCAGCCACCCCCAGCCTGACGCAGAGCAGCATGCCACCACTGTGAGCCCGGCAGGGACACGGGGACAACCCTTCAAGCCCTGAAACCCTGGGGTGATATGCAACCCCATCCCAGCGCGATGGGGCTGGGAGGCGGATGGGAGGTCCCAGTTACTCCCAGTCCCTCCCCACTGCCACGTTTCCACCCATGTCTTGCCTTTGTAGGGGAAAACCAGGACACAACTCTCTCCTGCTCTGCGTTCCAGCAAGTGCAACCAGATGCTACCTGCAAACCACCATTTCTCACATGGAGGACGAGCAGACCCAGCTCCCCTGCCCATGCTGGACGCCACTCTCGCTCCCAGCCCTCTAGTTAAACGCGCTGCGCCGAGGTCATGCTCCCTCTCACATTGAGCCCATGCTCCCTGTGTCCACCCTCTGCTTCTGGCCACAGGCTGCTCCATGGCTCCTACACCAACATGTCCTCTCCTGCCCAGCCAGTCCTCAAGGCCAGCGTGGACACTGCACCTCCTCACTTCCCTCCCTTCACCAGGAGCCTCATTCCTTCTCCTCCATCCTTGCCAGGTCTCTACAGCTCCACAGTTGAAGATACAGCCACAGGCCCCAGGTCCTGCTGAGGATGCAGTCAGAAATGACCACTCCATGGTGTGAAACATAAAGTACTTGGGTGGAAGGAGCAGAGGCCTCACCAGGGTGGCTTCAAAAAGGTCCCACAAAGCTTTGGGGTGAAGGAGGTCCCACCAAACGCTGCCCTTTGGGACACCTGCCCAGCTCTTCTCCAGCACACCAACAAACGCTCAACCAGATGCTTCCCCAAGGCCGCGCTTGCTCAGGCGGTTGCCGCAGGCAGAACATCCTCCCGCACAGCCAGACCAACCGACCCTTCTCAGTGCTCTCCGGGGCCACCGCGCACATCACACTCACGCCCCTCCGCACCACCAGCCTGGCACTCACCCTTCTCCTCCGACCGCTCTGCTGCTGGCGTTGCCAGGAGAAGAAAACAGCACAAGTAAATGAACCCGCACGAAAATAGAAGTTAAAGAGGACCGGCCAGTAAGGATAAAACAATATCCCGTATCTTATGAGGGGAGGAAAGGTCTAAAACCAGAAATTGATTCATTGTTGAAGGATGGATTGTTGGAACCCTGGATGTCACCTTACAATAGTCCAATTCTACCGGTCAGGATGGCTGAGGGGAGATAGAGATTAGTCGCAGACCTACGAGAAGTCAATAAACAAGTACAGACTCGGCAGCCTGTGGTTTCGAACCCATATACCCTCCTGAGTAAAATATCGCATAATCGTAAATGGTTTAGTGTAATAGACCTTAAAGATGCCTTTTGGGCCTGTCTGTTAGCAGAGGAGAGTAGAAACTTATTTGCCTTTGAATGGGAAGATCTGGACACTGGGAGGAAGCAGCAACTCCGCTGGACCTCCCTGCCTCAAGGGTTCACAGAATCCCCAAATCTATTTGGACAGACGCTAGAGAAAATTTTAGGGGAGTTCCAGGCAGAACCCCCAGTAAGAATCTTGCAATATGTAAATGATCTGTTGGTATCAGGAGAGAAAGAGCAGAAAGTCAGAGAGACATCGATACGTTTGCTGAATTTTTTAGGAGAACACGGATTAAGAGTGTCAAAGGCAAAACTGCAGTTTGTACAAAAGGAAGTAAGGTATTTAGAGTATTTAATTAGTGGAGGAAAAAGAGAAATCAATCCAGAACGAATTTCTGGGATTACAGCTTTAAGTGTCCCAAGAACAAAAAGAGAAATAAGGAAGATTTTAGGGTTACTAGGGTACTGTAGACTATGGGTTGAGGGCTACACTCAATTAGTAAAATTTCTGTATGACAAACTAGTAAAAGAAGGTCCACTACAGTGGACAGAAGACAAACAGGAGCCATTACAAAAACTGAAACAGAAGCTAATAAAAGCCCTGGTTTTAGCCCTCCCCTCCCTAGGAAAAAAAAAAAAAGAAACCAAAACCATTTCACCTTCTTGTAAACATGGAAGAAGGGATAGCGCATGGAGTCCTAATGGAGGGATGGGGCGGAGAAAGGAAACCAGTGGCATACCTATCCAAATTAATGGACCCAGTACGTGGGGGTGGCCCACATGCATGCAGGCAGTGGCGGGGACCGAGGCAGTCCCAGGCGACCGAGCTACCAGCACCTGAAACACCCCATCTCTTCAGCGATGGAGCAAACCTTCTTCTGTGGGTACTCTGCTATTCCAGCACCACGTTTGGCAGGTGGTCGAGGAGGAACAATGAGAGTGGCCACACTGCACAGACAACTGGAGGAATGGTTGGGGTCCGTGTGGGCAGAAGCATCTAGCAGGGACAGCAGTGCCCAGGAAGCCGCATCAGTAATGCCATGGCGGTCCCAGGCGACCGAGCTACCAGCACCTGAAACACCAAATCTCTTCACCGATGGAGCAAACCTGGGAGGAGAGGAAGTGACCTGGGGTGGGTCCCTTGTTTGGGAGGAGAGACAAGGGAGGAGAAAGGGAGGAGTCAAGGAAGATGAGGGGGATGTTCAAGCAGGGAAAATGGAGACAAGGGGCGATCAATTCCCCGTTAACTACCCCTGAAATCCGGCTCTTCCTTCTGGGACTGAGAGCCCTGTTGGCTTCTCACTCTTTGCTGTGGTCAGCAATTTCTCTTGTCACACTCAGGAGCTTCACACCGTCTGTTCAATTAGCTATGGCTTACGCTGGGCCCTAATCTCCAGCTGTGTGCCTTAATGCATACCCCCAAAGTCATCTGCAGGTCACATCACTGTTTCCTATCCTCCATGTGCCAGTCTTCTCCGTCCCATGGTGGCTCTGAGCACCCTCCTCTCTGACCAGGCACCGTTTCAGCCCTTGGGAGTCACTCTTTCCCTTCGTGCCCTGCTGTCTGCCTGCAGCCTCATTGGCAGGCGCCGGGCATGCAAGTCCTTGCCTTGCACCGGAGACTGAATTGGACTCAAGCACGCTCAGCTGTGAAAATCAGGAACTTTATTTCTACAACCGAGTCAACATCAGCCCTTCTGCGCTCAGAGGAGCGCGGGCAGGACAGAGCAGGCCTTGGCACTGAGGCTGCCTTTGGCTCAGCAGGCATTGCCCCGGAAGGAAATGGTCGTGGAACAGGGCGGCCTGCTCTGGAGCCTCTTTGTCACACTGCTCAAGCCTTTTTACCCCTTAGGACCTGCAGCAGCTCCTGCAGCAGCTTAAAAAATTCCACCAGCTTCTGGAGTGGAAATGGACATGGTGTAAACCCGCTCGACTGTGTGGGTATTGGCCTTGGCCTCTGATGGGGGGTTGAAGTAAAGACTGGCTGTGGTGTTGTAGTAGCCGATGGTGCTGGGCGTAGTCCCATCTGGACCAGGATCCAGTCATAGAAGTGCTGGGTGGAGGTGTAGACTCCGGGCCGTTTGGCTCTGGCACAGCCTCTCCCCCAGCTGGTCACCCCAACAAGCCAGAAGTAGTCCGCGTTGTTGTCTTTGCACACCAGAGGACCGCCGCTGTCACCCTGCAGGGGAGGAGAGAGGGTTGAGGTGGTGGTGGGTGGCCGCTGTCAGCGCTCTGGCCAGCTCCTTCTCTCTCCCAGCACCTGCCAGAGCTCTGCTCACTGCACACAACGGCGCTGCTCCGGCGCTGGAGCCTACAGAGCCTCATCTGGGAGAGGGTGGAGGGCCTGTAAGGTCGGGCGCTCTCTCATCTCTGCACAGTGCTCCCGGCTGTGTGGAAGGGGGATGCTTTGGGATCTGGACCTATGGGCTGCCGGGAGCACAGGATGGGCTTTCTGGGCAGCGTCCCCGGGCTCTGGGACAAGGCGGGCACTGGGCAAGGACCTGCAGCTGGGGAAGGGGAGGTGAGCCCCAGCAGCACTGGAGACCCAGCGGTGGCAGGGTGACTTGCCAGGCCAAGCACGTGCCGGGCGATGTTTGGGCGTTGCGAGAGGGCTGCCGGTGCTGCCGGGGCTTGACTTGCAGCACGTCCTACCTGGCAGGTGTCGATGCCACCCTGCGGATAGCCAGCACACAGGTTGTGGCTGTGGATGGCCCCTCTGTACCACCCGCTGCTGTTGCAGAGGTTGACATCAATGAGCTGGACCTTGGCCTCCTGCAGGACATCCGTTGACCCTGCAGCTGTGAGCACAGAAAGCAATGAAGCCCCAGCAGCTCCCCCCCTGCCTGGGTGAACCCCTTCCCTAGGGCTTGGCTTTGCGTCCTGAAGGCACTGTGCCCGTGTTTCCCCTCTGTCTGGCTTTGGGCGGTGGGTCAGCCCATTCTCCCCGGAGGCATACGTCCCCACAGCCTGACTGCGGCTTTCGCCTCCGCTCTCGGGAAGCCCAACCCCTCTCCCCAGTGTGCCGAGCTTGCACTCAGGACACCAGCACTTTTGGGGAACTCACATCTTGCAGTGGTGGCGCCCCAACCGCTGACGTAGCAGGTGTGCAGCTCTGACACTCTAAGTGAGGCGTCGGGCACACAGGCAAGCTGGGTGTAGTAGTTGCACTGGACCGGCTGGTCCAGCTCCAGCAGGGCGATGTCGTTCCTCTGCGTGATATTCCTGTAGTGCTCGTGAACCAGCAGCTGCTTAATATGGCGCACTTGGGCCTCGGGGCCCAGCCGAGTCAACTGGGTGGCCCCGATCACCACGCGCCACATGCTGATGTGCCTGGAAGGCAGATGGAGAGGGGGGTCAGAGGGAGCGGAGCCACGCGCTGCAGCAGCCCCGCCGTTCCCTGCCTTCTGCTTCCCAGGGCAGAGAGGAGAGCAGTGCCACGCAGGCTGCCACTGCCCTGGCATGCCTTAGGCACGAGCCATGTGGCGCTGGAGGCTGCTAGGAAGCAGTGGCCCGAGCCCAGCCTTCTCCTCAGCAGTCTCTGGGCTGGGCTTGGCAGTGCCCAGGCACTGGGCGTACTGGCAGGAACGGGGATGGGAGTAGCAGGCGGTGCTGCATGCAGGGCACCCGCGAGGGTGGTGGGGACAGCCCCCTTCCCTGGCCCTCCTTACCTGGCCTCGATGAAGCAGTGTGCCGCCGTGAGGACCCACTGTGGGCTGATGAGGGACCCTCCGCAGATGTGCCCCGTGCCTGCTTCCCAGGGGTCCTGGATGCTGACGATCCAGGGCCAGGCTCCTGGACGGGCATCGGTGCCACCCACCACGCGCGACATGCCGTACTGGTAAGCCATGGGCCGGAGCCCGCAGGTCCCTCTGTAACCAGAAACTCATGACTGTCCTGCTCCACGGCGTGCTGCGGTTCAGGCTGAAGGTCAGCCCTCTTCCCTCCCCACAAGGCGCTGCACGGACAGCAGGGCCAGGGAACCCCCTGGGGCGGGCGGGCGTGCGCCCCTGTTTCTGCCTGAGCCCCGTAGAGGAGCTGTGCCAGCAGCCGGGGTGCTGGCCAGGATCTGAGGCTCCCACGCGGGGCTGGGGAAGCTGTGGCCACGGGGGACAAGCGGGCTCCCTCCAGTGAACCCCATCAGGGTTGCCCAAGCTCCCCCCCAGAGCCTGGGGCCACTTACCCACAGCTGTCCCACGCGCCTTGCACAGGCCAGCACAGGGCCAGCAGGACGACGACGAGGAGCAGTTTCATTGCTGCCAGTGGCGGCACGTGGCACCTGCAAGAAGCGAACTGAGGGCCTGTCGCCACCAGTGCCGCAGCCGACCTAGTGCCCGCAGTGCTCACGCTGCCCACGGTGCTCTTGTTCCCGGGGCTGATGTCACAGAGTCGCTGGTTCCGGGCACCGGGCCCGGTGGCCTCTTGGCAGAAGGGGGGGCACCATGGGGGGTTCCCGGCAGGAGGGGAGGCAGAAGCCGGCATGGGACACCCCCGACAGACCCCCGCTGAACGCTCTGCCTGCGGGACGAGGCTGTGCAGGCCCCGCGGCAGGCAGCAGCGCCTGGCTGTGAGCGCTGCCTGCTGACAGCTGGCAGCAAAAAACCCCATGTGGCATCGCGGCCTCTTGGGGAAGTTCACTGCCACCCCGCTCTCTGCAGCCCTTTGCCACCAGGGCCTTCCCAAAACACGTACACCAGAGAACAGAACTGCTACAGGCAGCATGCACCTTTTTGGGTGTTGAGGGGCCCATCTGGCTACAGCCGCAGCAGGCAAGCGGTGATGTGCGAGTGGGACGAGTCCAGCACACCCACATGCTGCACTCCGTACCTATGCGCACGCCTGGGCGCACACACAGAATCACAGAATGGTTTAGGTTGGAAGGGACCTTGAACACCATCAAGTTCCAACCCCCCCAGCCTGGGCAGGGACACCTCCCACCAGCCCAGGTTGCCCAGAGCCCCGTCCAACCTGGCCTTGATCACTTCCAGGGATGGAGCAGCCACAGCTTCTCTGGGCAACCTGTGCCGGGGTCCAACACCCTCACAGTCAAGAATTTCTTCCTAAGATCTATTCTAAACCTCCCCTCTTCCAGTTTGAAGACCTTCCCCCTCATCCCGTCACTACACGCCCTTGTAAAAAGTCCCTCCCCAGCTCTCCTGTCGGCCCTTCAGGGACTGGGAAATGCCGGCACATCAGTTTGTGTGCTGCACTCTGTGTGTGCACGCATCGTGTGTGCCCTGTGTGTGGGTGCACTCGGTGTCTGGGTGCACTCCGTGTCCCGGTACCCACACGGTGGGTGCACACTGTTTACGTGCAGTGTGGTGTAGATGAGCCTGTGAGCGTGCGCACTGCAGGTATGCGTTCACTGGGTCGAGCGCGTGCCGTGTGTGCGGGCATTTTGTGCGTATGCTGGCAGGCTGTGTGTGCCCGCACCGCGTGTGTGTGTGCGTGCTGCATGTGCATGCCTTCCACGCTCTGTGCATGACGTGCACGAGCACTGTGTGCATTACGTGGGGTGTTCCATGTGTGGTGGGGGCGTGTTTGGGGTGTTAGCTCCACCGAATTTGCCCCAGACTAAAATTCAATACAGTGAGTGTGTTTCTCACAATTTGGGGGCTCGTCCAGGAGACCTGAAGCCCACGTTCGGAGCCTTGGACGGGTGAGTAGACCGGGACGGCGCGCCACTGCTGATTTCAGCAATCCTCGGATTCTCCCCGCCCTCGGTGACGGACCAGCGGCAACAGCCCGGTGAAGGGGCTCGTGGACCAAAGAGGGGTCCCAGGGATAACCGCGGCAGCCGATAATACTTGTGCACGAGACCCGGGTAAGAAAATTGACTGTTAAGTATTGCTCGGGCGGCTGGGTGACGGGGGATTGAGAGTGGTGTGAGTGAGACGCGGACTAGATCTGCGAAGCGAGTGCGGAGTCTTTCTAACTGCGGTTCCGTATCTCCGCGAGGAGACCGGCCGGTGAAGAGACGAAGCGAAAGGCTGGAGTTGAGAGATCCCCCGGGGTAAAAAAATGGGACAAGGGAAAAGTAAAAAGGAATCTAAGGGAAAAGCTGATTAGGGAATTCCAGAAATACCTCCGGACAGTCCATTCGGGAGGATGTTGTTACAACGGGGGCAGGAAGGAGAGTCCTGCACCCGGGGTAAGGATAAAGCAAAGATGATCAATTACTGTATGTTTAAATGGACCAAAGAGCCCATGAGGCCAGACAGGTTGTATTGGCCAAAGTATGGTTCTGTAGAGGGACAGCTGTGTCAAGCACTAAATGTATACGTTAACTCTATAGAATCATTTGATCAAGAAGAAAGCGAGTATGCAGCGTGTTGGAAAGGAGCTGCAGGGGTTTTTAAATGGGAGACACAAAAGGAGAAGGAGAAGGAGGAGGACCAGAGACCAGTCTGGGATCCTCTTGAATACTTACCTCCCCCATATAACCCGGACCCTCCGGAAGGCACAAGAGAGCCTCAGGCCCCCGTTAGAAGGGAATGCCAGAGGAGACGGAGGCGGGAAGTGGGGAGGTCCATAGTGGAAGAAAAAGAGGAGATGACGGAACCAATTGGGCTGCATCCTTTACGGGAGGTCCCGATGCCAGGAGTTCAAAATGGGGCAGGATTTCTGAATGTGCCCCTAACCAGTACGGAAGTCAGGAACTTTAAAAAAGAAATGAAGAAATTGTTGGAAGATCCCCTAGGTTTGTCAAAACAATTAGACCAATTTTTAGGTCCAAATGTATACACTTGGGAAGAAATGGGAACTTTGTTCTCCCTTGAGGAAAGACAAATGATCCGTGTAGCAGGGACGAGAATATGGGAAAGGAAAAACGTTCATGGGGTGGTGGGGGACCAAAAGTTACCCCTACAAAGACCTGATTGGAATCAAAATGACTCCGCAAGGAGAAGAAACATGTCTGATTATCGGACGTTAATTATAAGGAGAATTAAAGAGGCAGCCCCGAGGGGGTCAAATGTGAGCAAAGCCGTTGGCAGTAAACAAGGGAAAGAGGAATCGCTGATGGAATGGTTGAAGAGGCTCTGAAGGAATATTCAGCAGTTTTCTGTGACTGATCCAGAGACTGTGGCTGGCCAGCAATTATTAAAAAATAAATTTTGTCACCCATGCCTGGCCAGCTATTAGGAAAAAAATGAAAAAGATGGAAGACTGGCATGAGAGAGGAATCAATGAGTTGTTACGAGAAGCACAAAGAGTATATGTGAGGCGCGATGAGGAGAAGCAGAGGGCAAAAGCAAAACTAATGGTGGCAACTGTAAAAGAAATAACAAAGACTAAAGATAAAGCGCCCCAGAATCCGGGGCCAGGGATGAGAGCACACAAGATACAGGGAGCCCATCTGCTGCCGCTCAAAAAGCCCATGTGAATGAAATCAGGAGCCCCAGAGGGCGGAAAGTGTTACCATTGTGGGCAGGGAGAACATTTTAAGAGAGAGTGTCCCAGGCAAAAGAGAGATCAACGAGTGTTTAAAATCTGTCAACAGGAAGAATACGCTCCCGAGTAAGGGTGTCAAGGGCTCTGCCTGCTGGGGGAAGAAAGAATTAGTGAGCCCTTGATAAACTTAAAATCAGGCCCCCAGGAGGAAATTTACACCTTTTTAGTAGACTCAGGAGCTGAGAAGTCTTGTACTATGAAATTGCCTTTGAATGGGAAAATCCAGACACCGGGAAGAAGCAGCAACTCCGCTGGACCTCCCTGCCTCAAGGATTCACAAAATCCCCAAATCTATTTGAACAGACGCAAGAGAAAATTTTAGGGGAGTTCCAGGCAGAACCCGCAGTAAGAATCTTGCAATATGGAAATGATCTGTTGGTATCAGGAGAGAGGGAGCAAAAAGTCAGAAAGAGACATCGATACGTTTGCTGAATGGTTTTTTTTGGAGAAAAAGAATTAAGAGTCTCAATGACACAACTGCAGTTTGTACAAAAAGAGGTAAGGTATTTAAGGCATCTAATTAACAAAAGAAAAAGAAAAATCAATCCAGAACGAATTACAGCATTAAGTGTCCCAAGAACGAATAAAGACTTTAAGGTTACTAGAGTACTGTAAATTATGGGCTAAAGGATACAGAAATTTTAGTGACTGAGTCTATGACAAACTTGTAAAAGACAGTCCACTACAGCGGACAGAAGACAAACAAGAGCAATTTAAAGAATTAAAGCAGAAGTTAATAGAAACCCCAGGTTTAGCCCTCCCCTCCCTAGAAAAAAAAAAAAGAATTTCACGTTTTTATAAACACGGAAGAAGGGATAGCACATGGAGTTGTAATGCAGGAACGGGGCGGAGAAAGGAAACCGGTGGCATACCTATCCAAAATGAATGGACCCGGTATGTTGGGGGTGGCCCACATGCATACAGGCAGTAGTGGCCACAGCAATATTAGTAGAAAAAAGCCAAAAATTAACCTCTAGAAGAACCCTAATTGTACATCCACACACACACTGTAAGAACTATCTTATCTCAAAAGTCTGGCCGGTGGTTAACAGATTTCAGAACTTTGAAGCACGAAACGATTTTAATAGAAAAGAATGATTTGACCCTCATAGTAGACGGAAACCTGAATCCTTCACAATTCCTGTAGGGACAGGCAAGTGGGGAGCCGCATCATGATTGATTAGATTTTATAAATTACCAAACCAGGGTAAGAGAAGACCTAATAAACACACCAATGCCCTATGTAATAAAACAAAAACAAACAAACCCAAAAAACTATCCAACAACTTTTTATAGATGGTTCCTCCTGATGTATAGTTGGAAAGAGAGCAAGGAGTTATGTCGTCATTGATGGGGAAGAAAAAGCAGTAATTGAAGAAGGAGGATTACCAGCAAATTAGTCAGCCCAGAGTTGTGAACTATATGCTCTGAAGAGAGCTTTAGATTATCTCCAGGGAAAAGAAGGCATTATCTATACAGATTCAAAGTACGCATATGGAAATTAACCATGGAAAGGAAGTCTCGTGATTTTGCTTTGACAGGAAAAAGCCCTGGAGAGCCTTCAGAAGGCGCATAAGAGTCAGTGCTGCTGCATGAGAGCAACAGACAGCAAAAGCCTTGAGAGTGCCTTCGGACTGGGGTGGCACCAAACCCCTTCGACCCTACTTTGCTGCAGTTGTAATTGTTGCGTGTTATAAATTACACAGGTTAAGTGTAAGAATTGTAATAAGGTCATTTGAGGTCCCCGTGGCAGACAGGAGCAGTACCTCTCCCAAGTCTTCGATCTTTAGTGTATCCGATGTGGGAATACAACCCCAATAGATAAGTGTAAGTGGATTAGACATTATTGTTGCAGAACCCACAGAGAATTACGTAATGTGGACCGACCCAACCAGAATGTTCATAGATCCTCAAAATATCAGCTCCAATACGAGTTCTGGGACCGAAGAAAGGACCCTATTGTGCCACAAGAATCAGAGATACCGGACTAAAGAGGAGGGAGGGCAAGACCAGGTTGGCCTCTGGACTCGCTGCCAAGCAGAACTATTTCTCGGCTGTTGGAGGCACCCCAATAGGCACGAGAGGTAGGAGTATAAGCCAGGGTGGACCTCCACTGCCAGAGGCCACTCACCCCGGGCGAGGAACGGGGCGAGCAAAACCCGCAGCGGGCCCGGGGAAGACCGGGCAGCCGGTTCCTCCCGCTCGGGGTCCCGGAAGGCTCCGCGTTTGGGGAAAGACCTCCCCTCCATCCCATTCTTGGCCTATTCCAACTTTCACTTTTGGATGAAACAGCCCAAAAAAGGGAAAAAAGGGGGTTTTAAACATAATTTTTGGGCCCGAATTCACCCAAAGGCGCTCAGGCAGTATCAAAGCTCCAGAATAGTTTAGTTTTTGAGGGGTTTTCCAGAGGTGCTGCACTGAAAGTGCGGAACGGGCGTCCGAATGGAGTTGGGGATGGGAAAAAAATCCCAAATTGCGCTGGTAGCTTCTCCCAGGCCCCATTTGTATTAAAAAAATCCAGTTCCCCAAGTTATGTTATAGACAAATAAAGCACCAAATTACTCCCGATTCCTTTCAAGGCGCCGGTGACAGCACCACCCAGACAAAGACGACACGCACAGGGACACACAAATGTCGCTGACAAAAGGATTTGCAGCACTCAACAATTCCCAGCTTTCTTCCCCCCAAATTGTTTAGATTTGTCCAATGATATTTCCTGAATCCTGGGTAGAAAAAAATAATAATAAAAAAATAACTGGGGAATAAAAGCGGGGAGGGAGAAGGGGGTTTGGTGGTGAGAGGAGCGCTCCTCTGTGTATTTGTCCAAAACTCTGGTTTTAAGCCCTGAAAAAAAGGAGGTAGAGGCAGCGTTGTGAGGATTTAATGCGTTTTAAAACACTATGAAAAAGAGCTTTTTATAGATTCACCACCAAGGAAGAAAATTGTATTTAGGAAGGTGGGAAAACTGCCCCAAAAAAAAGTAGGAAAAAGCACCCCCAAAAAAGGGGGAGAAATGGGGGGAAACTGCCCCAAAAAGGAGGAAGGAAAAAAAAACTGAAAAGGGGCGGGGGGGGAACGAACAACACTTTATAGGAAGGGTTAAAAGCTGCTTTAAGGAAGTGCTAAAACCGGCTTTTTTCCACCGGGAAGCTGGGAGACCCCCTCATTTCCCACCTTTAAAAGCCGCTTTTTGCTCCAAAGCTAGGGAAAAAAAAAAAAAAAACCACCAAAACAAAACACCGCCCCGGAGGGAGGTGAGTGGAAAGGGCTGTGTGTGGAAAGAAAAGCCTTAAGGACAGGCTGGGCTGGGGAAAGGCGGTGGGCCCCGAGGGAGGGCTTGGGGAGCGGGGCTAGAAGCGTGGGTTTGGGGCAAAACTCTGGGAAAGAAACTGCAGGACAGGGCTAATCTGAGTATACAGTTTTAGCGAAGCTTCAAGCAAAAGGTGACCAAAGGTGCCTCTTGTCCTTTTGTGGGCGGGTTTTGTCTAAGTTATTCATGCGAGTGGACTTTTGCCACACGGGATGGGAACGTTCGCTTCCCGGGATAGCTGATGCCCCTGGATAACCACTGCCCGCGAAGCACTGCGAAACCCCGTGTTCAAAAATGAGAACAAAGGCCGGGTTTTGCCTCTCGGAAGGATCTCTAAGCACCGTCTCCACGTTATTTTCAGTACCTTTCTGGTTGTTTTCTTTCCCCCCATCCCCGTGATGTCCGTCGGGGGGGCTGGCGGAGCTCTGCAGGCGGATGTCCGTCTCATTTTGGAGAAGGCCGGGCTGGTTTCGGGGGGTCCCGGATCTTTTGGAGGAGGGCTGGGATGGTTTCGGCCTCGCATTGCCCGACGCGGAGAGAAGCGCTGGTGTGGAGCTCGTTCTCCTCGGCGCGGCCCCGCCCCTCTCGCTCGCGTTTGCCGCGGCGACGCAGGGGGGCGTGGCCCGGGTCTGCCCCTCGGCACATGCGCGGTTGGGCGGACGTGATGGGGAGCACTTCCGGTGTACGGCGGCGGTCGGGAGCTGTGACGGTCGGTACCGGGGGGGACGGGGGCCGAGGAGAGCAGGAGCGGGCGGGCGGGCGGGCGGGCGGTGGCGGTGGAGTCCATGGCCAGTTTGGGAGGTTTGTGGGGTGGCGGGACCGGGCTGGGGGGCACGGGGGGCGGTCTGGGCCTGTTTGGGGGGGGCAGAGCCGAGTGGGGGGTCCCCGGGGAGGACAGGGCCGATTCAGGCTCCCCCGTCCCCCGCTGCCGCCCCCTCACCCCCCGCTCGCTCCCCGCAGGTGGCGGCAGCCCCGGCCGCAGCGCAGGGTGCCCGGGGCCGGCCTGGCCGGGCGCTTGGCTCCGCTCTGGGCTCCGCTCTCAGCCCCCCCCGGCAGGTCAGCCCGGCCGTGCCCCCTTCGCCCGCCTCCAGCCCACGGCCGAGCCCCCCCAGGTACCCCCGAGATGGGTCGGGGGCTGTCAGCGCTGGGCCCCCTGAAGCGGGGGTGGGTGGTGGGCACGGGCATTGCTGGGAGCCCGTGGGCAGCCCTGGGACCCCCTTAAAGCCCACGGAGAGCCCCGGGGCCCCCTTGTCTCCCCCGGAGCCGACGGGGAGCCGTAGCTGTGGAGTCAGCTTAAGGAGTCTGCCCTAAGGACTGCTGCTTTTTGGAGTGTTGGGGGAGGGGGAGGGTTGGCGGTGTGGGGAGTGGAGGTGTGTGGGAGGAGTCCCGTGTCTTGAGGGAGGTTTGGGGGTGTTGAGCAGATTTGGGGGAGTGGGGGAGGGGTCCCCTCCTTTGGAGCTCCCTGGTTGGTTTCTTCTCAACTGTGGGAGGCAGCGGGCGAAGGGGGAAGGCAATAGAGTGGGTTGCTGTATTTCAGTCCTTGGTTGAGAGTCAGCGACTCTGCTCCCTTGCTGCTCAGCAGACTATTAGCTCCGTGGGGCTGTTTCTCCAGGCAGGCTACGACTGCAGAAACGGCCCCACTTCCTCGGAAGAGTTGTTAGCGGTGACGTCTCCTGGGAACGTACTGCCTGATGTTGGATAGACCTGGCACCACGCAGCAGCTCAGAGCCCCACAGCGTATGCTGCCGCTCTCAGTTGGCTCCATCAAATCCTCTGACCTGAGAATGCCAAAGGTACAGAGTTGAAACGGGCTGTTCCTCACCCGCTGAGTCAGATGAACCTTTTTGCACCCAAGTTGGCTGGGGACTGCTCCTGCCTCACCGCCTTCAGGCGGAGCATGGCTGTGAGCAGGGGAGCTCAACACACAGTGCTTGCTGATTGCAGCCTGCTCCCTCAGGGGAGCACCCGCAGCCGTGGGATGGGAGGAGGAAGGACAGCACGAGGGCTAGAGACAAACATTTTATTTCTTTAACGTTCACATACGCAGCACCCCAGAGGGGTTCCCGGCCCCACTCCCCACAGCCGCTCAGTATTCGGGGCACTGTTGGTCTTCTGGGCCTGGCGCTGTCACCATTTGCAGGGCTGGCAGAAGCAGACACGGCTAGTGGCATCTCCACCAGCCCTTCAAGTAGCCCCACAGCCGGGCGCAGCCCTGCCGCAGGCACCTTCCTGCCCTGCACAGCCCTGGGTCTGCCTGGCCACACTCCCTGCCCGTGGTCTTGCAGGACTCCTCCGTCTTTGCGTTCAAGGCCTGGAAAGCACAGGTGATCTCCTGCACCCGCTCCACCTTGTCCATGTCCATGGCTGGGGGCCTTCTGGGGGACAGGTGCTCATCCGTGGGCCCCTGTGCCCTGTCCATCCCCTACTGGGGAACCCACTCTTTCTCGGTCCCTGCTGGCAGCTCCTGTGGAGGCTCCTGGCCGAGGACCGGCCCCAGTTTCCGCACTGCCCCACCAGCAGCCATGGGAGAGCGGGGTTGTCCTGAGTGTGTGAGCACCACTGGCTCTGTTGCTGCACTGGGCCAGGGCTCCAGGAAGTGGTAGAGGGAGCTGTGGGAAGAGGAGCTGCTCCTCAACAGGCTGCTGCAGTCCTCCGAGTTGGCCAGCGAGCACAGGCTGCAGGGGCTCTTGGGGTGGCCCTCGGGGGGCCCAGGAGCCCAGGGGGTGCCTGGACCAGAAGCAGCTGTCCCCACTGATAGGACCTATAGGCGGCAGAGGAGGGCAGGGGGACCTGGGGGCTTGGGGGGGTGGGGGGTAGAGAGAGGCATCACTGCTCAGATGGTATATGGTTGGCAGGGAGCCCAGTGGGTCCTGTGGGGCCCGGTGCTTCCTCCTCGCTGCCTCCTCGGTTGCCCTGCAGAGGAGGAGAGAGAAGAGACCCGCTGCACCCTGTCTACTCCGTCGGGGCCCACGGGCAGCACCCCCTCCTCAGCAGGCGGGCAGGGCTGCCCAGCACAGGCAGGGCAGGGCACGGGCTGAGGGTCTGGGGCAGGATCTGGGGGTCTCCCCCACACTCCCTGCTTCTCCTGTGTTGACTTGAGCTCCCATCCTTCATCCGCTAGCCGAGAAGCTGCTGAGGGAGGGGACGGAGTGAGCAGCCGGCAGCCCTTGGCACAGCCCCGGCTCAGGGCTGCTGTGGGGTGTGTGCTGTTTGCCCGGTGCTCGGTGCTGGGGCCACTCACTGCTCTGCTCCTGCGGGCGGGCTATCACGTGCGTCATCCCTTGCTTTGGCTTCTTCCAGTCCCTCTGCAGGACCCCGGGAGCTGGGTGAGACGGGAGCAGCTCCCAGCCCCGCGCCGCAGCCCCCCACCCCTCCCCACGCTGCGGCACAGTGCGGTGCAGCAGTCGCCTACCTGGAGCCGCTTGGTCCGTAGCACAGAAGAGACCGCGCTGAGCCCCATCAAAAGCATCACGCGCGGAGCCAGGTGAGCTGTGGGGGGGACGTTGGAGTCCCTCCTGGCACCAGCTGCAGTGCAGCCGCGCAACCCTGGGGTGCCCCCCATGGGAAATGTTAAAGAAATAAAATGTTGGTCTCTATCCCTGGTGCTGTGGTTCATCCTGCCATCCCGCGGCTGGGGCTGTGCCCCCCTCAGTGCCCGACCCAGTGGGACAGGCTGGCACTGCTGGCACCTGCCAACCTGGGGGGGTGGTGGTGTCGGGGGAGCTGGGTGGGCTGGAGAAAGGGAGGAAGCACCTCTTGAAACCAGCTGGGCCCTCTCCAGCCACAAAAGCCTCCCCAGAGGCACCAGAGGGGACCCCCAGATCCTTGAAGGGCTGCCCCAGACTCCCTCTGGCCTGCAAGAGTCCCCCCCAGGACCCCTTACGGACACCCCAGTGGCATCCCAAATCTGGGTTCTTTACCTGCTGGGCAAGCCAGTAACACGCTGTGTGGGAGCAGCCAGCCCAGCCGGTTTCAGAGCACAAGAGGTGAGAGGCAGGGAGCTGCCATCCCACTCAGCTCCATCCCCGCTGTGCCTTGGCTGTGCAGAGAGAACTTGGGGGGAGCTGCAAAACAGCTCAGCCCGGGCTTATCTCCAGATGGCACAGAACAACCAAGACCAAATGGCCCTTAACAATCAAAATGCCCCGAGTCCCATCCCACCACTCCTCCCGTGATGTTGAGTGCCGGACATCACAAACTGGCAACAGAGACTTTGCTATGGCACCACCAGAGGGAAATATCCCAGACAGTGTAATCCACTCGGGCATAATCCTGCACCCTCACCGAGTCAGGAAATATAAACCGCAGGGTCTGGGGAGACAAATGGGGAATCCTCCAAGGATACAGCTGGCCCCTCGGAGATCCGTCCCCCCCATCCAGGACGCTGTACAGGGTAACTTCCCAGGGATGGAGCGACCTCACCTGAGAGAGAGAGGGTAAGTGACTAAGAAACACCTGTACGGTATAGGGCATGCGATTGAGTTTGTGACTGGTGCACTCTTCTAAGGCATTAATATCTAGCGCCCTTGTGGTTTGCGTTGCTACTTGTCGGGGGCATTTGTAGCTCGCAATAGTGGATCCCACTAATTGCTTTTAAACCGCAATAGTGTAATCGCCATCGCACACACAGAACTTGCAATAGTGACGTATTGGGCCCGTGAGTGAAGTCCAAAGAAATTGTTAATTTGAACCTCTCAGTGAAGCCCTTTTTCCCGTTTCGTCCCACTCCCCGAGCCACTGGGTAAAGGAACACCTGGCAAAAAAAACACCACCCCAAAAAAAACCCCCACACCACATCCCCCACTCCCCACCCACCCCTTCTCCCCCCATCACAGCCATGGGGCAAACTCCCACCACCACCCCCCCAATCTCAGCTCGGCCGTGACCCCCCCGAGACACTGGAAAGAGAGCAACGGAGAGCAAGCTCAGGCTCGTGTGAGCTGGAGAGATTTCTCTTTGTTTTTTGATGTTGTTGTCGTTGGGTGGGGTTTGGTTGGTTTTTTTCACAGAACACTTTGCAGTGTGGTGTCACAGCCCCCGGGGCCGGCGCTGGCACCGCCACCTCACCCCCGGCTCTTGTCCTTCCTCTTGCCCGGTGGCTTTCACCCCGTTCCTTGCTTGGTTTGGTTGGTTGTTTTTTCCTTTCTACCTTTCTTTTTTTTTATATTTAGGGTTTTTGTTTCCTTTTCCTTTTTTTTTCTCTCCCCCCCCCCTTTTTTCCTTTTCCCTTTTTTTCCGTTTCCCCCTTTTTTCTTCCCCCCTTTTATCTCTTTTTCTCTTTGTTCTTCTTTCCCCTCTTTTTTTTTCTCCCCCCATTTTTTTCTTTTGTTTTTTTCCTTTTTCTCTTTTTAAACATCTCTCAAGCTTTCTCCGAAGGAACGGCCCCTGGCTCTCAGCCAGCAGAAGGAGACTATGGAAGAGCTCTGGCACCCGTGGGATTGCTTTCCTTCTCCCGCCTTGCACTCAGTAGAGAGTGTCTTTTCCAACTCGCTTTTTTTTTTTATTAAGAAAATAAACAAAAATAATGCTCCAGCTATCAGTTTTACAAGGCACACAAAATCTCTAAAAGGGAAACAGAAGCGTAATGTGCTGAGGTATGAAAACCTGAGGTAGTTTTTGTGTGTGGATGTGTGTGTGTCATCTGGGGTTGGGGGTTGTGTCTGTGTTACTTTTGAAATTAAAAAAAAAATAATAATTTTGCTAGTGTGTTGTTTTTTTTCCCCCAGCCCTGAGCTGACAACCTGTTGGAAATTTGGCTTTGCCCCCCTTCTCTCTTTGCAACCGGGATCTTTCCCCAAACCATTTTTATCCAAGCACAGCCTTTCCTTTAACCTCTAGAAAAGCCGGCATTTGCTAAAAAACAAACATCCCCCTCCCTCCCCCACCCCCTCTGAAATGAAATAAATAATAATAAAAAAAAATACTTACAAAACTTAAAAATCGCCGTTAGTTTCGTTATCGTTACATTAATTCTAAAAACTGATGAGTCGCTGCGCTGCGTGACGCAGCCCAACCTCCCCCCCTCAATGCTGGGCGAGCTCCTCTGGCCATGCCTGGGATGAAAACCGGGTGGCTTTTAGGAAATGAAAAATTTAAAAAAAAAAAAGAATAATAAAAACTCTCTTTCTCTGTCTCTCTGCCTGTGTTAGTCCAACGAAAGGGATAGCGTCGGGAGGCGAGGGAGGAGGAAGGGGGAGGCTGTGGGATGGAGAGAGCCCTCCCCGTACCCCTCGGCTGTGCATCCTCGCAGCGCCGCGGGGAATGGGGGGCTGTGTGTTTGGGGGGTCTTTGGTTTGCACAGGGTGGCCGTGGTGGGGGCTCAGCCCCATCCTTACAGTGCTGGGGCGCACGGGGCTACCAGGCACAGGGTCCCTCCCCCAGTGAGGTGCTTTGGTGCGTTGAGGTGTTAGATGGGGTGGCACAGCCCCTGCCCACCCCGGGAGGGGGGACACCACCTCTCCGGTGGCACTGGATGGGTGGGAGGGAGGGAGGGAGCAGAGCTGTGGGAGCCATGGAGAAAGGCATGGGGGTGTCCCTCGTCGTGGCAGCCCCCAGCAGCCCTACCTGGCCACCCGGCCACCCCAAGGGACACCCAAGCCCCATCTTGGTCCTCTCCCTGTTGGGTGATGCCCTTCCACCCACCCCAGAGGTGCGCTCCTCTCCTGCGGGGGGGACGCCCAGCGCTCGCCTGGCTAGAGAAGCACCGGGGGGTGCTTAGGGGGCATCTGAGCTTCCCCATTGTTATAAGTTGATCCCACAAATTGATGTGAGATAGAGTCAATTAAAATTTGGAATATTTATTTAGCAAGCGGCAACAAGCAAAACAGCGCTGGGCGGCCTGGGAGACTCACTCTGCCGACGGCATGCGCCTGGTTCCCGAAAATCTTTTGGTTTTATACTCTTCTTTTTCCGGTATAGGCGTACTCCGCATTTGCACGACACGACTTGTTGCTAGGGGGTCGTTTTCTGCTTTCCTTTTCCTCCGGTGGTCGCAGGGATGAAAGATTCATGTCTTCCTCACATCATGTACTCTTCGTCTTCATGAGCCTCCCTCCCCTCCTTCAAGTCTTTTCACATCCTACTTTGTTTGCATAACCTGACCTTTGCAGTTTTTAACCTTGCCCGCTCACAGGATGCTGTGCTGGCTATCTTGCAACATCCGGTTCAGCAATTGCCTTTTTGTAAAACAATGTGACAATGTAAATTTCTAGGTTTGGTGAACAAACAGCGCTGGGCTTATCACACCCATTACACGGGCCTAATTACTGTGCTGTTAATAACCATTAATAACCACTTTGGCTCTGCTAACCAACTGCGGCGAGGCCCCCACCCCGCTTTAGCACAGGCTTCCTGATGCCAACACCTCCCACAGCCACTGGGTAAAGCGACACCTGGCAAAAAACCACCACCACCCCAAAAAAAACCCACAGCACATCCCCCACTCCCCACCCACCCCTTTTCCCCCCATCACAGCCATGGGGCAAACTCCCACCACCACCACCCCCCAATCTCAGCTCGGCCGTGACCCCCCCGCGACACTGGAAAGAGCGCAACGGAGAGCGAGCTCAGGCTCGTGTGAGCTGGAGAGATTTCTCTTTGGGTTTTGATGTTGTCGGTGGGTGGGATTTGGTTGGTTGTTTTTCACAGAACACTTTGCAGTAGAGGACAAAAACGTGGTGTCGCAGCCCCCGGGGCTGGCGCTGGCACCGCCACCTCCCCCCACGGCCCCCCATCCTCCCCCGGCTCCTGTCCCTCCTCCTGCCCGGCGGCTGTTCCCACTTTCCTTCCTTGGTTTGCTTTTTTTTTTTCCTTTCTACCATTATTTTTTAATATGTGGGGGGTTTCTTCTTTCTCCCTTTTGTTTTTCACTTCCCCCTCCTTTTTTCCCTTTTTCCCCTTTTCTTCTTTTTCCCTTTTTTTTGCTTTTCCCCCCTTTTTTCTCTGTTTCCCCTTTTCCCCCCATTTTTCTTTTTCTCTTTTTTCACTTCTTTCCCCTTTTTTCTTTTTCCCCTTTTTGTTTTTTTGCCTTTTCCCCGTTTTTTCTGTTTCCTGTCCCCCCGTTTTACTTTTTCTCTCTTTCTACTTTTTTCCTCTTTTTCCCCTTTTTTCTTTTCCCCCATTTTTTTTTCTCCTTCCCCCCACCCCCCACTCCCTTTTTTTTTTCTCTTTTTAAACAAGCTCTCTCCCGAAGGAGCGGCCCCTGGCTCTCCGCTGGCAGAAGGAGCCTACGGAAGAGCTCTGGCACTGACACGGGCAGGAACACCCACTCACACATCGCAACACAGCAGTTAGTTTGGCAACACCCCACACCCTGTCACAAGTGAGACCTGCACAGACAAAAGGCTCCTGAGTGAGGGCACTGGGGCAGCCCCACCTTAGAAGCAGCAGAGGAGCAGAGCCGTCCGGAGCCATCAAGAGCACAGGAAGGGCTATTCAGGGCCTCATTGTCTGCGCCGAGTGACCGTCTGCTGAGAACCGCTCTGGCGGCTCAGAGCTCAGCCCCAGCAGCAGTCTGGAGCCAACGGGGAAAAGTACACTGGGAGGAAGACTGGCAGCCTTCCTCCACAACGCCCCGGAGAGAATGACCACAGTGCTGCCTATTCCCATCGTTTTGTCCAACTCGTTTCTTTTTTTATTAGAAAATTAATAAAAAAACCCTCCAACTCTCAGGTTTCCAAGGCATACAAAATCTCTAAAAGGGAGACACAAGCGTGAGGTGCTGAGGTACCCAAACCTGCCCACGTTAGTCCAACTAAAGGGATAGCGTCGGGAGGCGAGGGAGGAGGAAGGGGGAGGCTGTGGGATGGAGAGAGCCCTCCCCGTACCCCTCGGCTGTGCATCCTCGCAGCGCCGCGGGGAATGGGGGGCTGTGTGTTTGGGGGGGTCTTTGGTTTGCTCCCCTGACCTGCTGGGGGTGGGGGAAGGGGGGGGGATGTCTGGCGGCGGGGTTACAGTCATCGGGCGGTGCTGGGCGGCACGGCGGGAGCCTCCCTTGCTGTGCTGCGAGGCCGGGGCTCCCGGAGTGTGTTTCTGCTCCTGCTGCTTCACCTGCTGGAGCAATTCCCTCATCTTGCGCTGTGCAGTTATGGAAGATGCACCCAGGTGGGATGCGGGTGGCTTTGCCTGCACAGAGGAGTCCATTCACACCCTGGGCGCTGCTCTGCACGGCCTCCAGAACACACATTTTTAGATCAATCGAGCCAATCTTCAATTTCAGCACTTGCACAGCCAGGGGGAAGCTACCGAAACACCTTCAAGTGACTCTTGGGGACACAGGGACCTCCCAAAAGAAGAGTGGCAGGGTGCTTGGGTGGTGCTGGGCTCAGCAAGCCCCACACCTTTCCTTGGTGGATGAAAGCGGCCGGGGAAGATCAGGTAAAGCCACGGCCAAACCGTACCTGACTGGCAAAGAAATGACCAATGATTTTAACGATGACCTCCTCGTTCTCGTCTGGGGTTTGGTCTCATGGCACAATGACTTCCGCACTGGTTAAGTTTTGCAGTTCGTTCACCTGGAGCGAACCACAAGAGGCTTCTGTTGTGGAAGAGCCAAAATCCTCCACTGCTGGTGTCACCACTTGTGTGTCTCCCCCTTCCTTGGGACCAACGAGAACCACCACCAGGACATGGGGGCTGAGGGTCAAGACGTCGCTGAAACCACTGAGCACCCGGGATTTGTCCCCCTGGGTTGGGCAGGGGTGATGGATGATTCCCAACTCTGCGTCCCCAGGGCACCACCACCTACCATCTTGCCACCTTTGCCTATCATACAGCCTGCTGTGAAGGAAGGCACCTTGATGTGGGCTTCAAGCTTCACTTCTTCTTTCGCGTTAAAGAAGTTTGCCTCTTTCAGCTTCCCAAATATTCACCCCTGGGCCTGGGGAGGAGACGGATGCGAAGGAAAACCATCAGGCAGCGCCCGCTGTGCCTCTCCATCCCCAAAGCTGATAATGTCCCCATGTCCAGCAGCATCAAAACCATGGTACCCAGCAAAGAGCTCCCCTGGTGCTGAGGGAGGCCAAGCCAGGCTGGCAGCACAGTGGTGATCACAGGGACGCCTGTGACTTGTCCCTTACTGTCCCCCCCCCTCATAGCCCCCACCCAGAGCACCCTGAACTGAGCCTCGGGCGGCCCTGTGATGATGACCATCTGCTCGCTGCCCTCGGGACCTTCTGTCGGGGTGAGCTGGGGAGGGATGGGGGAGAGGGAGCATGAGCGCAGCCCCCACTTCGGCAAGACCTTCCCTCTGTGGCATTTCCCCCCCAGCGCAGGGCAACCCCCCCATGCAGGAGCATCCCCTCCCACCCGAGCCGGGGTGATAACCGGGTGCTGCAGGCCTGGCCTTCTACTAACGACAGGCCGGAGAGGTGGGCACATGCCAACCTCATGAAGTTCAATGAGGCCCAGTGCAAGGTCCTGCAGCTTAGTCGGGGCAATCCCAAGCCCAAATCCAGGCTGGGCGGAGAATGGATGGAGCGCAGCCCTGGGGAGAAGGACCTGGGGGTGCTGATTGATGAGAAGCTCAACATGAGCCGGCAACACGTGATCGCAGCCCAGAAAGCCATCCATATCCCAGCCTGCATCAGAAGTGGGCCAGCAGGGCGAGGGATGTGGTTCTGCCCCTCTGCTGCGCTCTGGGGAGACCCCACCTGGAGTACTGCGTCCAGCTCTGGAGCCCCCAACATAGGAAACACATGGACCTGCTGGAGTGGGGCCAGAGGAGGCCACGGAGATGCTGTGAGGGCTGGAGCCCCTCTGCTGGGAGGACAGGCTGAGAGTTGGGGTTGTTCAGCCTGGAGCAGGTGCCAGCCGGGGGGGCTCCGTACAGACCTGAGAGGTACGCCCAGGAGCTCTATGGTGGGAGAGAAAACGAGGGTCAGTGACGGCCCCAGCGTGCCAGACCCTTCCCCGCCACCCCCAGCCCGACGCAGAGCAGCATGCCACCACCGTGAGCCCAGCAGGCCCTGAAACCCCCCCTCACAGAGCACGGGGGCACCCGAGGGTGCATTGGGGTGAGCTGCAGCCCCGACTCAGCACCCAGGTACCCCCAGTTCCTCCCCGCTGCCATCTTTCTGCCTGTGTCCTGCCTTTGTAGGGGAAAACCAGCCCAAACGGCCTTTCAGAGCAGCCAAAACCCCGCAAAGCTGAAACTGTGCTCTGACCACCATCGGTCCCCTGCACAGAAAGTAGGGGATTGGTGAGAACCGAGCACCATGTCTGGTTTGGCTCTGATTTCCATCATCGTTTCACTTTTCCAGGTCCAAGAGAAGAGAAAGCCAAGGCTGAGGAAGATGTTCCCCCAAGACCTGGGCTGGGGACAGGGGGGAAAGCAGCAAGGGGTGCTTGCCAGCACTCCAACCCAAGTCAACCCAGCCCAAAGCCTCGTCAACTCTTCCATGTCTCAAATCCATCAGAAATCTCCCCTGGCAGTAGACACAACTCTCTCCTGCTCTGCATTCCAGCAAGTGCAACCAGATGCTACCTGCAAACCACCATTTCTCACGTGGAGAAGGAGCAGACCCAGCTCCCCTGCCCAGGCTGGACGCCACTCTCGCTCCCAGCCCTCTAGTTAAACCCGCTGTGCCGAGGTTGTGCTCCCTCTCACATTGAGCCCACGCTCCCCGTGTCCACCCTCTGCTTCTGGCCACGGGCTGCTCCATGGCTCCTACACCAACATGTCCTCTCCTGCCCAGCCAGTCCTCAAGGCCAGTGTGGACATCGCACCTCCTCACTTCCCTCCCTTCACCAGGAGGCTCATTCCTTCTCCTCCATCCTTGCCAGGTCTCTAGAGCTCCACAGTTGAAGCTACAGCCACCGGCCCCAGGTCCTGCTGAGGATGCAGTCAGAAATGACCACTCCAAGGTGTGAAACGTAAAGTACTTGGGTGGAAGGAGCAGAGGCCTCACCAGGGTGGCTTCAATAAGGTCCCACAAAGTTTTGGGCTGAAGGGGGTCCCACCAAACGCTGCCCTTTGGGACACCTGCTCAGCTCTTCTCCAATACGCCAACAAACGCTCAACCAGACGCTTCCCCAAGGCCGCGCTTGCTCGGGCGGTCGCCGCGGGCAGAGCATCCTCCCGCACAGCCAGACCAACCGACCCTTCTCAGTGCCCTCCGGGGCCACCGCGCACATCACACTCACACGCCCCTCCGCACCACCAGCCTGGCACTCACCCTTCTCTGACAGCTCTGCTGCTGGCATTGCCAGGAGAAGAAAACAGCACAAGTAAACTTCAGACAACAGCACAAGTGAACTTCAGAACTCAGCTTGGCCACTGCAGTTAAAGACAATAAGAAGAGATTCTTTCAGTATATCAATAGAAAAAGGAAGACTAGGGAAAATGTAGGCCCACTGGCGAATGAGACAGGTGCCCTAGTGGTGGAAGACACAGAGAAGGCAGAGTTCCTGAATGCCGCCTTTTCTTCGGTCTTCACTGCTAAAGCTGTCCTTCACGAATCCCATACTCTGAAGGCAAAGGAGAAGGTCTGGAGAGAGGAAGATTTTCCCTCAGTTGAGGAGGACCGGGTCAGAGACCACTTGGCCAAGCTGGACATTCATAAGTCCATGGGCCCTGACGGGATGCACCCGCGAGTGCTGAGAGAGCTGGTGGATGTTATTGCTGGACCACTCTCCATCATCTTTGAAAGGTCATGGAGAACAGGAGAGGTGCCTGAGGACTGGAGGAAGGCTGACATCACTCCGATCTTCAAAAAAGGCAAGAAGGAGGACCCAGGGAACTACAGACCAGTTAGTCTCACCTCTGTCCCTGGGAAAGTAATGGAGTGACTCATTCTGGATGTCATCTCCAAACACGTTGAGGAGCAGGAAGTTATTGGAAGTGGTCAACATGGATTTACCAAGGGTAAATCATGCTTGGCCAATCTGATAGCTTTCTATGATGTTATAAGTGGTTGGCTGGATGAGGGGAGAGTTGTAGATGTCACCTACCTTGACTTTAGCAAGGCTTTTGACACTGTCTCCCATAACATCCTCATTAGAAAGCTGAGGAAGTATGGGCTAGATGAGGCGACAGCGAGGTGGATTGAGAGTTGGCTGCGGGACAGAACTCAGAGGGTTGTGATCAGCGGCACAGAGTCTAGTTGGAGGCCTGTAACCAGTGGTGTCCCCCAGGGGTCAATACTGGGTCCAATTTTGTTTAATATATTCATTAATGACCTGGATGAGGGGGCAGAGTGTATCCTCAGCAAGTTTGCTGATGATACCAAACTGGGTGGGGTGGCTGACACCCCAGAGGGCCATGCTGCTATCCAGCGTGACCTGGACAGGCTGGAGAGCTGGGCAGAGAAGAACCTAATGAGGTTCAAGAAAAGCAAGTGCAAGGTCCTGCACCTGGGGAGGAAGAATGCTAGGCACCAGTATAGGTTAGGGGCGGACCTGCTACAAGTAGCTCGTAGGAGAAGGATCTGGGGGTCCTGGTAGACAGTAAATTATCCATGACCCAGCAATGTGCCCTTGTTGCCAAAAAAGCCAATGGAATCCTGGGCTGCATAGGGAAGAGTGTGGCCAGTAGGTCGAGGGAGGTCATTCTCCCCCTCTGCTCTGCACTGGTGAGGCCACAACTGGAATAATGTGTCCAGTTTTGGGCTCCCCAGCTCAAGAGGGACAGGGAACTGCTGGAGCGAGTCCAGCGAAGGGCAACTAAGATGATGAAGGGATTGAAGCATCTCCCGTATGAGGAAAGGCTGAGAGAGCTGGGACTCTTTAGCCTGGAGAAGAGAAGGCTGAGGGGAGACCTTATTATGGCATATGAGTATCTAAAGGGTGGGTTGAAGGAGGATGGAGCCAGGCTCTTTTCAGTGGTTCCCAGTGAAAGGACGAGGGGTAATGGGCACAAGTTAGAACACAAGAAGTTCCGTTCAAATACAGGGAAACACTTCTTTACGGTGAGGGTGTCAGAGCACTGGCACAGGCTGCCCAGGGAGGTTGTGGAGTCCCCTTCTCTGGAGCTTTTCAAGACCCGCCTGGATGCAGTCCTGAGTCATGTGCTCTGGGCAATCCTGCTTTAGCAGGGGAGTTGGGCTAGATGATCTCTAGAGGTCCCTTCCAACTCTGAAAACTCCGTGATTCCAATACAGAATTGCACAGGCATGAAAAATACGCCGTGATTCAACTTGTTTCACTCATTTAAGACAAGGCTTGTAGCTACAAGACAGTTGAGACAATTTAAAACCAGAACTAACCTGCACTCCCCCTTTGACTGCCAGAACTGTGTTTCTCAGTTCTTTGTATTTCTTTCTTCCATCCAGAGTACATATCAAGATTTTCCTGACTCAAAGAAACAAGAAAGGTCAGTCACAAACACAGAAAAGCAGACACCCACTAACTTGGGGACTGCACAGTAGCACTCTCATGGTCCTGCCTATATGCACAAAATTACATTAAGGCACCATTCGCCTACACAGCGAGCAATTCCAGCTCAAAGCCCAGCAGCACTCACAGCCACATATCCCACACACCCCTCCCTCCCCTCAGGCCCTCCCCTCCTCAGGCCCCTCGGCCCCGCCCCCGGATGGCTGTGACTGACAGCCCAACACCGGCTCCGCTGATTGGCTCAGCCCTGGCCAATGGCACGGCGAGGGAAGACCCCGTGGTGAACCAGTGGAGGAGGGCTCCCTCACAGCCTGCCCGGGCCTCAGGTACCCGTCGGCGGCCTGAGCCTCTCTTCCCCCCAGAAGGGCGCTCCTGGGTAAGATTCGAACACTTCCCCGGGACACTTAGAGATCTCCACAGAGTGGCTTTATAGCTTAGTGCATTTGTAACCGAGCTGCATTACTGACGTCTGTAGTATTCGCACGGGCTTTGCAGACAGTCACTGTCACCGGCAATCCAAAAGAAGTCGTGTCTCTGTTGTTTAAGCAAACAGAGTGTTAAGGAAAACACTCCTGCCCTTTCTCTTCCTCCGGGTTTTGAGAAGAAGAGGTCCTGTCTCCCCAGCCTACACGTGGGGTCTGGGCAGCTCCACGCCTTGTGTTTGAACCGGGAATTGGGATGTTTCAGTTTTCTCCTGTGATCAGGCCTGGTTGTGAAAGGGCCAGTTGTAGTGTTTAGGGTTTTGTGGGTGAGGAACAGCAAATCTTATTGAACTTTTCCTTTTTTTAGGTTTTGTTTAGGGGGCTCGTTGTCCTCACACCCTCGAGTTCTGCTCCAGGTCAAGCGAAGCCCCATGGAACTGGTCCTAAGGGCCTAAGAATCATACCACCTCTGTTTTGCAGGAACTTCACTATCATAAAATTACACCCTAGACAGGAATATGTTCTGTTGGTTTGTTTTTTGTTATGAGTCCTTGCAACCTGCTCTCCAGCTGGAAGTGGGAAATGCAAAGGCATTAAAATGATAGATTTGCTAAATATGTTGCAAAGGTCTGTATTACTGGCTTTCCCTGCAGCGGGGAAAATACATCCTGTTTAATTGTTGTTTGCATTTGAAATTCTCTGTGAAATGGATTAAGCAGTGTGGGCTTCTTTTTGTGGGTCTGCCCTTGGAAGGAGAGCGCCTTTAGGAAAAGGCTTTTCTGGAGGGGACAGAGAACTTAATTGCTGATGGCTATAAAAGTGCGCCCTGTTTGGGTGGCCTGAAAACAAAACCTGTGAAAATCCATGACTGAAAAATGAGACTTTCTCCTAATGATCGGGGCTGCTGTTTCTACTGATTCGCCCATGAATAACAGCTCGTTCCTTACTCGTGGCTGAGGACCCTTGAATTGTTTCCCAAAGCCTAAGGCAGCGGGAAGGGCTGGGGTTGTCAGATCACTGCAAATCAAATAAAAGAGAGCGGTTTGGAGTTGTCTCGTTCCCTCTGTCTTTTCCCAAGAAAGAGGGGTGGAAGAATGGTAGAATTTGTTACATTGAAGGTCGGTGGTAATCCAAAGCTGCAGAGCGAGCTCGGTGCCCGTGGAAGGGGAACTGCGCTCTCAAGTGGAAATACTTGGTGTCTCGTTGCCTGTGGGACAGAAAGGGACGTCAAGAGTCAACTAAACGACTTTCTCGCCTTCAAAGATGAGGCTCTGGAGGTCACGGTTAATTAAGGGTAGTTGTGGAAGTGTGCCTTACTGAGCAACGTGCTGCTGCTGGCTCGGGGCCTAAATATCTCCAAAGTTTGGGGTTGGTTTAAGTGCTTTTTGGTTATTAGCTGGATGTCACTCTTCCAAGCGCCTCTTGCACTCTCCACAGGGGTTTGCTGCTGCCTCCTGCATTGGGCCGAGGGGACCAGCATCCCTCAGGACAGGGACTTTCTCAGGCGCGGAGGTTAAACCCTGTCGGTGCTGCTTAAAAACTGCTCTGATGTTACTGCGGCGGTCACAATGTGAAATCTGTTGGCTTAGGGGAGCCTAAGATTTGCATTCCTCGTAACTGCGGGGGATTTTGGGGAGCCTGGCTGATACAATCCCCTTCCTGCTCCCAGATTCCTGTCGCTGACCCGGCAGCGGGTGGTTGGAAGAACTGATGCCCGCAGCGGCTGAGGGTCGGCATGATCCCGTCATTGCCAGAGCTCGTGAGCTGAGGAATGGGAGCGTGGCCCGTTTCCATCGTGGCTTGTGAGGGAAATAATGCGGTTTGATATAGTTGCGGTGTGGAAATGGCGATTCCTCTTTACACGTGTGCTTACAGGGTGCACGCAGGTGTTTCTTAATGCCTGCGAAGCTTTATGAGATTGGTTAATGAGCATTGCTTTGCTGTGCAAGTGCAAAGTGTTATTTTCCTGGAGAAACCAACTCAGATGTTCCCTTTATTTTTCTTTTGTTAAAGGCAGAATGACTATTTTAAAGCTTTCCTTGCAGGCAGAATAACATCTGCTTCTGAGGATTGTTTCTTTCCCTGCAGGGTGGAAAAATCTACAGCCTCGCTAAGGCCGCAGAGGAAGAAAACTCATCAGTTTTCTAGAGAAAACTGCAGTTTGGAGGGGGGGGGGTGGTCTGCCATAGCGCCTTTTAGCCCCTCGTCAGGCACATTTCTTTTCCCTCAGGGCTGAGATTTAACATAGCCTTTTCATTTGCCTAGCTTTTGGTTGTATGAATTAATGGGTGTTTCAATGGGAACCACAAGACCTAATTTCTGAGTCTCCCTCCTAAGAATTGTTGAGGGACGGAAGCGGGACAGGGAGGTTACCCGAGTGAAATGCTGAAGGCTTTTAAGGATGGAATGAGGAATGGCGGGGCTTGTTCTGGTCACACACTATGACAATAAAAGGCCAGAAGTTCCCTGTGGAGGTAAAGAACCGACAATTCACATAGCCGCTCAAAGGAGGAGGGATCTTAACCACCTCTCTTATTTCAGGCTGCATCATGATAACGCCGGGGATTGATGTCCCGTTGGGGATTTTTCTCCAGTTCCCACCTTTTGCCGCTAAATGAGGGGCAGAGATTTCCCTGCTAGACAGGCAGTGAGCTCTACGCAGGAATGTGAGCGTGGTTGACGGTGATTGCACTGTTTTGTTCAGAGGCTCCTGCCTTCCAATGAAAGTCTGGAAAAGTGAAAAAGGAGGTGCCTTTCTCCTTTGGGATTGCTATTGTAGCAGAGGGGATGGAAACAGCCCACCGGGGTTTTGCTCCGCTCCTGGCTTTGGCTTGGAAAAAGCCCCAAATGGCTCAATCTCTGCGGGGCCGACTCTGGGGGGTGGTGTGCGATGGTGAGTGCCGTGAGGCTAAAGGATGGTCTCAGCAGAATGATTTTTATCTTAAGCGGATTTTTTTTTATCTATCTTTCAGGCAGAATGGACGGGGACTTTGGGTTTTGGCCGATGAAGGATAACCCTAAAATCCACGTTGGGCCGTGAGTTCTGGCCCAACGGTCAGAATAACCGCAAACCCTGGGGAAATGGGGCTGAGGAGCAGGTGTGATGTTGGTTTGGTGCTGGGGCTCGGCCGGCCTTCATTGTTGCTGTTGTCCTTCTCCCCATGCCTCGGCCAGTTCTCCCACTGCCCCAAAGCACTGCTGAGGGTAACGGAGGGTTTTTGTTGGCCAGAGGATCCCCCCGTGCTGGCCAGAAATGGCCAGTGCTAGTCCAGGCTGGGCTTGCCACTCAGGCTGGCCTCATGATGCTGTTTGCCGGACTCCCGCGTTCTACACAACATTCTGACACTCATTTTGGCCTGCAGTCACAGCTCTTCTGCTGCTGGCCGTCAGTCTCGTAGTAGATCTTGCCATTTCGATCAGGTTTTGAGGAAGAAATACCCAATTTTCTTGCCTGATGGGGCACAAAAGGGCTCGAAGGGCATCACGGTAATGCTGTTGGTGCCAAGACGGGGCTGTGGGAGTTGTTAGAGGGCAGTTGGTGATGCTCTGCTGAGAAAAAACTGCCGTACCTGACGCGTCCCTTCCTTCGAAGCAGGTGCGTGCTATCGTGCTGTTCCCAACTTGCCTTCCTCACCTCCTCTGCCTTATTGATTTCAGATACGTCAACATGAGCAGCAACTTTCAGGCGGAGATCCCAGACCTGCAGGAGAGATCCCGCTTGGAAGAGGAGGAAGAGGGAGCGTCGCTGGTGTGGAAGCCCTGGGGAGACATCGAAACAAACCCGGATACCTGCTCCAAGATCGTGCCGGGGGAAAGAGCCAACCTTGAGCATGCCTTGCACCGCCTGCATGAAGCTCTGGTAAGAAGCAGCTGTTTTTGAATTCCTACCGGTCTAGGACAGCCTTTGGCACTCGGGTGAGCTGGGAGTCGCTCCTGAGTTTTCTGTTCTGCAGGCTCAAATCTCTTTGCTAAAGAGGCAGAGTTAAGGTCTCGTGGGGTGACAGACCCCATGTATCAATAAGAGCTTGTTTTGTCTCTTGTCAATTCTGTGACAATTTGGAGAACAGAAGTCCTCCTACTCCCAGTGCTGGGAATGAAGGAATATTAGCTAAAACCCGAGGTCTGCCCCGGAGAAACGTCCTGTCCTTGACAACTGCACCGTCCCTGGGCGCTCCTTGCTGAGCAAACGCCTCCAGCCTGACCCCGGTGAAGCCCCGAGCGGGTCTGCTTTGCTCCCTCTTCTTCGAAGAAGGGATTTCACACCGCTGAGCTGCGGCAGAGGACTCGGCGTCTGCTGCATCTGCACGAGGAGGCTCTGCCTGCAGCAGGGACGAGCCCAAAAGGACTCGAGCAGCGAGCAGTCTTCTCCTGGAGGTGGTGGCCGGTGGGGTGCCACAGCTTGGTTCCCAGAGATGTCCACAGGTTCTGGTTTCTTAAAACACATCAGTGTGGATTGAGGAAATATTCCCATCAACTCCCGTGTGGGGAGGTGACCCCGACGCGCTGTTGCTGAGCATCGACTGAGCACCGTCTTCCCACAGTGGGCTGAAGAGTTGACCTTTTGGCCCCTCCTGAGGGGGAATCGAAGTCTTGTTCTCTGAACTCCCGCAGGAGGGTCTGGAGATGTTGCAGTCTGGGGCACCCCAGCGAACTGAATCCCATCCCCTGGCTGATTATCATTACGCAGGTAAAGTGGAAGCAGAGCTTGTTCCTTCTCCGGGAATGCGAGTGGGTACTACCGTTCCCTTTGTTCTGATTCAAAAATGTTGTTTTTAGAAATGAGCGAGCAATGGTTTGTGTTCTTTGGGTTGGGGAAAACAGTCTTTTTAATCTGTTCTGGTGGGGTTTTGGCACAGGGTGAGTGGTCTAATCGTTTCCATGTCTCTGTTTCTTCCCAGGGGCAGACACTTGGACGCCTCTCGAGGAGCAGTTGTTTAAAGAGGCCTTTTCTGTACACCAGAAGGATTTGCACCTGATACAGAAGAAGGTAAAGCCTTTAGACCGAGGCGGGTCTCAGGTTGTTAGCGTGGAGGGGAGTTTTAACCCAGAAAAGTCATCTTTTGAATAGTGGGTTGGAATCCTGTTCTTGGGATGCGCTTCACGCTAAAAAGACACTGGTACAAGACATAATGTGCCCTAATGTGTAATTACCACAGAATATTTCATCTCTCTGGTGCAAAATACCAGAAATACTAAAAGAATACTGACACGTTCCGCTGACCACCGGTGTGAAACGTACAATTCTGCCCTCCCATGGCTTCTTTACAGCCCTTTCAGAAGAAGGAGGCTCATTTTCTGCTTGATCTCTCCCATTCGTTGTGCTGTGAGAACCAGAGACAAGGGGGGACAGACAAACAGCACTCAACAGATTTGTTGTGGGTCTGTGCCCTAAATGTTTTACTGCAGTCTTTCCCTCATCGATCGCTTCTGTTTTTCTCCCAATAGATTCAGACGAAGACTGTGTCCCAGTGTGTCGAATACTACTACGCCTGGAAAAAACGTGTCGCATTTGCAAACGGTCAAGCTGAATGGACAGAAGAAAAGCTGAAGGGAAACAAGGAGGAGGTTGAAGAAGCTGAAGAGAAGGTAGAAAAACTGCCGGGGGTTGGTGCGAGATGTCGCTCCTCGATGAAGCTATCGTCCCGGGCTCTTGGAAATAATCCCATTTGCGTTAAACTTGCTGATGATGATTTTCGGGGATGTTCCGTAACATCCCAGTGCTTCATAAAAGGAATTGCTTGTCACACGGCTGTGCACAGGGGTTGCCAAAAACGTTCCTTCCCAGGAAACAGGAATTAGGTTCACAGAATTATTTTTTTTTTCTAGTGGTAGAAATTGGGTAACCACGTCACTTCAGTGCTCAGTACTTCTACACTTTAAACCCATTGTACGGACTTCTGTGGAGGATAGTGCTGTTCCACTGAGGACAGTAGGAATTATACGGTTTTTCTTTCAAGGTCTGTCTTTGCACCCCCTCCTCCCTGTTGAATTTCAGTGTTTTTTTAACTGTTTCGTGTTCAGAGGAGTTCAGCAGGGCAGGCTGGCACTGACAGAACGCGTTACACCCAGCACAAAAATAAATCCCTCACTGCCGTGGCCATTTGGGGATGTTTCAAGCTAGTTGTTCACTTTAGCTGTCCCCCTTGCTGAGGAGAAGGAGAAATAACTAAAGGCTGTCTGCTTTACAGGCTGCATGCAGCCCGAAGAAGAGGCACCGGCTCGGGCCGAAGGAAAACACCAAGAAAAAGCAGAGGAGTTGTGAAAAGACGCCCCGCAGCACGGACAGTCCCTCCCGCTGTCCCCATGACTCTCCGTGCTGGGGTGGAGGCGCCAGCGATGTGGCTGTTTCCCTGCAGAGAGTGTGGAAGGTTAGCTGGTCGTTTTTCTTCTTGAAACCTGCTGCTTTGGGCTCAAACCGATGGAAACTTTCAAAGGTGCCCAGGGGCAGCGGAGCTAAGGGCAGCTGGAGGGTTCCCCCTGCCCCGCAGAATTTTGGCGGTTTTGTTTGACTTTAAACCCAAACCTCTGTGTTTTCTGACGTGGGGAGACCCTCCCGCTGAGTCGCGAGGTTCGGACCAGACCCCCTTTGCTTTCTCACCTCCTCTGGGAGAGGAGTCTCGGTGTGGCTGTATCCAGCCTCAGCCTCCAACTGGGAAGGAGAGTCCGGAGCCCCGTCTCTGCCCCAGAGTGGCTTTGTTCCAGCTGAGCTCGGTATCTCCGAAGAGAGAGCCCTCTCGCTTGTCTTCTGGTGCCTTAGAAGGTTTATTCCCTGAGGTGTTCAGGCACCTCTGTGTTCTGCATGCACCGACTTTTCTCCCAGCGATTTGTTTAATAGCCGCTTTTCCTCTGCATTGATTGGAGCGACAATGCAGTGGGAATTGTTTCTACTCCTGCAGTTTCATCTTCCTCCCATCCAATCCGCACTTGCATCTCCTCTGTCTCCTGCTGACTTCAGCTGGAACGGTTTCTCACTCTCTTTGAAGGCCCTTTCCTCGAATTACAGGCTTGTTCCGCTTCATCTGGTTGTGCAAGAATCCCAGCGTTTCTCTATTTTCACTAAGAAGAGGTTCCACTAAAGTTCCTTTTTGCGGTTTGCAGCCCGAGGGCTTTCATGCTGCAGTCACTCGTGCCAAGCAACATCACTCATGCCCAGCAAAGCTGCTCAAGTTTCAATCCACCATAATTTTAAGCAATCACACCGTTAATTCTCCTATTTTAATCCCCAACAATCTCTCTTGTTTAACCAGCAAGGTCCCACCCAGCCAGGGGTACCGGCAGAAACTGTGTAGGACCAAGCAGCAAAACACAGCAGAAACTCACAAAATAAAACTAATGAAACGTGGTCTAAGAAACTAAAAAAAGAAATTAAAAATTCCCATTTGTTTTTGCCCTTCCAGGGTGTTTGGGAAGGTCAATGGGAGGAACGCTCACATGAAATGCCATCGCCTGTGGGACGATTGGAAGGCCCCAGCAGCGTTTTTAAAGGGAGGCGAAGCCGAGAGAAGCCCAGATGGTGACCTCCTCCAGCTGGCAACTGGGCAACTGTCATCTCAGACCACCAACGAGGTCAATTTACTCTGTTTAGAAAACCCCACCGACCTCTAGCAGGGGGCAGTGCCTGAGCTCTGCAGAGGATCCACCACCACGAGGTCGCCCCCACTCCAGAAAGACCCAGAAGAAGCAAACAGCAGAGAAATAGTTATCGTATTTAATAGCGTTTCCCCCTTAGGTGATAGTCCCATGTATGTTTTAGGTCTTCGTTAGCCATCTTTTAGGTCTTAGTTTTAGGCTTTAGTGTTCTTCTGATAGGAGTAAGGTTTGGTTTTCTTCTGATAGGAGTAAGGTTTGGTTTTCAGGAATCATGAAATTTTCAGAGTTGGAAGGGACCTCTAGAGATCATCTAGTCCAGCTCCCCAGCTAAAGCAGGATTGCCCAGAGCACATGACTCAGGACTGCATCCAGGCGGGTCTTGAAGATCTCCAGAGAAGGGGACTCCACAACCTCCCTGGACAGCCTGTGCCAGTGTTCTGTCACCCTAACCTTAAAGAAGGTTTTTTCTTGTATTTGAATGGAACTTCCAACTTGTGCCCGTTGCCCTGTCACTGGGAACCACTGAAAAGAGTCTGGCTCCATCCTCCTTCAACCCACCCTTTAGATACTTAGAAGCAATAAGAAGGTCTCCCCTCAGCCTTCTCTTCTCCAGGCCAAAGAGTCCCAGCTCTCTCAGCCTTTCCTCATAAGGGAGATGCTCCAAGCCCTTAATCATCTAATCTGCCCTATGCTGGACTCTCTCCGGTAGTTCCCCATCTCTCTTGAAGTGGGGAGCCCAAAACTGGACACATTATTCCAGTTGTGGCCTCACCAGTGCAGAGTAGAGGGGGAGAATGACCTCCCTCCACCTACTGGCCCCAGTCAGATTCAACACTTGGCTCCAAATAGGCTGGAAAACTGTCCTTACCCCAATGCACCTCAGAAATCAATCTGCATGAACAGGGAACTGTCACTCTCTTTGCAAAATCATCACCGGGGGAGCTGGAAAAATATTTATAAAATCTATAGCTACTTAGAGTCCAGACGATAAAAAGCACAGCACAGGTCCCATGAGAGAAACTGCAATGGGAAGAGGTCTTGGTTTGATTAGGTTGCTGGATAACAGCTTCAAGTTAAGGGATTTCTTGAGCTACCGCAACCATTTGCTGATTGTCCTCCTCTTCCTTCCCCCTTGCTCTTCTCCTCACAAATCAATGGCAAAGGACACAAAGGGACAGACTTCCTTCATTGTACCCAAATGCCCCAGTGCCTTACAGGAACACATTTTAAGGAAAAGAGCAACAGAAGTGACTGACAACATGGAAGAAGAATAGGCAATAATCCATTAAAAAAAAACCCAGACAATTAAATGACACCAGAAAATGCAATTGAAATGCCTCCTCTCTTCTTTGGCACTTGGGAAACTTCATCTGGACTCTTCTGTCCCCCTCCTGGTTTCCACAGCCCAAGAAAAGACTTGCTGTGGGCCCAGCCCAAAGCCTTTGGGATGGTGAGGGGCACACAAGAGGCAGGCAGAGGGAGCTGCCTCTGGTCTGCATCAAGAAGAGGAGGCTCGTGGTGGACCCAACTGGTGACTACAGCTGAACAGAAGAAATCCCAGCTAGATAAAAAGGAAAAGATTGTCACCATGAGGCTCCTCAGACACAGCACAAGGGCCCAGAGGGGTTGTGAAGCCTGTCCTTGAGGATACCCAAACATGACTGAACTAAGTCCCAAGCAACGGGATCCAGCTGTGGCTGCTCTGAGCAGAAGCTTGGACTGAAGACCTCCAAGCGTCTCTACCAACCTCTATGCTTCTGTGGTTCTTCAAAGGTGAGCTGTCCTGCCTTCCCCAGATGGGCAGCGACAGCCACAACCTTGTGGAAGGCGGCCTGTCGCACTACCACCCAGGCCCCTACTTCAGATGAAGAGCCACTATGAAGCACGGGGGGCTTTGCCACTTGCAGGGCACTGGGTCGGTGGGAGGGCACTGAGGACCCCCAGCCCTCCTGGAACACTGTTGCCACCATGTTGTTGAGACCCCAGCCACGGGATGAGGAGAGAGCTGGAGTCCAGGGCTCATGAGGGGAGCTGGAAGGTGGTCCCTATGCCCAAGGGGTGGCCTTTCTCTCGGGCAAGCAACATGGCGGGCAGGAGCGAGCCCCAGGAAAGAGGCTTTCGGCCCCCTCGACCCTCCTCCTCTTCCCACATTTGGGCATGTTTCAGGCCACAGCCCCCCCCCATGCCCAAACATACCATAGTTGGCCACACGCATCAGCCACAGTCCCAATCAACATCACAATGGCTTCCTGATGTCATCAGCCACCTCACACTGCCTGTTCTTGGGGACCTATAAAAGCAGGGGTCCCTGCAGCTGGCCCACAGTTTGCCGAGCTTCCAGGCCCTCGGATGCCAAGCATGCTTGGAAGGAAGAGGAGCTGGAGCAGCGAGGCGCATGGCTGCCCACCTTTGTGTGGAACGCCGCAGAGCCACTCCCCGCAACCGCAGAGGAGGCAGGCTCATCCCAGGAGGAGGAAGCTCAATGAGCAGAGGCGGCACACCACTCCTGATGGCACAAGCGCGGATGACCTCGATATTATAATCAGAGGCATGGAGCGCCTGACCATAAGCTCACCAGGAGATGACACAAGCGCGGCTGACCTCGATATTATAATCAGAGGCATGGAGCGCCTGACCATAAGCTCACCAGGAGATGGCGTGGAGCCCAAGCGCATCTGCCTGCCAGGGAACAGCCAGAGCAGTGAGGCAGATGGCTGTCCACTTTGGCCACAGAGCCACTCCCTGCAACCAGGGAGGAGGAAGGCACCTGCCAGGAGGAGAAAGCGCAAGCAGCGGAGGAGGAATGTCACTCCTCATGGCACAGGTGCGAGTGACCTCGCTTCCACGATCAACGGCACACAGCGCATGGCTGTAAGCCCACGAGAGAACGGCGTGGAGCCCAAGCGCATCTGCCTGCCAGGGAGCAGCCGGCGCAGCGAGGCGGATAGCTGCTCAGCTTGGCATGGGATGCCACAGAGCCGCTTCCGGCAACCATGGAGGAGGAAGGCGCCTCCCAGGAGGAGGAAGCGCAATCGGAGGAGGAGGAGCAACATCATCACCCCCCATGGCATAATTGTGACCTCCCTTGCTTCTGCAATCAAAAGCATGCAATCAACAGCATGCAATGAACTGCAAATTTTATGTCTTTAACTTATTAAATTGGGTTGGTGAATGTAAAAGTTCTGGGACTGCTCTTGCTGTTTGTGCCGTAAATAATTTAAGCACTTAAAACTCGTTCTACTGGGTTGGTGGTGGTGTTATGGTTGGAGAGACCCATAACAATTTATTGTCATTTAGGCAATCATTCTATCACCCTATGAGCCCTCCCCACCCGGGAAAGGGAATCGGGTAAAACAAGGCAAACCGGGAGCTGAAGTATAAACACATTTAGTAGAGTTAGATTAGGTAATTAACATTAACAGCACATTCTCCTTTTGCTCCTCATCACTTGTACGTAAAAAGAACTGAAAATCAAAGAAGCGGCATTGTGTTCGCACCTCCTCCCTAAGGCCGCTCCTCACTGCGGGTGCTGCCAAAGCGATGCCAAAAGGTGGGAGTTTGGGGAAAATACCTTGCACAGTATTGAAATACAGGTCCGAAAGCCCCGTATGTGGATTTAAACCGCTGCTACCCCACGGAAGGGCTCCACGTGCAGTTTCCTGCTGCGAGTCTCACTGCTGTTCCGCACCGCTTCCAAAAAGTTCTGATGCAAGAAGAGAATGTGGCGCAGGTTCTCTGGCGCCAGGACAGCGCGAGGGTGCTTTCCCCGGCAGCGAAGGCCTGGTCTGGCAGGAGGGCGGTGGCGGGGATGGCGAGGTACTGCCGGCTCAGCCGCCCCGCGGCCGGGAAGCGATGCTTGTTGCTATGCCACCAGTGCAGCGGCTGGTGCTGCGCTTGCAGAGGGGCTCCAGGATGTAGTTTTCCAGTTGCTGGTGGATCTCGGGGTTCTCTCCATGGCGTCCTTCCCCAAAAGGATGTCGTAGCTGCTCTGAGACGGGGCGCTGGCGCATGGGTCCTTGCGAGCAGGCAGCTGGCTGCCAGCATCTGCACCTGCGGCTTTGGAATCCGAGTTTGGCACCCCAGACTGGGTGGCAGATGGGGACTGTCAGTTGAAAACCCACAAAAGCATGGTTCTCACTGGCTGGTGCAGCTCGCTTCTCAGGCTGGGGCTGAGAAACCGCATCTCCTGGAAGCGCTGCCCAAATCAGAGGCCTCTTTGGGTCGGGGGTCCGTTTTTTGGTTTCCTGGTTTGTGCTGGACGGGCCCTTGAGGACACTGCGTGTCCGCTGCAGTGTCCTGGTGCTGTAGTAAAATCCCCAACATGGGTTCAATTACAGCATGTCTGCCTTTACCAAAGACAGCAAACTCTCCTTTGGAGCAGGGAATTTGAACCCTCGCTTTGAATTGGACCTTTGATACCATCTTCGTGAATGGAACCGGAATATTAAGATTTAATTTGAAAAAGGAAAGGGAATTTGGATTAGGGAAATGGAAGGTTCTGGGGAATGATTCTGAAAATTGGTGTTGGCATATTAACGAGACCCAGCAACCTGTATTGGTTAAGCAAACAGGACCATGTGATCGATTCCCTCGGGGAATGCAGTTCCCTTCAGTGTGGAAGACTGCAGAACACGGAGAATGGCATTACGTGCAATCTACTCCTTGGTGTATGGATTGGACAGGGAATCAGTCAAAAGAGAAGATAGGAAAAATTAATTTGCCTCCTGCTTGGATGGCAGAAATCTACAAGAGGCAATAGAAGTCGGATGGTTGAAGAAGATCTTGCTTGGCTTTGAGTTTGCCCGGACCAGATGGCTGCAAAGCCTATTGCGAAACCCAATCATTTTTGTGATTGTAGTGATTTTTGTTTGTGTTTTGTTTGGATGTCTTAAGAGCATCGTTATCAAGCAATTATCTCAACCTTATGTATTAGTGATATGGGATAGGAAATGAGGCTCACTGAAGTACAGGAAGACTTGGGTAAGTCTCAAGGGGGGGGAATTGTTGTAGTAAAATTGGCATAAACCAGGATAATTAAATGTAAACTGTAATTGAAGCAACAAAGGAAACCTGCTGCTGCTCAAGTCCTCTATACTGCCCCAACGCTAGTTATTTACCTAATCTCAATATAGGGAAATAGTTAGTAGACACGATTTCTCTATGATTCAGTTAAGGAACTACCCAGCAGACAGTGTAGCACTGTTGGTAAGCAGGGTATTCCTATCAAGAGAGCAACAAACTGTAGGCCTGGTCAGCAAACCCAGAAACCCACTTGGAACTGCCAAGATCAGAGGAAAAGCAGGTAAAAGGTGGTTCCGTCCGGGGGGAGATGGTGACCACCGGCTCATTGACCACCTCCCCAAATGATACCACCTATTAAAAAGAAGGAAAAAGAAGACAGAGTCTGCACGCTCATTTACTCATTTACCCAATCATTAGAGGGAATAACAGTGACTATGTATTAATTGTTTGAATATGTAATAATCAATGTGTAAAAGTGGAGACTTTTGGAACATAAGAGTGGAGAAAGAAGACAGAGTCTGCGCACTCATTTACATGGGAAGCAAAGAAACCTCGACCAATCATTGGAGGGAATGACAGTGAATATGTATTAATTGTTTGAATATGTAATAATTAATGTGTAAAAGTGAAGATTTTTGGAACTAAGGTGTGAGCGCTCCCGTTTTGGGACAAGCACCCATTTCTGCGATTAATGGCATAAACTTAGAAATACCTCTGCTCTGTGTGTTACTGGCTTGCCCAGCAGGTAAAGAACCCAGATTTGGGAGGACAGTGGGGTGTCCGTAAGGGGTCCTGGGCGGCGCTTATGGGGTCCTGGGGGGGACTCTTGCAGGCCAGAGGGAGTCTGGGGCAGTTTTTCAAGGATCTGGAGGTCCCCTCTGGTGCCTCTGTGGAGGGTTTTGTGTCTGGAGAGGGCCGAGCTGGTTTCAAGAGGTGCTTCCTCCCTTTCTCCAGCCCACCCAGCTCCCCTGACACAGCCACCCCCCCAGGTTGGTGGGTGCCAGCAGTGCCAGCCTGTCCCACTGGGTTGGGCACTGAGGGGGGCACAGCCCCAGCCGCGGGACGGGAGGAGGAACCACAGCACCAGGGATAAAACGTTGGTCTCTATTTCTTTAACATTTCCCATGGGGGGCACCCCTGGGTTGCGCGGCTGCACTGCAGCTGGTGCCAGGAGGGACTCCAACATCCCCCCCTGTGGAAAGATTACTAAAAATGATCAATAATACAGCATTGGTCACATGTTAAGGAAAGGGATACAATCAAAAGGCTTCTGTGTGAGCCGACTCGGGCAGGACGCAGGAACGACCACAAGACCACAGAAGACAAAGAACAAATGTGATCTCAATACCTCACGAATTGGGGGGTCTCCCCAGCAACGCCCGGGCAGAGGGACACACGCAGGGGATGCAGGTGCCACAGGGCGGGAGAAAGTCCTTGTTAGCAGCAGCGTGAGCTCCAACTCGCTGTTCTCGCCTGCTTTTCAAGGGTTCAAGCAGGCATAGCTTTTACTAGTTTTTACGTAGTTTTTACAGGCCTGTGTCTTTGTAGATACTTGATGTCTTTTGTTCCCTTTTTTATTTAAAAAGTTTACAAGCAAACAAAAAAAACCCACACACACCCCTTCTACCTGTTCGTCACAGTAATGGAAAAAATTAATTACAAGTGAACACTTGTCTTGACACCAGATGCTCTCTAGGCTGTATTCTGGAGATACTGAGCCCCTCTTCTATCGTTGAGGCAGTGTGAAGAAACCGCCCCTGCGTATGTTAGCGTGGGATGCTGTCTGAGGGTGAGCTTTTGGCAGCATCTGTGGGATTGAATTAAACAGCACCAGTGAGTATTCCCGTGACCTGGACCTTGATCATCGGTACTGCTAAACCATTTGGAGGTTTAAAGGTGTTCGGTGAAGGGGCAAAATAGTTTTGGCAGAAAATAAACTCCCTCGCGTTCTAACACTCCTCACCGAGGCGGGAGGCGAGGTGCGGCTAGGGTTAAATTCTGAGTGATGCCCCATTCAGCACTATCAGCCCAGGCACCTTTAGGATATTTTAAACTGTTACAGTTCTGAATACACTAACAGAAGACTGTACCTTCAGCCCAGTCATGTTCCTGAACTGGCACGGCCACTCTTTGGTCGCTTTCCATGAGAAACCCAAACGACGAGCTGCCTACACAGTGCAGTTTATTTCAACAACAGAGACACGAGTTCTTTTGGATTGCCGGTGACAGTGACTGCCTGCAAAGCCCGTGCGAATGCTAAAGATGCTAGCAATATAGCTCGGTTACAAAAGCGCTGAGGTATAAAACCACTCCATATAGAGATTTCTAAGTTTCCCGGGGAAGCACTTGGCATAACCAAGCGTTCGAATCTTACACACAAGCGTCCTTATGGGGGCAAAGAGAGGCTCAGCCCGTCGACTGATCCCAGAAGTGCACGATGGTGTCTTCCCTCACATCATCCCTTTCCTGGGCCATTTTTATGCTATTTTTTATGTTCAAGGTGGAGTTTGATTGACTCTTGTCATAAATACTTTCATTACGCTTGGCGTAAAATTTTCTCGCCTCACGTTTAAAGGTACAGTTTACAAAAGATTCAGGGCGCAGACTCAAGGAGGAGTGGTCACACCTTGAAGGCAGGTAGCCTTTGGGATGGAGGTGTGTTTTGGTATTATAATGACATTATAACGAGCAAAGTTCACCAAAGGACAGCATTTCATCAAAAAAAATGACAGATCGTTGGCTCAGCGGAACAAGTAGCACTTTATCAGTTCTATAAGACCTTCGAGGGCTCCGTTTGGCCCTCAAGTTCCCAGTTTATCACAGGGGTTTAGCTGCAGTGTCTCCACTCTGCTCCATCCTTCGCACTGTTTTTCTTCCGTGGTGCCATCTCTTTCCCATGTTTGCTGGATTATCACAGGGTTTGGCCTTGGAGTCTCCACCCCACTCCACTCCCCGTGTTGCTCTGCAAGCAATATTGTACAGGGAATCGCAGATGTAGCGGATTCTTCACACACCGGCTGCGGCTGCGTTCTACCCTAGAAACCTTTTGATTTTATACCTTTCCTTAATGTGTGACCAGTGCTGTATTAACAATCATTTTTAGTAATCATTCCACAGGCTCCTTTTCCATTCTGCTCTTCCTTTTATGCTTTACTCCTAAGTTCCCAGGTTTTGGTCTAACAGTGCTCTGAAGTGTTCCTCTCCAAGTCAGTGATGTCACTCAGTGTTGTAAATGTGACCCCATGTCCTGGGCATAACAGTATGCCTTACCATTTTCCAGGATTGAAACTTCATTTCCCCCCCAAAATATTTTTTGTTCAGGGCAGCCTGGGACCTGAATGGGAACAAAGGTTAGGGACACGAGTGTACGCTGTTCTTGCTGCTTGAGCTGTGGCAGTGGACATCATGGAGGCCCGAGAAAGCAATGAACCCCAGCAGTGTGAACAGGTAACGGTTAACAGTGTACTAACAGGAAGCAGCAAGTTTCTCCATCCAAAGAACAGTAAGAAACACAATGAGCACAAAGATTTTGGTTAAAAAACAGTCAAAGAATGAGGTTTGTCTTAGATTTTTTTCTAAAAGACCTCAGTTCCTGCAGCAAGAAGCTGGGTACGATTTAAGCCCCGCCAAATGGGTTTGTTCCTTTTTACGTTAAGCTGAACGGGACACTTTTTGAAACTGTCCAATTTTCCGTACTTTACTCTGAAGCAATGGAGATAAAGGAAGATGTTCAAGCTGGACAGGTCCCATAGCACCATCTTGATGATCTCACAAGCTGGAGGAGCGTCTGGCAACCGTGGAACCTTGGAAATGTAACATTCTATACCGGCTGGCAACTGCCGTCTTGTTTCAGAAAGCCTGGAGCAGGTACCACCTCCTTCATTTGAGCGTATTTCTGTCCGTTGGAGTTTTGTTTCAAAAAAGAAGCAGAGCTAAGGTTCTGAAGGTATAGTTTTTGAAAGAAAAGTACTGCTTTCAGGATGAGAATACGGTTTGCCTGACTGTTGATAGCTTTAATGTTTTCGTGTATGTTCTGGCAGTATTAAGAGAGTGGAGGAGAAGCACAAAAGGGGAAAATGGCCACAGCTGGGAATGACTGCTATTTCCATTTTTATTCCCGCTATGCACAGGTAAATGCTGTAGATTTTAGAGTGGTTTGTATCCTTGATTTTCTTGACATGTCATGTTGAAGGGGAGGTTTATTGTGTAAAGTTGGAAGTTGATATGTCACTCTGCCTGGGTTATGGCAGCATCTGTAGATCAAATATCTGATCTTTGGAAGTGGTGAGAAGAGCTAATGATCATCTAAACTATGGGCAATTTCTCCTGGGAACTCTGCTCAGATACCCAAAGAACACACAAGTTAAAAACCGCACATGAGGATAGCTCATCACTTTCTTATTGAACCAACATTATATTGATTCTGAATAAGTAGTCCATGTTTGTAATTTCTGCTTATAGCAACTACCTGAATTTCTGCAAAATCCGTTATTTAACACAAAGTCCTTCAAAACAGGTTTGTTCTTCAAAGAAACATTTATATTGCACCTGGTGAAAATCTGGGGGTGGGTGTAGGGCTCTCTGTCATTGCATCCATTTCAGCACTGGGGATTTAGGTGTTAATACCTGGGTGATGGCCTTTGGCTCCAGACCCCATCATGTCTCAGGGGATGGCCCAGTCGTACTGACTAGAGACCAAAAGTGGCGTGGTTTTGAGATGCTGCTCCTAGACCCAGCTGTTAATGTCTGGAACTGGGTGAAACTGACCTTCAAATATTCAAATATTTTCAAATGTGACTTTGTTTTCCTCTAAAAAATTACACAGAAACCCATTAAGAAATAACCGGCAACTTGGCACTTACAGATGTCAGCTGGGATGTTGTTCATACCCAGGATACAAACCCAAGTGTCTATTTGTCACCATAATACTGTTATACCTGGACTACTGAACCACCTCCCCCGTTAATTAAAACCAAGAATTTTTAAAAGAGGACGTTCACATTTCAGGCAACGACTAGAGCATGGGAATCTAGCATGACTTACCCACAAAGTCGTTTTCCTCATGGGGGTTCCAGGTGCAGATTCTGTCGCTGTGAAAAAACTCTTGGCTGTGTTCACAGCAGCACACCCCGTATTAATCCGTTTAGTCATTTTTTATTGTTGTATTTACAATACCTGAAAACTGTTTTCTCCTGCAGCAGAAGAACAGCAACATCTCCTGTTTCTGGGAAAGACAACCCTCAGGCTGTCTGAGGATCACTTGTGCATTCCATCATAGCAAACCTCGTTATATAAATGGACTTTTTTTGCCACCTAGCAACAGTGAGTAAAAACATATTGTCAACAATTTGTTCGTGAGAGTAAGTAGATGCAGGAGAATGTCCTCCTAGTGCTTACTTCCTGTGCTTATGTCGTATATGTTAAGGTCAAGATGTGCACCATGGCAAAGAAATCAGGTATGATCTGCTATCCCAGCAAGTTGAAGGCAAAGAAAGGAAATTGGCATTTGAATAGGGTTGCGTATGATTTTTTTTAGCTGTCATTTTAGGGATCTTCCTAAGTGTCAGTGACATGAAAGATGAACTCGCAAACAGCAATTTAGGTTGCCAAGGTCCACAGAGTAAAAGTGTTGCTTTACTTGGGTATTTGCTAGATCAAATCTTTCTAGTAGTAAAAGTGGTGAGTAGGCAGGTGATGATGTAAGAGAAACGAAAAGTAGTGTGTGTGGTGGTGGGAGGAGGTTGGTAGGGCCACGAGTAGCAATATCTGTTGACAGAGCACAACATGTGAGATGGATGAGACCCCCCTCAGACAGATAACATCAGATTACAATGCTGTGTGTGCAGGTGTACTTCCAGTTCATCGTTTCGAATAAATTTTTCAGGCTTGAACACTGGATGCAGGCTATTGAAGTACAGTACTAGTGTACAAGGCAGTATAATATCTGAAAATCAGAGTATTTATGGAAAAAGAAAAATTATAAGTTGGGATTTTTCCCTCAGTCCATTCTAAGAAGAGCTCTTGTCTACCAGGAGTCCTAGTAGACAGCCGGAACCTGGAACGGGGTAAGACTCCAGGGCAGGGAACCAAGACAGATGTCAGAAATCGGGGGAAGCCAAAGTGAGAGCAAGCCATCAAACCATAGAATAATATAATAGTTTAGGTTGGAAAGGACCTTAAAGATAATCCTGTTCCAAGTCCCCTGCCATGGGCAGGGACACCTCCCACTAGACCAGGTTGCTCAAAGCTCCATGCACCCTGGCCTTGAACACATCCACAACTTCTCTGGGCAACCTGGACCAGTGCTCAGCAACCTCAGAGTGAAAAATTTCTTCCTCATGTCTAATCTAAATCTCCCCTCTTCCAGTTTGAAGCCATTACCCCTCATCCTATCACTACATGCCCTTGTAAAAAGTCCCTCTCCAGCCTTCTTGTAGGCCCCCTTCAGATGCTGGAAAGCTGCTATAAGGTCTCCCCCGAGCCTTCTCTTCTCCAGGCTGAACACCCCCAACTCTCTCAGCCTGTCCTCCCAGCAGAGGTGCTCTGATCATCTTCATGGCCCTCCTCTGGACCCGCTCCAACAGGTCCATGTCCTTGTTATGTGGAGGCATCCAGAGCTGGACACAATAGTCCAGGTGGGGTCTCAGAAGAATGGAGTAGAGGGGCAGAATCCCCTCCCTCGCCCTGCTGGCCACGCTTCTTTTGATGCAGCCCAGGATATGGTTGGCCTTCTGGGCTGTGAGCACACGTTGCCGGCTCATGTTGAGCTTCTCGTCAGTCAGCAACCCCAAGTCCTTCTCCTCAGAGCTGCTCTCCATCCATTCTCTGCCCAGCCTGCATTTGTGCTTGGGATTGCCCCGACCCAGGTGCAGGACCCTGCACTTGGCCTTGTTGAACTGCATGAGGTTGGCATGGGCCCACCTCTCCAGCCTGTCCAGGCTCTGGATGGCATCCCTTCCTTCCAGCGTGTCAACCACTCCAGGCAGCTTGGTGTCAATGGCAAACTTGCTGAAGGTGCACTCAATCCCACTATCCTTGTCACCGACAAAGATTGGTTCCCTTTAATCCTGACTCTCAAACTCTCGGTTGGCTCCTCATCTATCCCTAGGTGGAGCTCCATGCACTCACTCCAGGTGGTCATTGGCATAGAGGGCAACACCCCCTGCTTGTTTCCCCTGCCTGTCCTGCCTGTCCTTCCTAAAGGGCCTGTATCCCTCTATTCCACCACTCCAGTCATAGGCGCCGTCCCACCACATCTCTGTGATGGCAATGAGATCATGGACCTGGAGGTGTGCACACGTCTCTAACTCCTCTTGTTTACTCCCCACGCTGTGTGCGTTTGCATAGAGGCACTTAAACTGGGTCCCCGTTGAAGGTGACTTAGTGGCTGGAGTGGCTGCAGTTCCTTTGTGCTGTTCTCCAGGTGGCCTTCCTTTGAGGTGTTTACCTGTGTTTCCCCATTGGCTCCTATTGCCTCAGGAGCCCCTGGCTCCTCTTCATAAGACTACGAGTGTGCTGCAGTATACCCAGCACATCTTGGAGCAAGAGGCTGAGGGCCCTCGCTCGCGCCCCATCCCTCATACCTTGGAGTGTCATCCCTTGGCTTGTCACAGCCATCCTGATAACACCCCGCGAGTGTCCCTGCACTGGCCCAGCCTTTCCTGCCTCAGAAAAGCTCTAGAAAGGCCCTGTTTGCTGCCAAAAAGGGGTTCCGCTGCGGCCGTGCCTGTACCAGCACTGCTCATTTCAGCGAGTCGGCATGGCGTGTCATAGACGGATGAAGAAGTGGACTAAACCAGAGTTGTTCCTGGGCCTTATCTCCAGAGCTGTGGACAGGTGTCACCAGAGAACTCCAGAGAGACCTCTAGTCAGAAGCAAACACCTTGAGTTCCTGAAATTCCCCCAGGAAAGGGTAGCCTGTCATATCTGGGCATGTTGAGCCTAACTAACCCCATGGCAAGGGGTCGTGTGCTCTTTCTGTGAGTGCCCATACTGCTTTCAGTGCAGTTTCCACTTCCCCCGTGTCGGCGCCAGGCAGCTGGTGCTGCCGTGCCCACCACATAGGCATGACATTGGGTCTGGTGTGAGTCAGAGACTGTGCCTAAGAGGCACTGCGGACAAGGGCATCCTGTAGAAGAGCAACGTCCAACAATCAGAAAGAGAAAATGGACGCAGGCCTTTTCCTTTTTACTGCAATATGGATGAATTCAAAGTTCGTGTGCTGCACAATAACATTGCAAATACGAAAAGTGCATTGATTCGTTTTAATACTTAGAAATCTTGTTAAACCAATTCAAGTTTGGTTTGGCTTACACTACCCAGGGCTAATAATATCCTATTCTGGACACTGACAAAGGCTCTATCAAGATAAAGTGTTGTATCTTACTTTCTCTGGCATGAAATACAACAAATCTGATCTGCAGGAGTGTTATTGAAATGGGTTTGCTAGGATACACATGCTGCTCCTAGGCAAGCAAGAGATGCGGAAGAATAACAGCAACTGGAATAACAGAAAATGCCCACGCTTCATCTTATTTCTTTGATATTTTTAATATAATGCACAGAATCCTGATTGTATATAGAGCTGCAAATTGGTCAGCTTGAACAGTACAAATAGACTTACCATTTTTCATCATTTTTATTTTCAGTCCGTTGCATTTCCTGGCTCTCAGAAAATGCTATCCCTGTACTGGAATGGTTTTGCTGCAAATATTATGGGTAGATATAAATTCCTAAGGAAAAGAATATCTTTTCTGATTTTCTTCTAATTAAGTGCAAATTATTTTTGTGAACTTGATATTCTTTCTCAAAATCTACATTTTGTACTTAGTAAAGAGAATTCTGATTCAGAAAATTGATAGCAAAAGAACGTCTACAAGCCAAAAAAAGGTAATCTTAGCATTGCTAAATCCTCCAAAACTGATGCCATGAGGAGCGATACAGGCCTGCCTATTATTCAGCATGTTTAAACGAGTTTCACAGGTGGGGTCCTGAACTCACTCACTTCAGCCCAGGTATTACTGATTGTGTGTTTCCCTAAGCTGTAAATATCTTAAAAGGTATTGGAAGAAAGAAGGTTTCTGCCTCAAATTAATCTATCCACCAGCTGGAAGAGACAGCCAGCCTTTTTAAAATAGCGTAGAATGGTCAAAATGTTCCTCTTTTCAAAAGGCCTTATTCAGCACTGCCTCATCTGTCCAGTCAGAGGAGTGAGTGCCCATGATTCTTCCTACTCTCTGTAGTTGGGAGATGCTCTCGGAAGAGAGCGTCTTTCCTACTTTCTTGTAGTTGGAAGACGTCAACCTCCGCAGAAGATTTTTCCTAAAAGGCACAATCTGTCTATTTAATGATTCCTTCAATATAATGATTTAAAAACTGTACCTGCTGGTCTGAACCTGGACTTGATATTCTAGTTCCCTCCTAATAAAATAAATATAATGTTCTTGTCTGCAGATGCCCCATTGCCACAGGGTGTACAAGAAGGGATTCTGCCTCATCATCAAGAATCACTCAGAAATCAAAAGAATATTTTACTACCCGTTCACCCTCCACTGATTATAAACCTCAATGATGAGGAGGAGGAAGAGGATGACGAAGAGAAAGAGAACTGTAAAGAATTTTTTTCTCTCTTTTACAAGGAAGCAGAATGGGTTTTTTGGACTCTTGCAGTGTATACATCACAACTGATGTATTATAATAACAATTACATTGTTAGAAAAGAGTTGTTGACAGGTTTTGGAAATAGCTTCCAGCTAATCCTCAAAATATTGGAACTGGTAGTTCCCAGATGTGAGTGAGGCAATGTTTTCTAACTCCTGTGAATTGCCTAGCTGTATATTTCAATGGTGGTACAATTCACTTCTTTTTCATTCAATGAAGTTTAAAATGTGATCCACTATTCAGATGATGTGATCCGCCATTCAAAAATTCTCAAAATTTGGGGATGAAATCACAAATTCAGGAGGTACTTCTTTCCCGGGAAACAAACTTTGGAACAGGGGCTCTACACACTCATCCCTGAAGGTGAAGTCACAGGTTTGTTTACAAAAGATAGCTGAGTGACTTCAACTTAAATAATTTGTTTGACTGATTTCCTAAACTGTGAAGGCAGTCTCATTTTATTGCAGAAAGTTACTCTCGAGTCTAGCGAAGAGAAACCAGACAAAACTCTTCACTAGATTAACTGCAGTGTCTATATATATATATTTACATTATTATTTATTCCCTTTTTGTGAACTGTAGTTAAACCGTTGACTGTATCTCACTCAGAGATGAGAGATTCATAGTGATGGAATGAATTGCACATTCCCAGAGCGTAAGAGAACAACCTACTCTCCTGCGTGCACCCTGCAAATGACGGTGCTAGGTCTCAGGCAGCCCCGAGCAGCCTTTCCTTTTCCCGCTGTCCTTTGGGTGAGCGGGCAGGGCTGCCTGTTAGGGCCTCCAAACTCGGTTTCAGTCTGAGTTGGCCAAGTTAACTTCAACAACAGAAAGAGCAGGGCTTTGCTCGTCTTAGTAGCCTGAACTGAGACAGATAAGGAGCGCTCATTTCACCAGCTCTGCTGGCAGACGTTACAGGACAGTAACTTTGGGCAGAGGTTTTGTGACAAGCGCTCCCTGGGGACATGTTTAGTCACAAGATTTCCTTTTGGGTGTAAATGAAGGACTGTTTTGCAAATAAGGACTGAAGATTTTTTTTAACTCATTTTAAATCAACAGACATTAACTTCTTAATAGGTGTTGTAACTGCAATTCCATTGCACTTGGCAATACCTAATATTACGGAATCATTTTTCTGTCCAGAAGCAGAGGTTGCAGTGAGAAAAGAAACACCCATGACAGAAATGAAATTCATTGTGGTATTTGATTATTAAGAATTATTGAAGGCCTTTGTATAGATAACTAGTAAAATCTATCCTATAGATGTTTCTAATTGGGTGCCTAAGACTGCTGCAGATATTGAAGAGGAAAGAGCAATAAAGGAAATGTGCTATAAATCTGGTAAGTATGGAATTAGTCACTCTTTCCTAAACAGCAGTGCTGCCAATATAGTAAACTTTGCATTTTTTTTCCCTCTTGGGATATATTTAGCTGAGTATTACAAGATTCCGTACCCTCACGAACACCAATCAACAAAACCTGTGTCTTCACCTCAGGAAAATGAGCTATTACCCTTGGAAGCGACCGGGCGAGACTTGCAGAAAGGCAAGTACTTTCCATCTTCTCAGACAATGTTTACCAGTTTTTAAATTACTGTTAGAGGGAGAAACTATGACATCATTTGCCCATCCTCCCCGCTTTTTGAACTTGGTGATGATGAAAGATAGCATATTACAAAGAGGATAGAAATACTTTTAATTTTTCCCCATATATATAGGGGATCAGGCCTAGTACCAGGGGATCAGGCCTAGTTACCAGGGGGTGAGGCCTAGTCAGCATGGGTTTATGGAAGGCAGGTCCTGCCAGACGAAACTCATCTCCTTCTACGACAAGATTACCAGAATATTGGACAAGGGAAAGGCTGTTGATATTGTATACCTGGGCTTTCAAAAAGCATTCGATACTGTCCCCCATACAATTCTTGTGGAAAAACTGGCTTCGCACGGCCTGGATGAGCATACGATCCGCTGGATCAAGCACTGGCTGACTGGAAGGTCCCAAAGAGTGGTGCTCAGTGGATTTAAATCCAGCTGGCGGCCAGTCACAAGTGGTGTGCCTCAGGGCTCAGTGTTGGGACCATTTCTGTTCAACGTCTTTATTGATGATCTCGATAAGGACATAGGGTGTATCATCAGCAAGTTTGCAGATGACACTAAGCTAGGCGGGTGTGTTGATCTGCTTGAGGGTAGGATGGCTCTGCAGAGTGATCTGGACAGGCTGGACCAATGGCCCGAGGCCAATAGTATGAGGTTCAAGAAGGCCAAGTGCTGGGTCCTGCAGTTGGGTCACAACAACCCCATGCAATGCTACAGGCCTGGGGAAGTGTGGCTGGAAAGCTGCCCGGCAGAAAGGACCTGGGGGTGTTGGTGGACAGCTGGCTGAACATGAGCTGGCAGTGTGCCCAGGTGGCCAAGAAGGCCAACTGCTTCCTGGCCTGTATCAGGAATAGTGTGGTGAGCAGGACTAGGGAAGTGATCATCCCCCTGTACTCGGCACTGGTGAGACCCCACCTCGAGGACTGTGTTCAGTTTTGGGCCCCTCACTACAAGAAGGACATTGAGGTGTTGAAGCATGTCCAGAGAAGGGCTACAAAGCTGATGAGGGGTCTGGAGGACAAATCTTATGAGGAACGACTGAGGGAGCTGGGGTTGTTTAGCCTGGAGACAAGGAGGCTGAGGGGAGACCTTATCACCCTCTACAACTACCTGAAAGGAGGGTGTAGAGAGGTGGGGGCTGACCTCTTCTCCCTGGTGAAAACTGATAGGACGAGAGGAAATGGATTCAAGTTATGTCAGGTGAGATTTAGATTGGATATTAGGAAACATTTTTTCACTGAAAGGGTTGTTAAACATTGGAATAGGCTCCCCAGGGAGGTGGTGGATTCGCCATCCCTGGAGGTGTTTAAAAACAGGGTAGATGTGGTAGTCGGGGACATGGTTTAGAAGTGGTTTTGTCAGGGTAGGTTAATGGTTGGACTTGATGATCTTAAAGGAGCCTTGAAACTTCAGCGATTCTACGATTCTATGATATTTTCCTTCATCTTTTTTCCGTTTCCTCTTGATAGTATGTACTATGTCATAAATTTGACAAGAAGCCTACAGGTGGGATTCTGAGTCTTGTATCTTTCTTTTTGGCAATCTTTTTCAGACATAACAATAATTATACATCTTTCCCTTTATTTTTACATTGCTAATAGAGCTTCATGCAATCTAGTACAGTACATCACTGGGGTTTTTTTTGCCTTTCTACTTTCCGTTTCCATGGTTTCTCTGGATAATTGTGGTTTTTCATCTGTCACTTCATCAAGAAATTAAGTGGTAAATAATGTAAATAATCATAAGTTAATCAGGTGATTTTATCTTGCCAGTTCCAGTCATCTCTCCTAAGCTGGGTTCTCCTCTTCAGGTGCCTCCCTGCCTTAATTTCCAATACAAGGAACCTTCTTTCAGACAAAGTAACCCCTACTTTCAGATGAATAAATTTAAGTTAAATGAATCCCAACATCACTGGTTCATCTCAGGGATGAAGAGTAGTTGAAGAATAGAATTTCTACGTTGATGAAATGTGGACAGATTTGTACAGAGATTACAGAGAAAACATTCTTCAAGTGAAGAATACATCTTATCAAATTTCCAGGTTACAAAAGGATAAAGCATGTAAAAAAAAAAAAAGGTGATCAGCATTTTTATCATAGAAACAACCATTACCATTTTCTCTACCTTTATTTTCAGCAGTGCCTGAGCCATGTGGTGGGAAAAGCTCCAAACAAAAGAACCAGCTTGACATAAATAGAAGATTTTGCACCCAAATGGAAAACTACGGTAATACTTACACATTTTGTATAAATTGCAACTTTTGAGATTATTGTGCAATTAGTAATTGGAATTAATGGAAATAGTCTGGAATCAACAGCAAATCAGAGTATTAATGATAATGTTTTTTAACCAAAATTACAGAAAATGGTTAGTCATTATGCAGCATGCTCTGATGCAAATCAACTGCCTAGAACAAAACCATCATGCTGCCTTGCCTCTAGTGCTTTCACAAGCAGAGATAAAGGAGGGGGTTGGATTATAGACTTGTTGAATCTAAAAGCACCTGATGCCTTTGGGAAGGTTTTCAGCATGGGAACATTCACTTTGTTCAGGTCAAGGATGTCCGTGGCAGAATTGCCTCATTTGGAAGATCCTGTGAGCCTGATGCAAACACTGCAAGTTACAAATTATCTTTACCAGAGAGAAAGTCTGTATTTAATACCAGCTTGTGTGTGAGAGACAATGTAGGATTCACCTGATGCCTTCATTGACACTTCAGCTGATGTAACATTCAATTCACGTATCAGACTGAGAGTCTTTCCTGGACCTCTATCTCGTGTCTCATGTAGCCGGAATTAAGAGGCAACGTCTATGTTTTTTTCTATAGACAAATACCCTTCAGGACCTTACAACGCACCAGCTTGGAGGAGAAGAAATCCACATGCAAACCCCTTGTCTAAGTATAAAACAACTATTCAGGTAACTGTTTGACAGAAGTGTTTACAATTCAGTCTTTTTAGTAAAAGCAACATGCCCCTCCCCACCTAGGACATGTAAAGGCGCTCTTCAAACTTCCCCAGCCGAAACCCTGCAAGATTGTAAGCAACGCTGAGTAGTCTGAAAGAGCAGTTTTGTTGGTGTGCAGACATGTAATTCTGCCTGTATGACTCACCCGTGATTTCTGAGTTTTCACAACATTACTGATACGAAAGCAAAGTACGTCCTTGCCTTTCAAGTGAGGAGCCAGAAGCAGTGGGGTTTGGCTTGTCGCACCGGCCAAAGCACAGCAGAGACTCTATGAGTGCGATCTGTTTGTCTCTGTTCAATTGCTTGTGAAGCGTCTGCAATAGCGGAACGATGATCAGCCCAGTTTCCAATTCATAAAAGGACTCAGGCTACAAAACATTCCCGAGACACCCTAAGGACCATGGAAACATTTTACAAGTGTCTCAAAAGCAGAGGTTAGAACCTCTATCTCATGTCTCATGTTGAAAGTTTACCTCTTAAAGCGTTTCTGAAAGAGCACATAGTTTTACTCCAACAAATCAGGCACAAAATGTTCTGTCTCTATTTTGACAGCAGAGCCAAGAAGACACAGAAGTGAATAGAAAAGGAGAACAATACATGGAGAGGAGAAAGAGATGAAGCGAGTACTTCCATTTACAAGAAAAATCTAAACGGAAAGAAGGAAGTTATCAATTGGAAAAACTGGATCCACTGGAAAAAGATGATAAAACTGCAAATTCCAAAAATGAGATGCGGGAAGAACACCACAAAGTTTCAAAACTGATTACAAATTTAAAAAGTATGCTCTGCATGGTCACATATAAATGTCATCAATACATTCACTAAGTTTAGTCTGCTCTGAAAGCTTCCAGTTGAAATGATTGTTACAGACTATGTTTTAATGTATAATTACTAATATGAATAAATACAATTAGTTTTACTTAGCAGTTTCAGAGGACTTTTAACGTAAACAGCAATAGTAATGCATTCTAGGAAGTAGCTGTTTTGGTGTGAAAGCCAGATTCTGAGATGGTTCAGCTGTTTGTCAGATGTTTGGGTGCTCAGTCTCAGTTTGATCTTGAGATTTTGCCATTTTCGCTGGGCATCAGAACTGTGAACTGAAAGAACTTCACAAGAAAACTTTCAGAATTAACTGAAAAATGCTTTTACATGTATTTTAAAGTACAAAAGACTGGGTAAAGACTGAGAGGAAGAATTGATAAAGGTGTGGAGGGAGCAATGCTGTTGGGGTGCCGTGCTCCCCTTGGCGTGCCTTTTCCAGCCCCACAGTCCCTGGAGCCGGAGGCTTTGTGGCTCTCCGGACCCGAATCCTGACCATAACTGAAACTCGCGGCTGAGGCTGAGCTCCCAAACACTGTGGTGTGGTGGTGCAACACCACCACCACCCCCCGCCCCACTTTGGCCACTCGGTGCTTGGTGCGATTCCCCATCCCTGGGCTACAAACCAACCCAGGAGGTGTCAGGCACATGTATCTGCCAAAGAGAAAGGACCAGAGCGTTAAGGCACCCCTGCAACATGCCTGGCTCCCGCCTCCGGTGTCGCTTGGGACTGTCGCTCTCTGACAGCCTACCACATCTGTACCTGGGTCATGGCCCAAAAGGGGGCGATACCAGAACTTGCAGATCTGGCAAGTTCTGGACTTGCACAACTAGTGGAAAGTACCAGAATATTCCATCGTCCAGTTGGGCTGGAGTGGAAAAATACCCAATGAAAGTACATTATCTCAGACCCTATAAGCAGCGATTCTAGCGAGACCCTTAGAGCTCTCCTGGATGGCAGTGAGCTGTGGCCAGCACCTCCCCTGAGTCAGGACACTATTCAGGCAGACACCTCGAGGACTGGAGGGCCGGGGCAAGTCAACCCCCCTCGAGTCCCAGTTATCACCCACTGAGGGATTTCTTGAGATTTTCAGCTGACATGGGCCAAACCTGTACCTGTTGTGGAATAATTACTACAAATGATCAATAATACAGCACTGGTCACACATTAAGGAAAGGTATAAAATCAAAAGGTTTCTAGGGTAGAACGCAGCCACAGCCGGTGTGTGAAGAATCCGCTACATCTGCGATTCCCTGTACTATATTGCTTGCAGAGCAAGACAGGGAGTGGAGTGGGGTGGAGACTCCAAGGCCAAACCCTGTGATAATCCAGCAAACATGGGAAAGAGATGGCATCACGGAAGAAAAACAGGGCGAAGGATGGAGCAGAGTGGAGACACTGCAGCTAAACCCCTGTGATAAACTGGGAACTTGAGGGCCAAACGGAGCCCTCGAAGGTCTTATAGAACTGATAAAGTGCTACTTGTTCCGCTGAGCCAACGATCTGTCATTTTTTTTGATGAAATGCTGTCCTTTGGTGAACTTTGCTCGTTATAATGTCATTATAATACCAAAACACACCTCCATCCCAAAAGCTACACGTCTCCAAGGTGCGACCACTCCTGCTTGAGTCTGCGCCCTGAATTGTTCGTAAACTATGCCTTTAAATGCGAGGCGAGAAAATTTTACACCAATCATAATGAAAGTATTTATGACTCGAGTCACTCAAACTCCACCTTGAAGATAAAAAAAAGTATAAAAATAGCCCAAGAAAGGGGGGATGTGAGGGAAGACACCATCGTGGACTTCTGGGACCAGTCGATGGCCTGAGCTTCTCTTCCCCCCATAAGGACGCTCGTGGGTAAGATGCAAACACTTGGCTGTACCAAGTGCTTCCCCAGGAAACCTAGAGATCTCTACAGAGTGATTTTATAGCTTAGCGCATTTCTAACTGAGCTGTATTACTGACATCTGTAGTATTCGCAGGGGCTTTGCAGACAGTCACTGTCACCGGCAATCCAAAGGAACTCGTGTCTCTGTTGTTTGAGCAAACTGCACTGTGTTGGCAGCTCGTTGTTTGGGTTTCTCACGCAACGCGACCGAAGCGTGGCCGTGTTAGTTCATGAGCATGACTGGGCTGAAGGTGCAGTGCGCTATTAGTGTACCCAGAACCGTAACAGTTTGATATATATTAAACGCGCCTGGACTGATAGCGGTGAATTGGGCATCACTCAGAATTTAACCCCATCTCTGGGGCGGCCCCATGGCCTCCTGCGAGGCCGGGAGCAGCGTTTCCCTCAGGGCTGGAGCCCCCTCCTTCCCCCAACCCCACTCCTGGGCAGAATTTCCTCCCTCCCACCTTCTCCCCACACCTCAGCGCTGGGGCAGCCCCACAGCCTCTTCCAGGGCTGGGAAAACACTCCTGCCCTTTCTCTTCCTGCAGGTTTTGAGAAGAAGAGGCCCCGTCTCCCCAGCCCACACGTGGGATCTGGGCAGCTCCACGCCTTGTGTTTGAAGCGGGAATTGGGATGTTTCAGTTTTCTTCTGTGATCAGGCCTGGTTGTGAAAGGGCCAGTTGTAGTGGTTAGGGTTTGATGGGTGAGGAACAGCAAATCTTATTGAACTTTTCCTTTTTTTAGGTTTTGTTTAGGGGGCTCGTTGTCCTCACACCCTCGAGTTCTGCTCCAGGTCAAGCGAAGCCCCATGGAACTAGCCCTAAGGGCGGCAGTGGCCATGGACCAGCACTCCTTTGGCATGGAGAACATGGTTTATTTCAAGGTGAATCCCCCTGTTTTTTTCAAAAGCAGGGGGCTGGTTTGTAGTGAGGCTTAAAACCCCGGTTTGTGCCTAAACGTGGGGCTGATTTCAACCTCAGGGGCTGCGACTCCTTCCATCTCCGACTCACAGCCCTGGCTGCACTGTCACCGCACCGGGCTCAGCATTCTCTTGTATTTTGGAGGTTTTTTTACAGATCGGCAGCAGCTGGGGATATTTAGCAGCTGTGTATTGGTGGCAGAATCCATGTCGTTATGTGTGTGATCTGTGCTCAGATCTGGAGGGACAGTGAAGAGATAACAACCGGTGGCGCTGTCAGTCACGTCCTCTGGGAGAGATGGTCAGGGCCATTTGTAGCTGTCCCACCTCAACTGCAAGATCTGTCTCTGGAGCTGCCAGTGCCAAAGCTGCTCTTAAGGCAGAAAGAGCGATAGAGGATAACCTGCCTTTTTTTTGGTGCCTTTTCTGGGTCTCCAGTCTGTCTGCTCTGTTTGCCCTCTGCCTTGGATCGCACCTTTTCTCCTTTCTTGACGGAAACTGACTTTCTGTTGGGTTTTGTTGCATTTCTAGTAACAAATCTGCTCAACTTCGCCTGCTCCAACATTGTGCCAGGGAAAAGAGCCAACCTTGAGCATGCCTTGCACCGCCTGCATGACGCTCTGGTAAGAAGCAGCTATTTTTGAATTCCTACCGGACTAGGACAGCCTTTGCCACTGGGGTGAGCTGGGAGTCGCTCCTGAGTTTTCTTTTCCGCAGGCTCGAATCCCTTTGCTAAAGGGGCAGAGTTCTTGCGTGCTGCCTGTTGGCCGCCATCTGCGTTAAGGTCTCGTGTGGTGACAGACGCCATGTATCAATAAGAGCTTGTTTTGTCTCTTGTCAGTTCTGTGACAATTGGGAGAATAGAAGTCCTCCTACTCCCAGTGCTGGGAATGAAGAAATATTCGCTAAAACCCGAGGTCTGCCCCGGAGAAACGTCCTGTGCTTGACAACTGCACCGTCCCTGGGCGCTCCTTGCTGAGCAAATACCTCCAGCCTGACCCTGGTGAAGCCCCAAGCGGGTCTGCTTTGCTCCCTCTTCTTCGAAGAAGGGATTTCACAGTGCTGAGCTGCGGCAGAGGACTCGGCGTCTGCTGCGTCTGCACGAGGAGGCGCTACCTGCAGCAGGGATGAGCCCAAAAGGACTCGAGCAGCGAGCAGTCTTCTCCCAGAGGTGGTGGCCGGTGGGGTGCCACAGCTTGGTACGTGGAGATCTCCGCAGGTTCTGGTTTCTTAAAACACATCAGTGCAGATTAAGGAAATATTCCCATCAACTCCCGTGTGGGGAGGTGACCCCGACGCGCTGTTGCTGAGCATCGACTGAGCACCGTCTTCCCACAGTGGGCTGAAGAGTTGACCTTTTGGCCCCTCCTGAGGGGGAATCGAAGTCTTGTTCTCTGAAATCCTGCAGGAGGGTCTGGAGATGCTGCAGTCTGGGGCACCCCGGCGACCTGAATCCCATCCCCTGGCTGATTATCATTACGCAGGTAAACTGGAAGCAGAGCTTGTTCCTTCTCCAGGAATGCGAGCGGGTACTGCTGTTCCCTTTGTTCTGATTCAAAAATGTTGTTTTTAGAAATGAGCGAGCAATGGTTTGTGTTCTTTGGGTTGGGGAAAACAGTCTTTTTAATCTATTCTGGTGGGGTTTTGGCATGGGGAATTCCTCGTCCCTGTGTTCCAGCCCACTGTTTTCCTGTGTGGTGACGCCCCACGCCACCGTACGCTCCTCCATTCCCTCGTACGCCGGCTTTATGGCGTTCAGGGCTTGCTCTGCTGGCAGCCGTAACTGCTTCTGCTAAAGAACTCCCTGTAGAGTTAGCTAATTTCTCTTTAAGGAGGAGAGATTTTGATGTATGAGGAATAAATGGTGCGGGTTTCCTTGAGGCTGCAAGTGGTCTAATGATTTGCACATGGCTGTTCATTCCCAGGCTCAGACACTTGGACGCCTCTCGAGGAGCAGTTGTTTAAAGAGGCCTTTTCTGTACACCAGAAGGATTTCCACCTGATACAGAAGAAGGTAAAGCCTTTAGACCGAGGCGGGTCTCGGGTTGTTAGCGTGGAGGGGAGTTTTAACCCAGAAAAGTCATCTTTTGAATGGTGCGTTGGAATCCTGTTCTTGGGATGCTGCTTCACGCTAAAAAGACACTGGTACAGGACATAATTTGCCCTAATGTGTAATTACCACAGAATATTTCATCTCTCTGGTGCAAAATACCAGAAATACTAAAAGAATACTGACACGTTCCGCTGACCACCGGTGTGAAACGTACAATTCTGCCCTCCCATGGCTTCTTTACAGCCCTTTCAGAAGAAGGAGGCTCATTTTCTGCCTTATCTCTCCCATTCGTTGTGCTGTGAGAACCAGAGACAAGGGGGGACAGACAAACAGCACTCGACAGATTTGTTGTGGGTCTGCGCACTAAATGTTTTCCTGCAGTCTTTCCCTCATCAATCGCTTCTGGTTTTCTCCCAACAGATTCAGACGAAGACCGTGTCCCAGTGTGTTGAATACTACTACACCTGGAAAAAACGTGTCAGATTTGCAAATGGTCAAGCTCAAGGGACAGAAGAAAAGCTGAAGGGAAACAAGGAGGAGGTGGAAGAGGCTGAAGAGAAGGTAGAAAAACTGCTGGGGGTTGGTGCGAGATGTCGCTCCTCGATGCAGCTATCGTCCCGGGCTCTGGGAAATAATCCCATTCGCGTTAAACTTGCTGCTGCTGATTTTCAGGGATGTTCCATAACATCCCAGTGCTCCATAAAAGGACTTGCTGGTGACCCGGCTCTGCACAGAGGCTGCCAATACTTTCGTTGTCCGGAAACAGGAATTGGGTTCACAGAATTTATATGCAGTTTGTGGCCCGAGGGCTTCCACGCTGCAGTCACTTGTGCCAAGCAACATCACTCATTCCCAGCAAAGCTGCTCAAGTTTCAATCCACCTTAATTTTCAGCAATCACACCGTTAATTCTCCTATTTTAATCCCCAACAATCTCTCTTGTTTAACCATCAAGGTCCCACCCAGCCAGGGGTACCGGCAGAAACTGTGTAGGACCACGCAGCAAAACACAGCACAAACTCACAAAATAAAACTAATGAAACGTGGTCTAAGAAACTAAAAAAAGAAATTAAAAATTCCCGTTTGTTTTTGCCCTTCCAGGGTGTTTGGGAAGGTCAATGGGAGGAACGCTCACATGAAATGCCATCGCCTGTGGGACGATTGGAAGGCCCCAGCAGCGTTTTTAAAGGGAGGCGAAGCCGAGAGAAGCCCAGATGGTGACCTCCTCCAGCTGGCAACTGGGCAACTGTCATCTCAGACCACCAACGAGGTCAATTTACTCTGTTTAGAAAACCCCACCGACCTCTAGCAGGGGGCAGCGCCTGAGCTCTGCAGAGGATCCACCACCACGAGGTCGCCCCCACTCCAGAAAGACCCAGAAGAAGCAAACAGCAGAGAAATAGTTATCGTATTTAATAGCGTTTCCCCCTTAGGTGATAGTCCCGTGTATGTTTTAGGTCTTCGTTAGCCATCTTTTAGGTCTTAGTTTTAGGCTTTAGTGTTCTTCTGATAGGAGTTAGGTTTGGTTTTCTTCTGATAGGAGTAAGGTTTTGTTTTCAGGAATCATGAAATTTTCAGAGTTGGAAGGGATCTCTAGAGATCATCTAGTCCAGCTCCCCAGCTAAAGCAAGATTGCCTAGAGCACATGACTCAGGACTGCATCCAGGCGGGTCTTGAAGATCTCCAGAGAAGGGGACTCCACAACCTCCCTGGGCAGCCTGGGCCAGTGCTCGATCACCCTAACCTTAAAGAAGGTTTTTTCTTGTATTTGAATGGAACTTCCAACTTGTGCCCGTTGCCCTGTCACTGGGAACCACTGAAAAGAGTCTGGCTCCATCCTCCTTCAACCCACCCTTTAGATACTTAGAAGCAATAAGAAGGTCTCCCCTCAGCCTTCTCTTCTCCAGGCCAAAGAGTCCCAGCTCTCTCAGCCTTTCCTCATAAGGGAGATGCTCCAAGCCCTTAATCATCTAATCTGCCCTATGCTGGACTCTCTCCAGTAGTTCCCCATCTCTCTTGAAGTGGGGAGCCCAGAACTGGACACATTATTCCAGTTGTGGCCTCACCAGTGCAGAGTAGAGGGGGAGAATGACCTCCCTCCACCTACTGGCCCCAGTCAGATTCAACACTTGGCTCCAAATAGGCTGGAAAACTGTCCTTACCCCAATGCATCTCAGAAATCAACCTGCATGAACAGGGAACTGTCACTCTCTTTGCAAAATCATCACCGGGGGAGCTGGAAAAATATTTATAAAATCTATAGCTACTTAGAGTCCAGACGATAAAAAGCACAACCAGGTCTCATGAGAGAAACTGCAATGAGAAAAGGTCTTGGTTTGATTGGGTTGCTGGATAACAGCTTCAAGTTAAGGGATTTCTTGAGCTACCGCAACCATTTGCTGATTGTCCTCCTCTTCCTTCCCCCTTGCTCTTCTCCTCACAAATCAATGGCAAAGGACACAAAGGGACAGACTTCCTTGATTGTATCCAAATGCCCCAGTGCTTTACAGGAACACATTTTAAGGAAAAGAGCAACAGAAGTGACTGACAACATGGAAGAAGACTGGGCAATAAACCATTAAAAAAAAACCCAGACAATAAAACGACACCAGAAAATGCAATTGAAATGCCTCCTCTCTTCTTTGGCACTTGGGAAACTTCATCTGGACTCTTCTGTCCCCCTCCTGGTTTCCACAGCCCAAGAAAAGACTTGCTGTGGGCCCAGCCCAAAGCCTTTGGGATGGTGAGGGGCACACAAGAGGCAGGCAGAGGGAGCTGCCTCTGGTCTGCATCAAGAAGAGGAGGCTCGTGGTGGACCCAACTGGTGACTACAGCTGAACAGAAGAAATCCCAGCTAGATAAAAAGGAAAAGATTGTCACCATGAGGCTCCTCAGACACAGCACAAGGGCCCAGAGGGGTTGTGAAGCCTGTCCTTGAGGATACCCAAACATGACTGAACTAAGTCCCAAGCAACGGGATCCAGCTGTGGCTGCTCTGAGCAGAAGCTTGGACTGAAGACCTCCAAGCGTCTCTACCAACCTCTATGCTTCTGTGGTTCTTCAAAGGTGAGCTGTCCTGCCTTCCCCAGATGGGCAGCGACAGCCACAACCTTGTGGAAGGCGGCCTGTCGCACTACCACCCTGGCCCTTACTTCAGATGAAGAGCCACTATGAAGCACGGGGGGCTTTGCCACTTGCAGGGCACTGGGTCGGTGGGAGGGCAGCCCTCCTGGAACACTGTTGCCACCATGTTGTTGAGACCCCAGCCACGGGATGAGGAGAGAGCTGGAGCCCAGGGCTCATGAGGGGGGCTGGAAGGCGGTCCCTATGCCCAAGGGGTGACCTTTCTCTCAGGCAAGCAACATGGCGGGCAGGAGCGAGCCCCAGGAAAGAGGCTTTCGGCCCCCTCGACCCTCCTCCTCTTCCCACATTTGGGCACGTTTCAGGCCACAGCGCCCCCATGCCCAAACATACCATAGTTGGCCACACGCATCAGCCACAGTCCCAATCAACATCACAATGGCTTCCTGATGTCATCAGCCACCTCACACTGCCTGTTCTTGGGGACCTATAAAAGCAGGGGTCCCTGCAGCTGGCCCACAGTTTGCCGAGCTTCCAGGCCCTCGGATGCCAAGCATGCTTGGAAGGAAGAGGAGCTGGAGCAGCGAGGCGCATGGCTGCCCACCTTTGTGTGGAACGCCGCAGAGCCACTCCCCGCAACCGCAGAGGAGGCAGGCTCATCCCAGGAGGAGGAAGCTCAATGAGCAGAGGCGGCACACCACTCCTGATGGCACAAGCGCGGATGACCTCGATATTATAATCAGAGGCATGGAGCGCCTGACCATAAGCTCACCAGGAGATGACACAAGCGTGGCTGACCTCAATATTATAATCAGAGGCATGGAGCACCTGACCATAAGCTCACCAGAAGACGGCGTGGAGCCCAAGCGCATCTGCCTGCCAGGGAACAGCCAGAGCAGTGAGGCAGATGGCCGTCCACTTTGGCCACAGAGCCACTCCCTGCAACCAGGGAGGAGGAAGGCACCTGCCAGGAGGAGAAAGCGCAAGCAGCGGAGGAGGAATGTCACTCCTCATGGCACAGGTGCGAGTGACCTCGCTTCCACGATCAACGGCACACAGCGCATGGCTGTAAGCCCACGAGAGAACGGCGTGGAGCCCAAGCGCATCTGCCTGCCAGGGAGCAGCCGGCGCAGCGAGGCGGATAGCTGCTCAGCTTGGCATGGGATGCCACAGAGCCGCTTCCGGCAACCATGGAGGAGGAAGGCGCCTCCCAGGAGGAGGAAGCGCAATCGGAGGAGGAGGAGGAGGAGCAACATCATCACCCCCCATGGCATAATTGTGACCGCCCTTGCTTCTGCAATCAAAAGCATGCAATCAACAGCATGCAATGAACTGCAAATTTTATGTCTTTAACTTATTAAATTGGGTTGGTGAATGTAAAAGTTCTGGGACTGCTCTTGCTGTTTGTGCCGTAACTAATTTAAGCAATTAAAACTCGTTCCGCTGGGTTGGTGGTGGTGTTATGGTTGGAGAGACCCATAACAATTTATTGTCATTTAGGCAATCATTCTATCACCCTATGAGCCCTCCCCACCCGGGAAAGGGAATCGGGTAAAACAAGGCAAACCGGGAGCTGAAGTATAAACACATTTAGTAGAGTTAGATTAGGTAATTAACAGCACATTCTCCTTTTGCTCCTCATCACTTGTTCGTAAAAAGAACTGAAAATCAAAGAAGCGGCGGTGTGTTCACACCTCCTCCCTAAGCCCGCTCCTCGCTGCGGGTGCTGCCAAAGCGATGCCAAAAGGTGGGAGTTTGGGGGAAAATAACCAGCACGGTATTGCAATACAGGTCCAAAAGCCCCGCGGGTGGATTTAAACCACCGCTGCCCCACGGAAGGGCTCCACGTGTGGATTCCTGCTGCAAGTCTTGCTGCTGTTCCGTACGGCTTCAAAAACCTCAAAGCTCTGACGCATAAACAGAATCTGGACCAGATTCTCTGGCACCAGGACGGCGCGCCCATGCTCCAGGGCACCTTCCCTGGCAGCGACGGCCTAGTTTGGCAGGAGGGCGGTGGCGGAGATGGCAAGGTACTGCCGGCTCAGCCGCCCCGTTGCCGGGAAGCGATGCTCGTTGCTATGCCACCAGTGCAGCAGCTGGTGCTGCGCTTGCAGAGGGGCTCCAGGATGTAGTTTTCCAGTTGCTGGTGGATCTCGGGGTTCTCTTCATGGCGTCCTTCCCCAGAAGGATGTCGTAGCTGCTCTGAGACGGGGCGCTGGCGCATGGGTCCTTGCGAGTAGGCAGCTGGCTGCCAGCATCTGTGCCTGTGGCTTTGGAATCCGAGTTTGACACCCCAAACAGGGTGGCACATGGGGACCAGTGGTTGCAAACCCACAACAGCATGGTTCTCACTGGCTAGTGCAGCTCGCTTCTCAGGCTGGGGCTGAGAAACCGCATCTCCTGGAAGCGCTACCCAAAGCAGAGGCATCTTCGGGTCTGGGGTTCCCCTGATGGTGCTGGGGGTCCTTTTATGGTGTCCTGGTTTGTGCTGGATGGGCCCTTGAGGACACTGCGTGTCCACTGCAGTGTCCTGGTGCTGTAGTAAAATACCCAACATGGGTTCAATTACAGCATGTCTGCCTTTACCAAAGACAGCAAACTCTCCTTTGGAGCAGGGAATTTGAACACAGAGAAAGGCATTATGTGCAATCTACTCCTTGGTGTATGGACTGGACAGGGAATCAGTCAAAAGAGAAGATAGGAAAAATTAATTTGCCTCCTGCTTGGATGGCAGAAATCTACAAGAGGCAATAGAAGTCGGATGGTTGAAGAAGATCTTGCTTGGCTTTGAGTTTGCCCGGACCAGATGGCTGCAAAGCCTATTGCGAAACCCAATCATTTTTGTGATTGTAGTGATTTTTGTTTGTGTTTTGTTTGGATGTCTTAAGAGCATCGTTATCAAGCAATTATCTCAACCTTATGTATTAGTGATATGGGATAGGAAATGAGGCTCACTGAAGTACAGGAAGACTTGGGTAAGTCTCAAGGGGGGGGAATTGTTGTAGTAAAATTGGCATAAACCAGGATAATTAAATGTAAACTGTAATTGAAGCAACAAAGGAAACCTGCTGCTGCTCAAGTCCTCTATACTGCCCCAACGCTAGTTATTTACCTAATCTCAATATAGGGAAATAGTTAGTAGACACGATTTCTCTATGATTCAGTTAAGGAACTACCCAGCAGACAGTGTAGCACTGTTGGTAAGCAGGGTATTCCTATCAAGAGAGCAACAAACTGTAGGCCTGGTCAGCAAACCCAGAAACCCACTTGGAACTGCCAAGATCAGAGGAAAAGCAGGTAAAAGGTGGTTCCGTCCGGGGGGAGATGGTGACCACCGGCTCATTGACCACCTCCCCAAATGATACCACCTATTAAAAAGAAGGAAAAAGAAGACAGAGTCTGCACGCTCATTTACTCATTTACCCAATCATTAGAGGGAATAACAGTGACTATGTATTAATTGTTTGAATATGTAATAATCAATGTGTAAAAGTGGAGACTTTTGGAACTAAGGTGTGAGCGCTCCTGTTTTGGGACAAGCACCCATTTCTGCGCATTAATGGCATAAAATTAGAAATACCTCTGCTCTGTGTGTTATTGGCTTGCCCAGCAGGTAAAGAACCCAGATTTGGGACGCCACCGGGCTGACTGTAAGGGGTCCTGGGCGGCCCTTATGGGGTCCTGGGGGGGGAGTCTTGCAGGCCAGAGGGAGTCTGGGGCAGCCCTTCAAGGATCTGGGGGTCCCCTCTGGTGCCTCTGGGGAGGGTTTTGTGGCTGGAGAGGGCCCAGCTGGTTTCAAGAGGTGCTTCCTCCCTTTCTCCAGCCCACCCAGCTCCCCTGACACAGCCACCCCCCCAGGCTGGTGGGTGCCAGCAGTGCCAGCCTGTCCCACTGGGTCGGGCACTGAGGGGGGCACAGCCCCAGCCGCGGGATGGGAGGAGGAACCATAGCACCAGGGATAAAACGTTGGTCTCTATTTCTTTCACATTTCCCATGGGGAGCACCCCAGGGTTCCGCGGCTGCACCACAGCTGGTGCCAGGAGGGACTCCAACATCCCCCCCTGTAGAAAGATTACTAAAAATGATCAATAATACAGCATTGGTCACACGTTAAGGAATGGTATACAATCAAAAGGCTTCTGTGTGAGCCGACTCGGGCAGGACGCAGGAACGACCACAAGACCACGGATGAAAGACAAAGAACAAATGTGATCTCAATACCTCGCGAATTGGGGAGTCTCCACAGCAACGCCCGGACAGAGGGACACACGCAGGGGATGCAGGTGCCACAGGGCGGGAGAAAGTCCTTGTTAGCAGCAGCGTGAGCTCCAACTCGCTGTTCTCGCCTGCTTTTCAAGGGTTCAAGCAGGCGTAGTTTTCCACTGTGCTCTGACCTTCTTCAAGACCAAGGCAGTGATCTCCCATATGCCAGATAAGGTGTCCCTAAGCCCATCCCAGGCTCACGGTATCTAAGTGCAGATATTCCATCTGCGAGCACACGGGGCTGAATTAGTGTGATAGATGTGTTGTCCAGCACCCCAGGTGCGCATCACTTGAGCGTGTTTACAGTCCTCCTCGCCAATCTTCTGTTACTTTCCCACATTCCACCCCCTCGCTCAAGAGACCGCTTCAGCTGGGGCTGACAAAGTTGGAAATGTTCATTCAAACTTGTGGGGTGTAATAAAGAGTAATTTACAGAGGCATGAAATAAACACACATAAAAAAAGAAATAAACAACTCTCTAAAGTAAAGCTTTGAATCAGGTGTCCCATTCCTCCTGTCAAGAAATTAAACCCCTCAGCCAGCCGGGCACCGCCAGTACGTTGTTTCACTGGATGCATTAAGTCCTGGAGGATTTTGAATGTCTTGCTTCATGCTGACTGATTCCTCAGTTATGTTGGAACAACACGTGTTTTCAAAGTCGAAGCAGCATTTCTGACGTCGAGGGAGGAAACAGTCCACCATCAGTTGGGTTTGTAATATTCATTGGCGTACAGCTGTTACCTACTCAGAAGAGAGCAATGAGAGACATTAATACCAAAACCACTTTGCACAGTGTAGTTCTATAGTACAGCTGCTGGGGTTGATGTGCCACGGAAACAAGTTACCAAAAGACCTGCAGCTGCTCATCTTCCCTTGATACAAAAGGCAGATGAGTTAGTGACAGTAGAGGCTGACCAAATCTAAGTATTTGCATGTTGGTTTGTCAGAGCTGTACCCAGGGCATGCGCTCGTAGCACAAGACTACAAAGCACGAGTGGCCAACCTGTGATAGGGGAGAAAAGCAGCAGTGTCATCTCCTTCCAGTGACACATAGACGTCGCTCCAGCTCCTTCAGCCAATATTACTCTAGATTTGATACCCTCATGTGGGGTAATTGCCCATACAGACTGGAGAGCTGTGGCGTGCACTTTTTCAGATGGAACTTCAACGTGATGTTGTGTTTGCAACACCGTTCCGATGCCGTCTCCTCTAGATAAGAGGCAGATATTTGTCGAAGATACCTGAAATACAAGAACTCGAGAATCTGATACTAATAAGTGATGTCAAATAAGAGGGGAAGTTGGGGTATAATGTATTGTGGAGCCTTGTAATGCCTTGGACCAAAATCCTACAGGTTCTTTCTCATTTCTTGTCCCAATCATCTGCCACAATCCCAAGAGTGTATCATCTGGACTTGTTACTTCTAATTCAAAAGGATATCCTTGCTTAGGAGTGCATAATTGCAAATGCTCAATCAAAGCATTTTTGCAGGCATCAGAGGCTTCTTGTTGCTTGGTCCCCTGCCAGAAAACTTTCTTCCTCGTTAATTTCTGCAGAAGGCACATTAATATCACCAAATGTGGGAAAAAAGTCCTCCAATGCCCTAAAAGTCCCCCAAAGGTCTGTAACTCTTTTACTGCGATGGGCACAGGAAGCTGCTGGGCTGTTTGCTGTACCTGATCTGGTATTCCTCTCATCTGTCCATGCCAAACTACTCCCCAAAATTGTACGGTAGTACTCGGACCCTGTACTCTCTTGGCATTCATTGCCCAGCCTCAGTCCTGCAAATGCGCTTTCAGCAATTTGGCAGCTGCTTCACTTTCTTGTTATGACTCGGCCAGAATCAATAGATCATCAATAGAATGACTCGGCCAGAATCAATAGATCATCAATAGAACGGTAACCAGTAACAGTCCCCGAGCATAGTGCTAAATCAGCTGCTGTCATTAGGCGGCAAATGGAGGGACTGTGTGTGTATCCCTGAGGCAATACTCGGAAAGTACAGTGCTTTTGTTTCCAGGTCACACCTTGCAGTGAGGGGGCAGGCAGGGTGGAGGGGGGTGAGGAGTTGGTGGTGGGGCAGGGGGCGGTTGGCTTTTTTGCGTAAACGCTAACTTTTGCCATCGTCGAAACCTTTTTGATGCTGTGATCCCATCTATTTCTGGTCGGGGGATACTGGCTTGCACAAGATTATTCCACATTTGTTTCCTTGTAACCTGTGCTGTAACTCCCCTCGGTTTTGCCGGCTTTACTTTATTCACCACCTGCACAGATGGTCCCAAAATTGCAGCCCCAATTTCCCTCAAGGTGTTTCCTAGGGCACCTACATTACCCACAGCATTTGTCACATGGGGTTTAGTGAGGCAGGCGGTCCCCTCACAAACTGCATTTTGATACTTCTCGTCACTGCTAAACTCTCTGGATTGCACCCTGTACCCAACACATGAGCCATCCCCACCTGCTGCACCAAATTAGTACCTTTCTCCATTGCACACCAGTTTCTGAGGGACGACACTGATCCAACGGGTTCTGTATATGCTGCTGAAACTGCTGCACACAACCACTGATACAACATCGGTGCAATAATGTCTCGCCTGGCAGCACCTCTGACATTTTGCAGCTGAGCATATCCTCATTGTGTCTGATCATCATTGGCTATAAGGCTTACTAAATCTTTTCCACCTGCTGATAAAAGAATAGATGTAGCTCTACTACCCCAAGATTGCAAAATCCATGCCGGCATTCCTTCCTCACTCTTTTACTGATACATCTCTAAAAACTCCCTTAAATCTTTCAGAGTTCCTCATCTACATCCTCCTCATTAACAGGAGGTCCCTAGCAGGTACCTGCAAGCACGGCACCCACGTTGGTCTGCCTGCTGACCCTGGCCCCTAAGCCGGCTCCTGTCCCACCCCGAGCAGCAGGCAAGTCCACCTCCTCGCCTTCCCACATGGCCCTTCCTGAAGAACTCGCGTCTCTCCACTGCAGCTCTCCCGCTGTGCCATTTACACACCACACCTCCACGGTCCCAGTGTGGTCACAGCCTGGTAATCACGTGCAGACTTCTGGCCCTGCTGGTGGTACTCCGTGCAGTGTGCAGGAGCGTGCCAGGCATGTCAGGGAGGTACCAGCTGGGCTGGTTTCCCACCCAGGAAGGGTGTGAGAGTTCAGGAGGCTGCACATCTTTGCGCTGTGGGCTATGTGTGGACTCCATCTCTCCTGCCCCTACGAGGAGTTCTGGGATGACACATGGGGTGTGCACAATCCCTTTAGATTGATCCACGCCAGGCACAGGCCAGTCAGTCCAGCTGGGAACAGCCCCAGAGCTCTTGATTTTATATTTCTAGGTGCATATCAGCAGCTGAGAAGCCGCCCAGCCCCTTGGCTAACCGCCACCGCTACAGCCGCTGCTCCCAGCATCTGCCCCTCTGCTGCAGTACCAGCATGTAGTGCCAGGGAAGAAGAAAGAAAAGTGTATGATCATATGGAGAGGGAGAAGGCAGAGATACCCCACAGGCATCGCTCAGGCCACCCACGGTGGGAGGGATCTGCTTGCGAGAGAGCCTCAAGGTGTCTGTGAAGTGGGAGAGGCCCCTGATGCCCAAGCCCAGGAGAAGGTCCCAGGTACAGCTGGTCAGCCTGGGGCTGAGACCTTGGCTGTCCCATAGTGGTATGCCCCCTCAGGGCAAGGCATCTTGGGGCAGGACATGCTCTCCAGTTTGGAAAGAGGAAGCTACAGCCATCAGAGGGATCCCTCTGCCTTCAGCCAGGACTTCTACTGCCCCCGTGGAAAGCCAATTCTGGGTGCCCAGGCAGTCCCCTTGGGGGGCAGGGAGGTCCAGCCTAAAGCCAAAACCTCCTTCTGTCTGACGAGTGGTGTCAGAGATATCCCCTCCTTCCCCCAGGGCTGCCCTCAGTAGAGGGATGGGTCCTGGAGCCAGGGGAAGCACCATCCCTTCTTGGACACAGTTACCAGGGGAGCTGCCTCTGCTGCTCTCCACACAGCCTGTTCTCAGTGACGTGCTGGAGTATGTTCCTCTGTGCCTGATGCAGCTCCAGCCTTCTGAGGACTTGGGTGGCTCGTGGAGAAGGGTGGCTGCAACAAGAGGGCAACATCATCCCTCTGCCGGAGACCCCTTCTTGCCACCTCAAGTCCACATGCCCACCCTGTCCCACATCCACCCACCCTTTAACCCTGCGGGTGGGTTTTGGGCCTTGGCTTGGGAGGGCAATCCACATCATGCCCATGGTAGGAGACATCAGAGAGTGTCCTGTACAACCCCAGGACGCAGGGACCCCCCGGGGTCATGGCTGCTCGACTGCCCCAGGCTGTGGCCCGAGTCAGCGCACACTTACTCAGGCTGGAGTCTCTGCAGCTGGGCTGCTGCTGCCATCTCCTCTGCTGGGAGAGGCTTTCCAGCCTTCCTCCACCTCTGGCTGACCTCCTTTCTCCTGGGCTGGGCTGGAGGGTGGGGAGTCCAAGTGCCTCCAGTGCCGAGTGCCTGCCAAGGAGGAGACGCTCTCAGCAAACCAGACAGCAAACAGAGGTGCCCTTTCCCAGAGGACCTCCTGAAAGGAGCCTGCAGCAGGACCTGGGAGCTGGGAGACTCGGCACCACGTGCCCGTCCTCACGGATGGCGGCTGCTTTGCCCCTCGCACCCTGCTGCCCACCTCTCCTGCACGGGGCTGAGCAGGCAAAGCCCTGCCCTGCAGCTGGGGGTCAGTCGTGCTCCCACCCCCACAGACCTGCCACCCCGGCTGCCGCGACAGAGAGGGTGGCTGCTGTCGCATTGCTGTCAATGGCTGCCCGTACCTGGGGCAGCTGTCGGTCCTCCCCTGCAGGCCAGGCTTCCCACGCCCCCCATTCGGCCCTCGCTTGTTCCTGCCGCTCCTGTCACGGCATCTTCAACCCGTCCCACTCTGCAGACAGCTCCTGACCTCCTCCTCAGCAGGAGGCAGGATTAGTCTTGGCTCCTGGAGGGGCTTCCTTTGGCTCTGACCCGTGTTGGTGCCCCTGCCTCAGCCGCTCGGTCGGCAGCGCTTTGCCCCTGACAGATCAGGGGCCGTGGAGTCATGCCAGGCTCCTCAAGTCCTGGCAAAACACAGCAGAGTGACCAAGACCTCCACTGCCAACCACCTGGAAAGGACTCGCACATTTCCCATAGCCCCTGTCCACAGTAAGGTTTCCCTGACCACTCAGGGGGCAATAAAAGGCAGGAAGGGCATGCAGCACCTTCCTTGTCGTGAAGCAGATCTGAAGGAGGTGACAATGAATGCAGGCCAAGGGATCCTTTCAGGATGGCTCTCTGCACAAAGAGGCCTTTGCCGAGTCTCAGACAGCACAGCAGTTAAAGCAAGGCAGGGCACGTACCTGCAGTGCTCTCTTGCAGTTTTCAGAGGATGGGAGGGCCACGGTGGGCCTGGCTGGAGGAGCTGGCTCCTGCCTGCCCGCCTCCTTGGTCCTGGGGGAGCTGCCTGGACACGGGGGGAGCGCACTGCAAAGAGACACCAGGAGGAGGCGGCACGAGCACGGGGCAGGTTGGCCTCCCGTGTGCATCTGGGATCAAAGCTTCCCAGGCTGGCAGAAGAAGCGGGGGAGGTGGGGCCGTTTCCCATGGCAAGGGGGGATGAGCCCTGAGCCCCTTCAGGAGGATGGGAGAGGACTGCACCTCAGGTCTGCTGTAAGGGCAAGCAAAGTGATGCGGGGTGCACTCAGCATCTGCCGTCTTCCCCACTCAGAGGCCTGCAATGAGGCAAACAAGCTCATGAAAACCATATGGCACGTGTTGGGGACCTCCAGAGTCCCTACAGACACAGTGTCCAAAGGGGATGGCTCTCCTGCATGGCTGCAACTTAAACCTGGAAAGCAAATGATGACACAGGCTTGAAGAGGGCTGATCCCTACCCTCTGCAGCTCCCCAGCACTAGTCCTCCTGGCTGTCATGTGAGGCGTGGCATCCCTCTCCCTTTGGGGCCATGCACGCCTTTTATTGGCAATCTCCCCCCAACACCAGAAAACTTGCCTCTCTGTGTCCTCTCCATCTGCACTTGGTTCTCTCTGCTGGCAATGACAGCAGGCTGGCTGCGAGAAATGCGATCACGATGTCCAGTCACTCCAGGAGAATACACACGCAGCCCAAACTCAGCATTAGTTAAACAGAAAGCAGTCCCTTCAGGACTGATCCCTGACTCGGCACCTAGTGTTGAGCCCCTACAACGCGTGCTCCTAAGCAGGAGCTGGCAAGCCACCCGCTCGCTCACTCGAGGGCTGCAGAAGAACCGCACTCACTTTGGGAATGCATGGGGAACAAGCAGCTCGGCTCCAAGCTGACGGCCACAGTGCAGCAGCCCTCCCTCGCGCTTGCTGCTTGCCCTCAGCTCAGGGAAAAGGGATGCTCTTTGCAGCTCCCTGCCCAAAACTCCTCTCCGACGTGCTCCTGCTCTGCCTGTCAGCAAGGGTCCCCCAGCACAGCCCCGCTGCCTCCCGACCCCGCTCCTGGCTGTGCAGCAGATCTGAAGGGAAGCAGTAGGGAGCCCCTCAGCAGTGCCCAGGCCTCGCCGGGAAGTCCTGGCAATGCTGCTTTGCTGGGGTGACCTCCCTGTGCCATCAGCCTGCGTCACGTGAAGGTGTGTTATGACACCTGCAGGGAGGGGGCACAGCTGGGTAGAGAGGAAATAGGTTTCCCATCTTGTCCTGGGAATCAGCGATCCCCTTTTTCCCCAGTCCTTTCCCAAAAATCCCAACTGCCCCCTGCACCAGTATGTCTCTGCCACTGGCAGCCCGTCCGGGCAGGTGGGGTTTAGGGGTGGGCTGCGGCTGGGCAGTTACAAGAGAGGGCATCGAATGCCTCTGGGATGCATCGGCCTCTCCAGCGTGCTCCAACACTCCTCTCTGCTGCGTGTGGCTGCTGCGGCAGGAGTAGGATGGGCTTTACGGCACTGCTTTTGCCTGGGACGGAGTTAGTTTGCTCCACAGCAGCCCAAATGGTGCCCTGTTTTGGATCCGTGACCAAAACAGTCCTGATAACACAACGCAGTTTTAGCTGTCGCTGAACAGGGCTTGCACAGCAGCAAGGCCTTCTCTGCCTCTCATGCTGACCCACCAGCAACTAGCCTGGGGGTGGGCAAGAAGCTGGGAGAGGACACAGACGGGACAGCTGACCCCAACTGACCAAAGGGATATCTCACACCATAGGACGTCGTGCTCAGCAATAAAAGTTGGGGAAAGATAGAGCAAGGTGTTGGGGGAAGGTCTCTTGAAGGCTATGGCGTTTGTCCTTCCAAGTGACTGTTATGCGTGATGGAGCCCTGAACATAATGAGTAGCAAAAGGTGCAGTTGCTCTAAATTTTGGCATCTGCTGTCATCTCAGTTGGACAAAGGAATTTCCCAACAACCTCCAAGGAGATGCCCCTAGATGTTGCCCCGTCTCTCAGAGTTGCTCCCTTAGAGCTTGCAGTTCCCTGCACGTACCCTGGACCAACTCAGTACCTCCCATGTCACCAGGTGTTTGTGTCTGAGCAGCTCACCACTGCCCTCCACCTCCAGTCATTAGCAGCAGAGCCCAGACAAGGAGCTCCCACCAGGGCGGCTGTGTTGTGCACACCTGAGCTGAGGCAAGAGGAATCCCACCTCCTTTGATGTATATGTAGTGTGCATGGGAGGGAACCGAGTTCCTTCCTGTCCCCAGGACTGAAAACACCAGAGGAGGTGCCTCAATTGACTCAGCTGAATCCCTTCCCTTCTCAGGGGTAAAGGAGATCCCTCCCTGGCACTGTCTGGTTGTCCTGCCTAACGATGGGACAAGGCAAGACAATTCTCATGCCCAGCTGCTTTCCTGGAAGGAGAAATGACACTGCTGGAAAGAAGCCTTTGACCCCGGCTGAGAAAGGGAACATCAGTGATTCCTTCTGAAAAAGGAGCAAGGAGACAATTCTGAGAGAATGAGGTAACTTCAGAAGGTGGCCACCCAGAAAACCAATAAGAAATCAAGAGACCACCAACCAGAATGAAGCGATTGCACTTGGGCATTGGGTGATGGGCGGTATTTTCTGGGGAATCTGTCTGTAAGGGTATAATTGGGGTGCGCAATCTGCAGTAGGGGTCCCTCCCTGGAGGCAACAGCTTGAACTGCTCTGCGTGTCGGGTAAATAAACCACCGAGTTACTCAGCAGACTGGCGACTCGTCTTCTGCGAGGGGCAACCTGGGGCTGAGTCCTGTTGGGGTGGCACACACATAATTCCTACCACAGTCTCGCTGGCGGCTGCGTAATTCCTGAAACAACAAGCCAGAGGCTTCTCCTGCCCTAACACCTACTCAAACACAGATGACATTACAAGCAGCTGCACAAGCCAGGTCCTGCTCCTGCTCTCAGGCAGGCACCTCTTCAGGCACATGGGACAGCACAAGCACATGAAAAAGCCAGGTGTGACCTTCTACACTATCACCTACTCACCCAGCTGTGGCAGCACAAGCAGCTGCACAAGCCAGGGCCTTCTCCTGCCTTAAATCCTGCTCAGCCACCAGTGACCTCACAAGCACCTGCACAGCAGGAGCACCCTTACTGCCAACCCCCAAGATTTTGCCCCTCCATCCCTGTCTCCCACTTCCCCAGGCTCTCCCCTCTCCCAGGCACCTTTCTCACCTGCTCCATGACATCCCAACATCTCCGGCTGTCTCTGTGTTTGTGTGGCAGATGGTACCTCAGAAGCATTGTCCCAGCCACATCACCTGCATCTCCTTCTGCTCTCATCGTTACTGCGCCAGCTGTCTGATGAGCTTTTGCACCTCATGCACCCTCTCATCCTGCCTCTCTTCTGCTCTTAAACCTGCAAGAGAAGTGACAGCCAGGCGGTTGCCCCCTCTGTGGCATCTTACCAGCACCTGCCTGAGATGCACAGCTGGTGGGAACTGTCACCATCAGCCCCAGCATGGCGGGAAGTCTTCTCTTGGCACAGCAACAGCTCTGGCTGTGCTTGGTGCGTACCGTGCTTCCTGAAGGAGAACCACAGCACTCAGAGCCTCCTGGGAAGAGCTGATTTGAAGGCAGTTTTGCCGCAGGTCCCCAGGCCGCTCCAGGGGTTCTTCCTCTCCCCCGGCTCGGCCACAGGTCCCTCATCTAGCTCCTTCCAGCAGGATTTTGCAGAGCCTGTTCCAGCTGTGAGCACCGGGCCAAGGGCTCGGGGCACAAACAGCCCCCACCCCCCAAGGCCCAGCCCACAATGCGACTCTGTCCCCAAACTACTACACCTGCCAAACAGGCTCTCCCGCTACCGCAAGGATCTTCCCTTTTAAGAAGAGCTTACGTAGTCGCATGCCGCGATTGAGAGACGGGGAGACAGCTTGATGCAAGCAAGGTTCCAATTTATTGCTCTTAGCGATAGTTTTTTATACAGTCATACTTAGTCGTGTCTTTTACTGATTGGTCTAAACACATAATTACCTTATGCATATTGCAAAAGCTAGGCTCATGATTGGTTAGTCGCCAGGCAAACAGTTATGCTTACTCTTCTCTTTTTCTCTGCTTCTCCCTCATTCTTCTTTATCACAAGCATCCCGTTTTTGTCTAACTGTCCCAACAAGGACATGCTGTCCTTGTTTCTGATTGGTGATTAACAACTTAGGTTAGCTCTTTTGCACTTTTCCAAGGCCTGTGGTCGAGTTCCATCTTGTCCGCTTCTGTCAGGCGCGTTATGCTAGATACATATCTCAAGTCACTTCCTACATCTCCCCCTTTTTCTTTTTGCACTAACAAAACTTGACCAGCTACACGCGTAAGCAGCTTTCTAATACAAGAGAGAACACAACCCAAAACTACTAATCCAATGATAACAATAATTAATACAAGCAAAGCACTTTGTAACAACCCTTTTAACCAGCCTCTTATACCAAGCCAGTTTGCTAAGCCTTCCAGGCCAAAAAACCTAACATTTTTTTGTATCTTTTGGGAATGCTTCATGAGTTGCTGTATTTCTTTGTGTATTGAACTTGAGTTATTTTCTAAATCCATGCAACACATGCCGTCAAAATTTTCACAACCATGCCCATGAGCTAACAATAAAAAATCAATGGCTATACGATTTTGCAATACGGCATGTTGAACAGAGCTTAGACTATCGGCTAAGTCTGATAAGACTTTACTGGTGAGGTTGGCTTGTTTGACAATTCAGCAAGAAAGCGTTTCTATGTTTTTGTGAGCTCGGGCAGCAGCAACACCTGGGGTAAAAAAGGAGGCAAAGACTACTTCCCATTTGTTCCAGAGTTGAACATTATCATCACAGCTGTTACCAAGAACTTGGGTAAGGTCTCTTTTCCATCTCACTGGGTTAGCTTTTTTGGGGTGATGATGTGGCAAGGCTAAACTCAGGCGACCAATCGTACATGGGCCACCTGTGGGTTTAGGAGGAATTCCGTTCCATGCTCTATTGCCACAGATAAAAAACAAACCAGAAGGTAGTTTTCTAGGGGTTACTATTCCTTCTGTAGGGTGAGTTTGATTTGTAAGTGTGTAGTTACACCACCTTTTTCAGCTAGATCGATTTCTAATTGGATACACAAAGAGATCAGCGGTTGCATTACAAAGAGGATTACGACACTTGCTAGTATTCAGGTGTAGGCAATAAGAGGCGTTCAGAGAATCTACGAGTTCTATTTCTTGCACGCCAGGGCTAATAGGGAGACTGCTAGCACAGGTTTCTAATTTTTCAAACAAGGTCCTGGTACTGTTTACTGAACAACGCGAGCGTGGCAGAGACTGGTTAAAAGCCTTCAGTGCGTCCCAGTCGGTATCATTTAGCGGTACCCCTACTAAACAGGTTAAAAAGGGTGCACTAGGGGTTGACAAACTGGCACAAAATGTGGTGGTGTTAACAGACCTACTCAAGGTTACTCATACATTTTCTCTAGGATCAAAAAGTGATGCAGGTATAAAGGCTACGGTTATAGCAATAAGGCTGATTATAACAATAAGCTTCAACATTATGCTTAATGATTCAACACAATTAAGGCGACAATTACTATTCTGAGAGCAACTTTCATCGGCCCTTTCTTAATTTCCAAGCAAACCGCTTCTTACACTTTTCTTTTGTCTGGTTCCAGTCTTTGTTAAGGACTGACCAGATGGCAGGTACTAAATTGGACTTGCTACATTCCAAGCTGCAAACCAATATTTTTCTTGCCTGTTCGGTCACAGTCTTGACTTAATCGGTACGGCGATAAAAATATCGATCAGAATCTTGTGCCTCGTGCTCCGTAACAAGCAAGAGTCTGATTATCTCAAACTCCCTTTCCAAACAACTATCGCACCAGCGTCCTGCAAGAGTTGCCCGACGCCACCACTCTTTTTCACAAGCATAGCACATACACAAAACTCAAGGGTCACAATGTTTGCATAAGACACAAGTAATCTGTTTAACAAGCAGTTTTTGATACTTATTCATGTAAGTCTATTCCGCTTAAGGTGTTTATCTCCTCGTGGTCCGTTTGTTGTCCAGGGGTCTGGTCGAGGGACTGATCCAAGGGCTGGTTTGAAGGGTGGTCAGGGTTTTTGCCAGGTGGTTGTGGGAGGGATTCACGGAAAGGTCGTACGTTCTTTGCCGGGATCCATCTAGGGCCTTTTTCTGTGGAAACACAAGCATAGACTCTGCCCCATGTAACAAGAGGATAGGGTCCTACAACTTTACCTGTTTCTGGGTCGCGGGCCAGTACTGGTGGCTTAATTCGCATTTCGAGTGAAGCATTCATATTAAAATGACGGACTATCGGAGGATTGTCATCCAACAAAGAACAGTTTAAAAAATTAAAAACATATAGAGCTTTCTGTAAGCGTTCCTCGGGGGTGGCGGTTCCTACTCCTTTTTTGTTGTTGTAGTAGACGTTTTAAAGACTGATGAGAGCGTCCAATTAGAGACTGACTTGTAGGGGAATGAGGAATACTAGTGATATGACTAATTCCTTAGGAATCAAAAAATTTTTTAATGGCGGCCGAGATATAAGCAGGGCCGTTGTCTGTCTTAATTTGAAATGGGATGCTTAAAGTGGTAAAGGCACGCATTAGGTGTTTTTGAACATCGCGCGCCTTTTCTCCTGCATGGCAGGAGGCAAATAATGCACCAGAAAAGGTGTCAATTGAAGAGTGAATATATCTTAGGTGGCCAAATTCTGAAAAATGGGTGACATCGGTTTGCCAGAGTTGCAAACTCTGCAAACCCCTAGGGTTAACTCCTCCTGCTACTGAGGGAAAGGAGTGTTTTTGACAATCAGGGCATACAGCAATGATAGTCGTTGTTTGCTGAGTAGTAAGACTAAATTGTCGTTTAAGACCTCCAGCATTTTGGTGGAAAAAGGAATGACTTAATTTGGCTTGTGCTACACGGTCCGGTAACACTTGTACTGGTAATGTAAGCAGATCGGCTTGTCGATTTCCCTCTGCAATAAAACCAGGCAAAGAAGTATGAGACCTAACATGCATAATAAAATAAGGGTGAGGACGTGAGTCGAGGAGGTAAATAAGCTCCTGTAACAAAGAAAATAAGTTAGCATGTGAAACATCACGCAACAAAGATGCCTCGGCTCGCTCAACAATTCCTGTAACATAAGCAGAGTCTGTAACAATATTAAGTGGCATCGACCATTTTCTAAATGCGCGGACAACTGCTGCTAATTCTACTATTTGAGGAGAGCCTGGCACAGTCTCTATATCAGAGTCCCATTGTCCACTGTGGTTATCCCACCAGAGAATAACTGACTTGTGTGATTTTTCGGATCTGTCTGTAAATACAGTTAAGGCTTGCAGAGGTTGGTCACTTCTTTTTGGCTTGGACACCAGACGGAAGTCGGCGCTAAACAGTTTATGAGAAGGTGGGTGAGAAGAAAGCTGACCTGCGTAGCCGGCTACTGCTATACTGAAGGCCTCTGATTGTTGGTGGAGCCACTGCAGATATTCGTTTGCTATAGGCAAATAAATACAAATAAAATCTATTCCTGACAATGTTAATAAACGCCTCCGGGCTCGAATGATTAAAAATGCAAACATTTCATGCTGTGTTACGATAGTCTTTGTGGGCTGATTTGGCAAAAAGACCCATTCAATAATTAACAATGGATCGGATTTCTGAAAATCCCATTGAAATATCAAGGCGTAAGGCTGTCGAGCAGGATTTAAGATGATTAGATAAAAGGGTGACTCAGGAGCGCATCGGTGTGCTTGTCTAAGGGCAATTGCAGTTGCGACTCTTTGCAGAGAGTCAACAGCCTCAGGGCCGAGAGCCCGAGGGGAGTTTGAATTAGTATCTCCTTTAAGCAATTCAAACAAAGGACTTAAGTCTGCATTGGAAATTCCCAACAACGGTCGTACCCAATTAATTGTTCCTAACAACTTTTGCACATCATGCAAGTTTTTTATGTCTGCCTGAATTTGCAGGGGCTGAGGAACTATGGTTTGCGCTCGTATGCGCCAGCCTAGATATTTCCATGGTGCAATTTTTTGAATTTTTTCTGGCGCAATACAGAGACCTGCTGAATTAACAGCAGCTGTGACAAGGGCTACAGCTTCCTCCAGGACCTCGTGATGTTGTGCAGCCATCAGGATATCATTCATATAATGATACAATAAGACACTGGGCATCTTAGTCCTAACAGGACTAAGGACTTTGGCTACATACCATTGGCATATCGTAGGGCTATTTTTCATTCCTTGTGGCAGCACAACCCACTGATATCTTTGCAACGGGGCTTGCATGTTGACACTTGGAACTGAGAAGGCAAATTTAGGAGCATCATCCGGATGCAACGGAATATTAAAAAAGCAATCTTTAAGATCGATAACAGTTAAATGCCAATCTCGAGGGATCATAGTAGGGGATGGGAGCCCTGGTTGTAGGGCCTCCATGTCTTCTATAGCGTTGTTAATTTTTCTAAGGTCATGGAGCAAGCGCCACTTGCCAGATTGTTTTTTAATTACAAAGATAGGTGAATTCCAGGGACTAACAGAGGGTACAATGTGGCCTTTTGACAACTGTTCCATAACTAATTCTTGGAGGGCGCGAAGCTTTTCTAGCAGTAGGGGCCATTGATCAACCCAAACAGGGGTATCGGTTTTCCAGGTTAATTTCAGGGTGTCGTGCGCTTCAATGACCCCACCTAAAATGTGTTTGAATAGACATTCCTCACTGGGACAGCACATCACGCCCCCACAAGATCATAGGAACGGGTAGCACAAAGGGCTTAATGGAGGCTGTATGGCCTTCTGGGCCCTGTATCTGAATTAGCTCCAAGCTTTGGTGACTGGTCCCGGTTCCTCCAATCTCTGCTAATGTTTGAGAGACTTTAGCTAAGGGCCACTGTGGGGGCCATTTGGCCTGAGAGATAACCGTAACATCGGCTCCTGTGTCAATAATTCCACTTAATACCACTTGCTGGCCCCGCGAATAAGGGTACATTGACATATAGGTCGTTTTTGTGAGATAGACTGTACCCATAAAATTTGTGGGTTCCTGGTAGATCCAAAACTCCCTTGCCTCTGTTGAAGGGTAGAGGGACTCATTTCCTTGGGAATCAATATTAATTGTGCAATGCGGCTGCCTTTCGGCACAGTGCAGGGGGGAAACGGGGTCCATGCCATGATTTTAATTTCATCAATACTATCAGAGTCAATAACTCCCGGCAACACAAAAAGTCCTGACAAAGTTGTAGATGATCTTCCTAACAATATCGCTTGCGTTCCAGGGGGCAGAGGCCCCGAAACATTTGTAGATAATAGGTGGACCGAGGAATCGAGTACCGTTACTGTGTGGACGGTTGCCAGGTCCAGTCCGGCGCTCCCGGCCGTTGCTGGACGAAGACTTGAGGCGCTGCTGCCCCCCCCTGAGGGTTTGGGAATGTCTGCTGCGGCATTTGTGTCTGCACGCGTCGCTGCTCCGCGCTCCGTGATCGGTTTCCCTGGATTAATTGACCCTGCAAATCATACTTAGACCGACATTGATTAGCATAATGACGCCCTTTCTTACATCTGGGACAAATTCCCGGAGCTCGAGGTTTAGTACTGCCGTTAGCGGCTAAGCAATTTTTTTTTCAAGTGACCAGGCTTACCGCACCTATAGCAGACACCTGGACCCATTGGGCCGCGCATAGCCGCAAAGGCAGCTGCCATGGCTTCATACTTATGATCCGCAGTACCAATCTTATTACAGGCTTCAACTATTTCAACTAGGGTGGGGTTTTGATTAGGGAGAGATTTCAAAAGTTTTTTTGCAATCTGCATTAGCATTTTCCACAGCCAGTTTTAACAACAAAATTTCTTGAGCTTCCGCATTATCTATCTGACGTTCCAGAGCTTGTTTCAATCTGTCAATAAACTGCATGTAGGGCTCCCGGGGCTCCTGCTGGAGCCCCCCCTCCAATGCGATTCTCACAGAGTATATTGTGTTGGAGTTAACAACAGCTGCGCGAGAGATTTTAAGTCATGTGGAGTCATTACATAAGTATCAAAAACAGAGGATAACAAACTTGCAAAATACGGAGAAGAAAGACCGTGTTCAGTAACGGTACGGCACAATTCTTTTACTACTGGGAAAGATAATGCTTCCTACTGAGCTCCCTATCCTTGATAGATAACAGGGGCCACTATTGTTTTTGCAATCTTCAACTCCCCCTCCTTTAGGGCTTGATGTCTTATGTTAGCCCACACATCATGGGGATCGGGGGGATAAAGCTGTGGTTCCGCGTCAGGGTCCACTGGTCCTGGATCAAAAGGATCGTCCTCTGGGGGATAGCCGGCTGCAGCCGCTTGTGGGGGTGCTAAAACATCGTCGTCACTTGGGCGAATTTTTCCTTGCTCTGGCTCTTTTTTATTCCCTTTCTCTTGTGCTTTTAAAGTCTTAAATATACTCCTCCTCCACGGGAGCATGCGTTGGGCTTCAGCATTCCCCCGAGTCACTGCATCCCACAATTTCACTCTAACATTATCCCATAACTCCCGCGTAAAGATAGTAGAGGCAGTAACAGTGGGAATTTTCACTTGCACCCACTTATGCCTCGAGAGATTTTTCCCATGTTTCTTAAAAAGAGCTTTCATTAGCTCATATACGTCTCTCTCTGGGGAAGACGCTTGATTTCCCATGTTTCCCACAGCTCACCTCTTCGTTCTAGAGGGATTCTTAGGCCGGCTCCTGCTTCCTTTCAGCAGCTCATTTAAAGTTCTGTGGGACTCGCAGCCTGCCACGCAGTTAGGTGGTTGTCGAACCCGGGAATCACGTCGGGGTCACCAATTTGCCGCGATTGAGAGACGGGGAGACAGCTTGATGCAAGCAAGGTTCCGATTTATTGCTCTTAGCGATAGTTTTTTATACAGTCATACTTAGTCGTGTCTTTTACTGATTGGTCTAAACACATAATTACCTTATGCATATTGCAAAAGCTAGGCTCATGATTGGTTAGTCGCCAGGCAAACAGTTATGCTTACTCTTCTCTTTTTCTCTGCTTCTCCCTCATTCTTCTTTATCACAAGCATCCCGTTTTTGTCTAACTGTCCCAACAAGGACATGCTGTCCTTGTTTCTGATTGGTGATTAACAACTTAGGTTAGCTCTTTTGCACTTTTCCAAGGCCTGTGGTCGAGTTCCATCTTGTCCGCTTCTGTCAGGCGCGTTATGCTAGATACATATCTCAAGTCACTTCCTACAGTCGCACACCATGAGAGGGCGATTTGGACTTCAGCCCCAGAACAAAAGAATTCCCATTATAGAATCTCAGCCAACACCTCCAGGAGCCTCTTGTCAGCGACCCACAAACACTGTGTTGCAAAGAAAGCTGACAGCTAATACAAAGTATTATAATATAATATAATAACAAAGTGTTATACTATGTATAATACAAAGTATATGACAGCTAATACAAAGTATCTTCTACTGTCATTACCACCGGTCTGAAACATCTCCAAACCATCACTCACCGATGTCGACGTGGACATCTCTGCCTGACAAGAGACAACTGGCCCCAAAACTGGATCTTAGGGTGTCCTGGCTCTACTGAAGCCAAACCATTTAGAATAAGGATACAAACAAGTTTCAGAGAAAGCAGCATAGTTAGTGAAAGAGGTGAGAAATGTGATGTGTCTCAGCCACCCCTAATTTCACAGGAAGTTTCAAGAGTTTTTGTTTTTTTCTTTTTTAATCACTGCCCAGCACAAGTGAAAAAGCACACACCCACTCTTTTAAGGAGAACGAAAAACCACAAGAGTAGGACTGTCGAGATCTGAGCAGCTCAACCACTGCCACAGCATTTTCTGTCCCTACGAGCAGTCCTGCCCCATTCCGAGGCACTTGGAAAGCGCCCACAAGGACCATCTCACTCACTGCCTTAATCACAACTAGCGGTGGCCTCGGCACCCTGAAGCTGTTTCCGTCACTGCACACATGCAGTTCATACGGCCTTTCTTGATGCAGCCTCCTTCCTCGTGGGACTTCCCACCGAGTACCATGATGGCAGCTCTTCACTGTATGTCCACAAAGCAGCTTCCACCCACTGTCCCCTGCTCACAGCAAGAACAAACAGCCCTGTCCTCTCCCCTGCCTGTCTCCACACTTGCTCAGGAGGGGCTGCTCACACGCCCCTTGCAGCCCGAAAATTCCTAACAAGGCTCATGGCTAGAAGAGAGTTGAGACAATTTAAAACCAGAACCAACCTTTGACTGGCAGCACTGTCTTTCTCAGTTCTTTGTATTTCTTTCTTCCCTGCGGAGTACATATCAAGATTTTCCTGACTCAAAGAAACAAGAAAGGTCAGTCACAAACACACAGAAAAGCAGACACCCACCAACTTGAGGACTGCACAGTAGCACTCTCATGGTCCTGCCTATATGCACAAAATTACATTAAGGCACCATTCGCCTACACAGCGAGCAATTCCAGCTCAAAGTCCAGCAGCACTCACAGCCACATATCCCACACACCCCTCCCCCTCCTCAGGCCCTCTTCTCCTCAGGCCCCTCGGCCCCGCCCCCGGATGGCTGTGACTGACAGCCCAATACCGGCTCCGCTGATTGGCTCAGCCCTGGCCAATGGCACGGCGAGGGAAGACCCCGTGGTGAACCAGTGGAGGAGGGCTCCCTCACAGCTTGCCCGGGCCTCAGGTACCCGTCGGCGGCCTGAGCCTCTCTTCCCCCCAGAAGGGCGCTCCTGGGTAAGATTCGAACACTTCCCCGGGACACTTAGAGATCTCCACAGAGTGGCTTTATAGCTTAGTGCATTTGTAACCGAGCTGCATTACTGACGTCTGTAGTATTCGCACGGGCTTTGCAGACAGTCACTTATTTATTTATTTATTTATTTATATTTTATTTATTTAAGTAAATCTTATTTAACTTTTCCTTTTTTTAGGTTTTGTTTAGGGAAGTCATTGTCCTCACGCCCGCGAGTTCTGCTCCAGGTCAAGCGAAGCCCCATGGAACTGGCCCTAAGGGCGGCGGCGGCCATGGACCAGTGCCCCTTCGGCATCGAGAACGTGGTTCATTTCGAGGTGAATCTCCCTGTTTTTTTCAAAAGCGGGGGTCTGGTTTGTAGTGAGGCTTAAAACCCCGGTTTGTGCCTAAACGTGGGGCTGATTTCAACCTCAGGGGCTGCGACTTCTTCCATCTCCGACTCACAGCCCTGGCTGCGCTGTCACCGCACCGGGCTCAGCGTTCTCTTGTATTTTGGAGGTTTCTTTACAGATTGGCAGCAGCCGGGGATATTTAGCAGCTGTGTATTGGTGGCACAATCTGTGTCATGAAAAGATCTTTGGGGTACAGAGGTGAATAAGTGGGGTTATTTTGTACCTCAAAAATGTTTCTTGTTTCTTTGTACCTGTAAAAAGATGTTCAAATCGATAAGGCTGAAGAAGTCGGTAACAATCATAACACCTCTGTTTTGCAGGAACTTCACTATCATAAAATTACACCCTAGACAGGAATATGTTCTGTTGGTTTGTTTTTTGTTATGAGTCCTTGCAACCTGCTCTCCAGCTGGAAGTGGGAAATGCAAAGGCATTAAAATGACAGATTTGCTATATATGTTGCAAAGGTTTGTATTACTGGCTTTCCCTGAAGCGGGGAAAATACATCCTGTTTAATTGTTGTTTGCATTTGAAATTCTCTGTGAAATGGATTAAGCAGTGTGGGCTTCTTTTTGTGGGTCTGCCCTTGGAAGGAGAGCGCCTTTAGGAAAAGGCTTTTCTGGAGGGGACAGAGAATTTAATTGCTGATGGCTATAAAAGCGCGCCCTGTTTGGGTGGCCTGAAAACAAAACCCGTGAAAATCCATGACTGAAAAATAAGACTTTCTCCTAATGATCAGGGCTGGTGTGTCTACTGATTCGCCCATGAATAACAGCTCGTTCCTTACTCGTGGCTGAGGACCCTTGAATTGTTTCCCAAAGCCTAAGGCAGCGGGAAGGGCTGGGGTTGTCAGATCACTGCAAATCAAATAAAAGAGAGCGGTTTGGAGTTGTCTCGTTCCCTCTGTCTTTTCCCAAGAAAGAGGGGTGGAAGAATGGTAGAATTTGTTACATTGAAGGTCGGTGGTAATCCAAAGCTGCAGAGCGAGCTCGGTGCCCGTGGAAGGGGAACTGCGCTCTCAAGTGGAAATACTTGGTGTCTCGTTGCCTGTGGGACAGAAAGGGACATCAAGAGTCAACCAAACGACTTTCTCACCTTCAGAGATGAGGCTCTGGAGGTCACAGTTAATTAAGGGTAGTTGTGGAAGTGTGCCTTACTGAGCAACGTGCTGCGTCTGGCTCGGGGCCTAAATATCTCCAAAGTTTGGGGTTGGTTTAAGTGCTTTTTGGTTATTAGCTGGATGTCACTCTTCCAAGCGCCTCTTGCCCTCTCCGGAGGGGTTTGCTGCTGCCTCCTGCGTTGGGCCGAGGGGACCGGCAGCCCTCAGGACAGGGACTTTCTCAGGTGCGGAGGTTAAACCCTGTCGGTGCTGCTTAAAAACTGCTCTGGTGTTACTGTGGCGGTCACGATGTGAAATCTGTTGGCTTAGGGGAGCCTAAGATTTGCATTCCTCGTAACTGCGGGGGATTTTGGGGAGCCTGGGTGGTACAATCCCCTTCCTGCTCCCAGATTCCTGTCACTGAGCCGGCAGCGGGTGATTGGAAGAACTGATGCCCGCAGCGGCTGAGGGTCGGCATGATCCCGTCATTGCCGGAGCTCGTGAGTCGAGGAATGGGAGCGTGGCCCGTTTCCATCATGGCTTGTGAGAGAAATAATGCGGTTTGATATAGTTGCGGTGTGGAAATGGCGATTCCTCTTTACACGTGTGCTTACAGGGTGCACGCAGGTGTTTCTTAATGCCTGCGAAGCTTTATGAGATTGGTTAATGAGCGTTGCTTTGCTGTGCAAGTGCAAAGTGTTATTTTCATGGAGAAACCAACTCAGATGTTCCCTTTATTTTTCTTTTCTTAAAGGCAGAATGACTATTTTAAAGCTTTCCTTGCAGGCAGAATAACATCTGCTTTTGAGGATTGTTTCTTTCCCTGCAGGGTGGAAAAATCTACAGCCTCGCTAAGGCCGCAGAGGAAGAAAACTCATCAGTTTTCAAGAGCAAACTGCAGTTTGGAGGGGGGTGGAGGTCTGCCAGAGCGCCTTTTAGCCCCTCGTCGGGCACATTTCTTTTCCCTCGGGGCTGAGATTTAACATAGCCTTTTCATTTGGCTGGGTTTTGGTTGTATGAATTAATGGGTGTTTCAATGAGAACCACAAGACCTAATTTCTGAGTCTCCCTCCTAAGAATTGTTGAGGGACGGAAGCGGGACAGGGAGGTTACCCGAGTGAAATGCTGAAGGCTTTTAAGGATGGAATGAGGAATGGCGGGGCTTGTTCTGGTCACACACTATGACAGTAAAAGGCCACAAGTTCCCCGTGGAGGTAAAGAACCGACAATTTGAGAGAGCGTTAAGGGATTTGCCTCATCGAAAGGTGTCCTGGTTTGAGAGACACAGGACTAATTTCTCTTCTAATGCTTGGGAAAACTGCACTTTCAGAAGACTCCAGTGTCTGAATTTGTGACAATATTTACTTTACAGCCAGCTATGGTGTGTGGGTCTCAAGGTCTCAGCGTTTTCGAGCTAGCCAGGTGCAGGGATGAGGAGGAACGAGACCTGGGCACTTGACCCAAGCTGGCCAACAGGATTATTTCATACCATCAACGTCACACTCATTATAAATTAGAAAGTTTGCTGCGAAGTGCTCTCTCTCTCTCCCTTGATGGCTGCCATCCTGAGAACTTCGTGCCCTGGTGCCGGAGCCCTGAGGCCTTCCCTTCCTCCTGAAGCCGTAGCACTCGCAGTGTCCCACATTAGCTGTCCACTGCTGGGAGTGCACAGCTTCCTACTGATAGAATTGGCTGAGTATAATCTTTGCATATTCTGTACTGGTGTCGGGATCAATATCAGTTCTTTAGTGCTGTTAATGTTAATTATCTAATCTTATTCTATTAAATCTGTTTATACTTCAGCTCTCGGGTTTTCTTGTTTTTCCCGATTTCCCTTTCCCAGGTGGGGAGGGGTCATTGGGTGATAGAATGATTGTCTAAATGACAACAAATTGTTATGGGTCTCTCAAACCATAACAAATTTGGCGCCCAACGTGGTATTGTAACAAGTTTGGCACTCAGTGTGATATTTTGCGCTTAATTTAAATAGTGCTGTGAGAACTATAAGTTTTAATTGGAGAGTTCTGAAGGGTTGAAGTTTTAAACAGATTTGATTGGATTCATTAAAAAGTCACTATGACTCTTTTGGAATGGTTTCAAAGGAACCTGGTCAGAGTTCTCCGCTATCTTTGTATAAACTTAGGTCAGGAGCTATCAGAGCTGTGGGGGAGGTCATTGCTGTTTCTCTCTCCTTTAAGGCAGCTTATCGTTTCTCAGTTTGGATTTAAAAACATTGCCTTGTTATTTTGTGTGGCGGTATTTTGCTACGTTATCGGGTCGTTTGTAATCTTTCCGTTATTTGTCACCTATGTAATGACATCTCGAGAATCACAGCGGTCAGACCCACCTCTGGACGGTGGGAGTCCTTTGCTGACCATTGTGCATAATTATACCTTGGGTTATGTTACAGGCCATTTAGCAAAGGAGCGGATGTCTCTTGAGAATTTGTAGGTACTGATGTCATCAATAGTAACATTTTTTGAGAGTTTGGAATACCCTTGGAATATTTTGATTGTTGTGCTTGGGTTGTTAAGTTTTGAGGGTTTGATCTGTTTTATTGTCTGGATCTGCAGTAGAGGGAAACGTCCGGCAGAGACCGCGCCGGCTCCTACCGGCCACAGCTGCCGCCGGCCTCTATGGCAGGCAGTGATCCCATCCAGACTCTGCAGGCTGAGATCCTGCTGGCTCCTACGACAGTCCCCACCGACCCCCCCTGCTGTACACCGTACTGGCACAGACCCCGCCAGCCCCCCCGACGGACATCGCGCCTGCACGGCCCCCGCGACATACCTCATCCCTGCGCAGCCCCTGCTGGCCCTGTGACAGACACTGATCCCATCCAGACCCCACCGCCTCCCACGACAGCACCCGCAGCTGCAACAAGGACCAGACCTACTCTGACCGTGGTGATGGCTGATGCAGCTGAGCTACAGACACAGTCGGTGCCGGTATCAGTCAACCCTGTACATTAGAGGAAACGTGCAGTAGGGCCAGACAGCAATGGGCAACCAGGGACATCATACAACGAAGTGACAGAGGAGACTACTCGATCATTAACCCTTAGTGAGGTGCATGACATACGTAAGGATTATGGCCGTCAGGAAGGCGAGCAAGTGATTCCTTGGCTACTCCGATGCTGGGATACTAGAGCTGATAGTTTGAACTGACATGGTAGAGAAGCCAAGCGGCTGGGACCATTAGCTAGAGATTCGGGTATTGACAGGGCTCTTGGAGGACCGCCAGAATCCCTCACCCTCTGGAGGCGACTCCTGTTAAGTGTGAGGAGCAGGTATCCCTATAGGGACGATATCCCATACCGCCCATCCAAGTGGACAACTATTGAGAGAGGTGTTCAGAATCTGAGGGAAATAGCTGTGAGAGAGATGATTTTTACTGATTTGGACAACCTGCAGGCATCATTAAATCCAGATGGACTCAAAATTACTGGACCCATTTGGCGCAAGTGGGTACTGAGTGCACCGGCAGCATACGCTCATGTATTGGCATTCTTTCGTTGGAAAGAGGATGAGGCACTGACGGTGGGTGATGTGGATAATGACATGCAGCATTATGCACATAATCTTTTTTCTACCCCACAGGATGGTGTCTCAGCATTGGACAGGTTACGTGACTGGGCCGGTGTTTCAGCGTTGGACAAGTCGTGTGACCAGGCTGGTGTCTCAGTTAAGGAAAAACGTTTTCCTAAAAGAACTGTTCAAGAGAAACGATGCACACCGCGACGTGTTCTGTGGGCTACTTTGCGTGATTGGGGGGAAAACATGAAGCAGTGGGATGGAAAACCTACTTCAGCATTACAGACACGCGTACGTGACTTGCGGAGTAAAACACCCCCAAGGAGGGATTCTTTCAGAAGACATGCTGCTCCAGTTTCCAGTGGACAGTCCCCCAGACAGCACAGATGGGCTTCGGAACCTGATTTACGACATGTGGATGTCAGGGATGGCACTGAGGGACCCTCTAGTCGAAAGTAGAGGTGTCCTGCCTCCGGCCAGGAGGAGGAGGGGGATAATCGAGTTTATTGGACTGTGTGGATTCGATGGCCTGGCACATCAGAACCACAAAAGTATAGGGCCTTGGTGGACACTGGTGCACAGTGCACCATAATGCCGTCAAATCATAGAGGGGCAGAACCCATCACGATTGTTGGAGTGATGGGGGGATCTCAAGAGCTGACTGTATTGGAGGCCGAAGTGAGCCTAACTGGGAATAAATGGGAAGAGTTCCCCATTGTGACTGGTCCAGGTGCTCCATGCATTCTTGGCATTGATTACTTCAGGAGAGGGTATTTTAAGGACCCGAGGGGGTACTGGTGGGCGTTTGGTGTAGCGGCGGTGGAGATGGAGGAAGTTATCCAACTGTCTACTTTGCCTGGGCTGTCAGAGGACCCTTCTATTGTGGGGTTATTGAGGGTTGAGGAACAAAAGGTGCCCGTTGCTATTACAACGGTGCATAGGCGACAATATCGCACTAATCGAGATTCTTTGCTCCCTATCCAGAAGTTGATCCGTCAGCTGGAAAGCCAAGGGGGGATCAGTAGGACTCGTTCACCCTTTAACAGTCCCATATGGCCAGTGCGAAAGCCTAATGGGGAATGGAGACTGACGGTAGACTATCGTGGCCTGAATGAAGTCACACCACCATTGAGTGCTGCCGTCCCAGATATGTTAGAACTTCATTATGAGCTGGAGTCAAAGGAAGCTGAGTGGTATGCTACAATGGACATTGCTAATGCCTTTTTCTCTATTCCTTTAGCGGCAGAGTGCAGGCCAGTTTGCTTTCACCTGGAGGGGCGTACAGTACACCTGGAATCAACTGCCCCAGGGGTGGAAACACAGCCCTACTGTTTGCCATGGACTGCACTGGACTTCCAGACTGCACTGGAGAAGGGTGGAGCTCCAGAACACCTGCAATACATTGACGACATCATTGTATGGGGTAATACAGCAGAAGAAGTTTTTGAGAAAGGGGAGAAGGTCATCCAAATCCTTCTGGAAGCTGGTTTTGCCATCAAACGAGGTAAGGTCAAGGGGCCTGCGCGAGAAATCCAGTTTTTAGGAATTAAGTGGCAAGACGGGCGTCGTCAGATCCCAATGGACGTGATTAATAAAATAACAGCTATGTCACCACCTACTAACAAAAAGGAAACACAAACCTTCTTAGGCGTTGTGGGTTTCTGGAGAATGCATATTCCTGGTTACAGTCAGATTGTGAGCCCTCTCTATGAAGTGACGAGGAAGAAGAATGATTTTAAATGGGGCCCTGAGCAGCAATCAGCCTTTGAACAAATTAAACGGGAAATTGTCCATGCAGTAGCCCTTGGGCCAGTTCGGACTGGACCAGATGTAAAAAATGTGCTCTACACTGCAGCGGGGGAGAACGGCCCTACCTGGAGTCTCTGGCAAAGGGCACCTGGAGAGACTCGAGGCCGACCCCGTGGGTTTTGGAGCCGAGCATATAGAGGATCCGAGGCTCGGTATACCACTACTGAGAAAGAGATATTGGCAGCATATGAAGGAGTTGGAGCTGCTTCGGAGGTAATTGGTACTGAAGCACAGCTCCTCCCGGCGCCTCGGTTGCCAGTGTTGAACTGGATGTTTAAAGGGAAGGCTCCTTCCACACATCACGCCACTGATGCGACGTGGAGTAAATGGATCGCACTAATTACTCAGCGAGCTCGAATAGGGAACCCTAATCGTCCAGGAATTTTGGAGGTGATCACGGATTGGCCGCAAGGCACAGATTTTGGCGGGTCCCCAGAGGAGAGGGTGGTGCGTGCTGAGGAAGCCCCACCATATAATCAATTATCAGCAAATGAAAGGCAATATGCGCTATTCACAGATGGATCTTGTCGTATTGTAGGAAACCAGTGAAGGTGGAAAGCTGCTGTATGGAGTCCCACTCGACGAGTTGCAGAAGCGGCTGAGGGAGTGGGTGAGTCGAGTCAGTTTGCAGAAGTGAAAGCCATCCAGTTGGCTTTAAATATTGCCGAGCGAGAAATTGGCCAGTGCTTTATCTTTATACTGACTCATGGATGGTGGCACATGCCTTGTGGGGATGGTTAAAGGAGTGGAAAAAGAGTAACTGGCAGCGCAGAGGTAAACCCATTTGGGCTGCTGATTTGTGGCAAGATACTGCTGCCCGATTAGAAAAGTTGTCTGTTAAGGTACGCCATGTAGATGCCCATGTACCCAAGAGTCGGGCCACTGAGGAACAACAAATCAACCAGCAGGTGGATCAGGCTGCTAAAATTAAAGTGTCCCAAGTAGACTTGGATTGGCAACGTAATAGTGAATTGTTTTTAGCTCAGTGGGCCCATGACACTTCAGGTCATCAAGGAAGAGATGCGACATACAGATGGGCTCGTGACCGAGGGGTGGATTTGACTATGGATAATATATCACAGGTTATTTATGAATGTGAAACATGTGCTGAAATTAAGCAAGCTAAACGGTCAAAACCTTTATGGTACGGGGAACAGTGGCTGAAATATAAGTATGGAGAGGCCTGGCAAAGTGACTATATTTCCCTTCCACGAACCCGCCAGGGCAAGTGCTATGTGCTTACAATGGTGGAAGCAACCACCGGATGGCTGGAAACTTATGCTGTGTCTCATGCCACTGCCCGTAGCACTATTTTAGGCCTGGAAAGACAAATGTTGTGGCGACATGGTACTCCAGAGAGAATTGAGTCGGACAAAGTGAGTTCGGGACTCACTTCCGAAATAATCTCATAGATGCCTGGGCTAAAGAACATGGTATTGAATGGATATATCATATCCCCTACCACGCACCAGCTGCTGGGAAGGTCGAACGATGCAATGGATTACTGGAGACTACCTTGAAAGCAATGACTGCTGGAACATTTAAAAAGTGGGATGAGCATTTACCGAAAGCCACCTGGTTAGTCAACACCAGGGGAACTGTCAGCCGAGCTGGTCCGGCTCAGTCAGAGCTTTTACCTACTGTAGAAGGGGACAAGGTCCCTGTGGTGCATGTAAAGAATATGTTGGGGAAAACAGTCTGGGTTACCCCGGCCTCAGGTAAAGGCAGGCCCACTCGTGGGGTTGCTTTTGCTGAAGGACCGGGGCATACCTGGTGGGTGATGCAGGAAAATGGAGAAGTTCGATGTACACCGTTAGGAGATTTGATTTGGGGCGAGAATCCTTAATTTTAAAATGTGTGGTGTTAATTGTCACATAACACTAACAGTGTTCAATAAGTGTTTTTCAGGATAACATGGTGGTAATGAAACCGGAGCCAACTCCATCGAATGGCGTCCAGCGACAGGGAACATGCTAGCCGTGAGCACAACACGTTATATTGCTGCACCCAACTCTACACGTCTGTTGTCCTGTATGGAGGCCTGGTCCCGATCTGACAACTGAGACAATGCCACATCACTGGTTCTTACCCTAAAAGACTATTATGATAGATGGAACTCCTAGTTTTCAACTAAAAAACTTAATAGACCTTTTAGAGGAATAGTTTATAGCTTTAGAGGATTATATATTTGTGTGTATATATATGAGAGGACTAATACAACAGTAATTTGAGTGTGTCATATATATGGTATGAAATAAGGGGTGGAATGTCCTGGTTTGAGAGACACAGGACTAATTTCTCTTCTAATGCTTGGGAAAACTGCACTTTCAGAAGACTCCAGTGTCTGAATTTGTGAAAATATTTACTTTACAGCCAGCTATGGTGTGTGGGTCTCAAGGTCTCAGTGTTTTCGAGCTCGCCAGGTGCAGGGATGAGGAGGAGCGAGACCCGGGCACTTGACCCAAGCTGGCCAACAGGATTATTTCATACCATCAACGTCACACTCATTATAAATTAGAAAGTTTGCTGCGAAGTGCTCTCTCTCTCTCCCCTGATGGCTGCCATCCTGAGAACTTCGTGCCCTGGTGCCGGAGCCCTGAGGCCTTCCCTTCCTCCTGAAGCCGTAGCACTCGCAGTGTCCCACATTAGCTGTCCACTGCTGGGAGTGCACAGCTTCCTACTGATAGAATTGGCTGAGTATAATCTTTGCATATTCTGTATTGGTGTCGGGATCAATATCAGTTCTTTAGTGCTGTTAATGTTAATTATCTAATCTTATTCTATTAAATCTGTTTATACTTCAGCTCTCGGGTTTTCTTGTTTTTCCCGATTTCCCTTTCCCAGGTGGGGAGGGTTCATCGGGTGATAGAATGATTGTCTAAATGACAACAAATTGTTATGGGTCTCTCAAATCATAACACTCCTGAAGACACCATTGCAAACTGAAATTAACATCACCGTGCACCAGTTATTCTTTATGTTGTCTCTATTTTTTCAGTCTTTCCCTGTCTGTTTTGTGCTGGGGTTGTGTCTTTCCGGTGGCCAGAAATGGCCTTGTCATTACAATTCTCAGAGAAGGACTGCCAGTGTAACGTGCTCTTGTTGTTGTTTCCCCAGCATCATCTTTTTGCCACTCCAGCATCTTTTTGGTGGAAAGAACTGACCTGGAAGCACTGATTGTTGTGGAAAGGTAAACTTGTAGTGTGACTGTTTGGTGGTATTGTTTCTTGTGTAACTCTGCTTTTCACATGGCTTGTCTCAGCTAGTGAATGCTTTAAGTGAAATGCTACTTTGTTTATGTTTCCAAATTGATGTACTGAAGGTGTTGGGTTGGAATGTGTTTTTCTGCACAACCTAGAGTTTTGGGGAAAAGAGCAACAAGCTTTAAGATTTTGATCCTTGCGTGTCACAAAGTGGCAATGTGACTTTGAAAAACTGTTCTATGGGATTCTAATAAAAGAAGCAGCAACTTGGAACTTGGTGTTATTTTAATCAGTCTTTAATCAGTCTTACCCCGGCAGAAAACACTCATTCCCTCCAAGAAGCAGCAGAGGTTTCTAGTATGAGCCGGGCCTCTGCTTCCCAGCATGAAAAAAGTCAAGATTGGTGAAGATACGGCGGCCTTGTGGAAGGAAAGGGAAAGGTACTGGAAGCAGAGGAGCCGCAGCAAGGCAGCGGGGCTGCGTCTGGGGGCCTCTTCCCGCTCTTGCCCTCGGCATCCCGTCGGGGCGGGAAGAGGCGGACGCCTCCAGCGGCGCCTGTGCTGTCGGCACCGGTGACTCGGGGCCCGATGCTCCTGGCTGCCGCCGTCAGTGCCACCGGCCCCGAGCTCGCTGGCGGGAGCAGTCGGGGCGGGAAAAGGCTTCTGCGTTGCTCCTCTTGCGCAGACGTGGCTGTGCTACTTACCCGCCCCGACGGGGGCTCCCCCGGCCGGGGGCTGCCCCTCCTGCCGCTGCCTGTGGCGCTGCGCTGCGCTGCGCTGCGGGGGCTGCTCTGGGCGGCCCCTCGGGCTCCTTTCGCTCCGCATCGGGCAACCTGCGGCGCTCGGTGACTCCCGGGCGCAGCCCCACAGGGCTCTGCCCGCCCCGCGGTGGCCCCACCGCCCTCCCAGCGGGGGAGAGGGCGGGTACGGACGGGACGGTGTGTGCGGCACAGAGCCCGTGCGGCGGGGCCCGGGGCAGGCAGGAGGGTCCGGCCGTGCCCCCCGCCGGCTGCCCCGCCAAAGGGGGATGGCCGCCGGGACGGAGCTGGCCCCAGCCCAGCCCCGACGCCCGGACAGCGGGGACCCGAGGGACACCGAGCGGCTGCCCCGGACCGGCCGGGACCTCGGGGCAGCGCAGGAGGGGAGCGCCCCGCGGCCGCCTCCCGGGGCGGCTCGGCCCCGCCGCCGCGCTCGGGGACGGCCCTGACCGGCCGAGAGGGGCCGCGAGATGACGAGCCGATCCGAGCGGAGCCGAGCGGCAGCCGGTACCTCTCGCCTCAGCCGCTGGCGAGACCTGGGCGTTGCCCGGGCAACGGCGGGAGGCTCAAACGCGCCGCAGCGGAGGGAGCGGCCGGTGGCCGAGGGAGCCGCTCCGGGGCCGGCCCGCTCCGCGGCGGAGAGCAGCGCAGCGTGAGGGGGGAGCAGGGGGACGGTGCGCTCGGCCTGGCGGCAGAGCCGGGGGGGAAGGAGAAAGGCTGAGGAGCAGTCGGGAGCGTGAGCGAGAGAGAGAGGGGCCGCTGGAGCCACGCTCTGCCCTCCCGGAGACGGGGACGGGAACAGAGGACCGGATCTGCCGGTGACATGCGGAAAGGAAACTCCAGAGACTCCACAACCCGGAAGGTTGTAAAGTGGGTATATTTATTCAGCGCTGGGCAGCACGGGGGGGTCGCCCCACCACAATCGTGCGCGCCCAATGCAGCGGCTTTCTCAAATATATATAGTTCTTAATTACATAATCATAAGATTTCCCAATACGCCTATACATATGCATAACCTGTCCCCACTTCGTATTAAAATTAGCTCTAAGAAGTCATTTCCATAAACTCCTCCCAACTGCGCTTGCGCAATGCCTCCTGGTGGTGGCCGCTGAGGGTGGTGACCATGAAGGCTGATGATTCCTCTTCATCAACGCAAGTAACTCTTTGTCCTTGCGCAGACTCAGTTCTTCTTTGGTCTTTGTCCAGACTGCAGGGTTGGTTTCAGCTGCTTTTCAAGGCCTTCTCTTATTCGTTATCAGGAGCTGTCCTTGGCAATCTCAAGACTTCTTGCTTCGTCCATGTTTATCAGGCCTGTCCTTTAGGTTATGAATCACTGCTAGTCAATCAGTGCACAATGTGTTATTGTCTCTATCACATACCCCTGACTCACCGGGCAGACCGTCCTCTTGGGGAAGTCTGCTGCCCCCCTGGGCCCGGGTTAAGGACGTCACTAGGAAACTTCCCGGCCTGGTACGGCCCTCGGACTATTGCCCAGCGCTGCTCTTCCCTGTGGGTGGCCACGAAGCCGCAATGCGTAGTCTGAAGGAGATCCGGAGAGACTTCAGGGCCTTGGGATGGGTGGTAAGGGAATCTGGAGCGCCGGCTATTTTTCCTCTCTCCTTCCAGTTATGCGCAGCGACACTGGAAGGAACAGATGGACCTGGTCTCTTAATACATGGCTCCGTGGCTGCTGTCACCACCACAATTTTGTTGGGTGGGGTTTTTTGGGTTTTTTTGGGGGGGGTTGGGTTTTTTTTGTTTGTTTGTTTGTTTGTTTTTTTCACAAATAGGGTGGCCTCCATGGTGCCAGGCCTGCTGGGGTCAGATGGGATTGAGCTTTCTGAAAGGGGGAAGAGGGTCTTTGCTCAGGAGCCAGTGGGGCTCATTGGCAGAGCTTTAAACTAGACTTGAAGGGGTCAGGGATAGGATCAGGCTTGAAGGGGTCAGGGATAGGATCAGGCTTGAAAGGGTCAGGGATAGGATCAGCCTTGCCTGTGACAAGCTGCGGGAACATGCTAAGGTCAGGGGGACGGGGCGCCAGCGAGGACCCTCAGCCTGTTGGTCTGAGACGTGCTGGGTGCAGCACACTCGGAGTCTTATGGAGATGAGCCAGGGGCTTCTGACGGAACAGAAGCCAACAGGGAAACATCAGTGAAATCACAGTGTCATAGAATCATTTGGGTTGGAAGGGACCTTTAGAGGTTGTTGAGTCCAACCCCCTGCAATAAGCAGGGATGGGGCATCTGGGAAGATTATGTTTTTTGATGATGAGGGTGGGGAGACACTGGCCCAGGTTGCCCAAAGAGGTGGGAGATGGCCCATACCTGGAAACATTCCAGGTCAGGTTGGATGGGGCTCTGAGCAACCAGATCCAATTGAAGACGACCCAGATCATTCTATGATTAATTACCGCTTGGAAGAAACATACAAAGGAAAACTGAGTTAGAATCAAGTTAGGCTGATTCACACGGGGACTGGAGACGCAAAGAGTAAGGAAGACCCTCCCATTGAGTCACGAGGTTCAGAGTGGATCCCCTTGCCTTCTAAACTCCTTATGGAACCCAGGTCTCACACCTGGAGAACAGCTTATGTCTAACGGAATTATCTATACAATGTTTGCAATAATATTGAGTAGCTGCATGGATTAGTAATGTCTCATTAGTACTAATTCAGCACGCTCTCAGTCACTTACTGAGGATCTGCCGCAGCTAAGGCATCTCTCCGCCGTGGGTGAGGAAGGCTCTCAGTCTCAGGTAAGGAATCTCTAACCTTGAGAGTCGCCCCTGCCCACGGGGAGAGTCGCCTGGCGTGCAGTCCAGCTGCCATTCAGGGAGAGGTCAAATTGGGCTCCTCCTGACGGTGATATTTATCGAGGGGAGTAGTTGGCTGCTAGGCGATAGCACAGGCGAGAGAGATGTCTTTTGTTTAGCTCGGGTATCTCGTTCTGTACTTTGGTTATCTTGCATTTTTAGGGTTTGAAACCACCTTTAGTTCTTAAAGCAAGCAAACAAATAAACTTCTCCTGTACAACAGAATTTTACATTGTGTAACAGTTCTTTGGTTCCTTTTCCTTTCAGAATTCCTCCAAAGAAAAGGAGTGTGACTTTAGTCCAGCATCCCTCAGCGTGGGCTGTATCCAAGTGAGATTCAGTAAGTAAAGAATTCCTGGATTGTTTCATTCAGTTCGGTCATATTAGACTGCTTGCCCTCACTATCCCTCGGCAGCACTTTCACAGCCCGACCAACACTGGGGCTCTGCGCTTTCCTTGCACCGTAACGCTCCCAACACTCTCTCCCACACTCGACAGAGCCCCGCTCCAAAATGGAAAACATCCAGCGACTGCTCCTACACAAAAGGAGCAAGGATGGAAAGCTGTTCCTGCCTTCACCATCCCGTAGCAGCGCTCTGACAGGCAGCTAATGGCAGCGTGGGCTGAGGCTGAGGTCCCCAGCAGCACGGGTGGCCCAGAGGAGAGAGGTGTCTGTTGCGGATGGAGTGATGCACTTCACTCGTAGAGAGAAGCAGCGACACGTTTATTGATACAAAACAGGGATTTAACAAAGTTTGAGAGTAAATGCGACAGTGCTTTAGCAGGATTCGATGGCAAGGTACACTTGGTTATTTCCTGCATGGAGGACAGGGTCAGGCAGAACTGCCAGGGAGACCCTCCTGTTGGGCTGAGGTTCGGAAAGGAGCCCCTTGCTTTCTAACCTCCTTCTCAGAGAGGAGTCTGGGTGCGGCTGGATCCAATCCTGGTCCCAGACTGGGTCAACGGTTTATGTCTAAGGGATTATATATGTGCAATCAATCCTTTCTATCACTTAGCTAAGATTTCACAGTTTCGCGTGCTATTAATCACTGACCGAGGATCTGTTGCGGCAAAGAATCTGTGAAGCTCGAGGAGTAACCTTGAGAGGCGTCCCCGCTCATGGGGAGATCCTGGCGTGCAGGGGAGCTCAAAGGGCTCTTGGGCTGTTCACTATTGATGTGGGTGAGATGATTGACCTATAGTCATATCTGCATATTGGCCACAGTACCAGCACTGCTCAAGTTAGCCCTTGGCTACTGTGGTGTTATGTGTTTCCCCGAAACCACATCGAGCCGGGGGCAGCCATCACATGTACACGTGCCCATTGTGACCACCACAGGTGTTAGTGCTTGGGCAGGGTCACGGGAGATAAAGGTCAGGTTGGAAGGTGGGGAGGGGGAGCACACCATCACAGTGTCAAGGGAGTGATGTTGGTGCAATGCCGTTCCCTCCTCGACATATCTTTTCCAGCCACGTGTCCCTGGAGCTGTGGGATTCTCATACAGAACGCACACCCTAACCTAACGCTAATGGGAGGGTTGGATGGATCCAGGAACAGAGACCTATTGGCAAAACAGAAGGAAGCTTCCTTGGAGGAGTCTTGGTAGCTACCTGTGATATCAGGTCCCTTAACTAGAGATCAAAAGTCTCTGGGAGATGCCTGGAAGGAGCCATGGGTTTATTGCGGGGTAAAAAGCTTTGCCTAAAAGAGAAAAAACATGATAGGTTACTTCACAGTGAGAAAAAACCATCACAGTTATCTCCCTTTGGAGAGTCTGGAGGTCCTACCAGGGATCTGAGGTCCCTAAAATACATGACAAAAGACAACAACAGAAGCCTGGAAGGAGTCTCGGGTGAAACCCAGAGGATGGAACATTGTCCAAGGAGAAAAATCATCTCAGGTATCTTCCCTGGAGGGGTCTGGGGTTGCTACCCGGGATCAGAGGACCGCAAACCACCAGAATAAAGACTCAGGGACATACCTGCAAGGAGTCTCGGATGCATCCCAGAGGATGGAGCATTGTCCAAGGAGAAAAATCATCTTGGGTATCTTCCCTGGAGGAGTCTGGGGTTGCTACCCAGGAACACAGGGCCCTAAAGCATTCGAGAAAACTTTGCGGGACACGCCTGGGAGGAGTTCTGGGTAGATCCCGCAGGATGGACCACTGTCAAGAGAGAAAAATCATCTTGGGTATCTTCCCTTGAGGAGTCTGGGGTTGCTACCCGGGATCACAGGGCCCTAAACCCCATGAAGAAAGCACTCAGGAAGAGAGCTGGGAGGAGTCTCGGGTGCATCCCGCAGGATGGACAATAGTCCAAGGAGAAAAATCAACTTGGGAATCTTCCACGGAGGAGTCTGGGATTGCTACCCGGGACGACAGGGCCCCAAAACACCGGAATAAAGACTCAGGAACATACCTGCAAGGAGTCTCGGATGCTTCCCGGAGGAAGGAGCTTTGTCCATAGAGAATAATCATCTCGGGTATCTTCCCTGGAGGAGTCTGGGGTTGCTACCTGGGCTGACAGAACCCTAAACCGCGAGAAAAAAGACTCAGGGACATAGCTGCGACAAGTCTCGGATGCATCCCAGAGGATGGAGCTTTGTCCAAGGAGAAAAATCATCTCGGGTATCTTCCCTGGAGGAGTCTGGGGTTGCTACCCGGGATCACAGGGCCCCAAAACACCGGAATAAACGCTCAGGGACATACCTGCATAGAGTCTCGGATGCTTCCCAGAGGATGGAGCATTGTCCAAGGAGAAAAATCATCTCGGGTATCTTCCCTGGAGGAGTCTGGGGTTGCTACCAGGTATTACAGGGACCGAAACCACAGGAAAAATGTCTGCGGGAGACGCCTGGGATGAATCTCAGATGCATCCCAGAAGATGGAGCATTGTCCAAGGAGAAAAATCATCTCGGGTATCTTCCCTGGAGGAGTCTGGAGTTGCTACCCGGGATCACAGGGCCCCAAAAAACCCGGAATAAACACTAAGGGACATACCTGCAAGGAGTCTCGGATGCATCCCAGAGGATGGAGCATTGTCCAAGGAAAAAAATCATGTCGGGTATCTTCCCTGGAGGAGTCTGGGGTTGCTACCCGGGCTTACAAGGACCCAAACCACAGGAAAAATGTCTGCGGGAGACGCCTGGGAGGAATCTCAGATGCATCCCAGAAGATGGAGCATTGTCCAAGGAGAAAAAATCATCCCGGGTATCTTTCCTGGAGGAATCTGGGGTTGCGATCTGGGATTACATGGACCCAAACCACTGGAAAAATGTCTGCGGGAGACGCCTGGGAGCAATCTCAGATGCATCCCAGAAGATGGAGCATTGTCCAAGGAGAAAAATCATCTCGGGCATCTTCCCTGGAGGAGTCTGGGGTTGCTACCCGGGATCACAGGGTCCCAAAACACCGGAATAAACACTCAGGGACATACCTGCAAGGAGTCTCGGATGCTTCCCAGAGGATGGAGCATTGTCCAAGGAGAAAAATCATCTCGGGTATCTTCCCTGGAGGAGTCTGGGGTTGCTACCCGGGATTACAGGGACCCAAACCACAGGAAAAATGTCTGCGGGAGACGCCTGGGAGGAATCTCAGATGCATCCCAGAAGATGGAGCATTGTCCAAGGAGAAAAATAATCTCGGGTATCTTCCCTGGAGGAGTCTGGGGTTGCTACCCGGGATTACAGGGACCCAAACCACAGGAAAAATGTCTGTGGGAGACGCCTGGGAGGAATCTCAGATGCATCACAGAAGATGGAGCATTGTCCAAGGAGAAAAAATCATCCCGGGTATCTTTCCTGGAGGAATCTGGGGTTGCGATCTGGGATTACATGGACCCAAACCACTGGAAAAATGTCTGCGGGAGACGTCTGGGAGGAATCTCAGATGCATCCCAGAAGATGGAGCATTGTCCAAGGAGAAAAATCATCTCGGGCATCTTCCCTGGAGGAGTCTGGGGTTGCTACCCGGGATCACAGGGTCCCAAAACACCGGAATAAACACTCAGGGACATACCTGCAAGGAGTCTCGGATGCTTCCCAGAGGATGGAGCATTGTCCAAGCAGAAAAATCATCTCGGGCATCTTCCCTCGAGGAGTCTGGGGTTGCTACCCGGGATTACAGGGACCCAAACCACAGGAAAAATGTCTGCGGGAGACGCCTGGGATGAATCTCAGATGCATCCCAGAAGATGGAGCATTGTCCAAGGAGAAAAATCATCTCGGGTATCTTCCCTGGAGGAGTCTGGAGTTGCTACCCGGGATCACAGGGCCCCAAAAAACCCGGAATAAACACTAAGGGACATACCTGCAAGGAGTCTCGGATGCATCCCAGAGGATGGAGCATTGTCCAAGGAAAAAAATCATGTCGGGTATCTTCCCTGGAGGAGTCTGGGGTTGCTACCCGGGCTTACAAGGACCCAAACCACAGGAAAAATGTCTGCGGGAGACGCCTGGGAGGAATCTCAGATGCATCCCAGAAGATGGAGCATTGTCCAAGGAGAAAAAATCATCCCGGGTATCTTTCCTGGAGGAATCTGGGGTTGCGATCTGGGATTACATGGACCCAAACCACTGGAAAAATGTCTGCGGGAGACGCCTGGGAGCAATCTCAGATGCATCCCAGAAGATGGAGCATTGTCCAAGGAGAAAAATCATCTCGGGCATCTTCCCTGGAGGAGTCTGGGGTTGCTACCCGGGATCACAGGGTCCCAAAACACCGGAATAAACACTCAGGGACATACCTGCAAGGAGTCTCGGATGCTTCCCAGAGGATGGAGCATTGTCCAAGCAGAAAAATCATCTCGGGTATCTTCCCTGGAGGAGTCTGGGGTTGCTACCCGGGATTACAGGGACCCAAACCACAGGAAAAATGTCTGCGGGAGACGCCTGGGAGGAATCTCAGATGCATCACAGAAGATGGAGCATTGTCCAAGGAGAAAAATCATCTCGGGTATCTTCCCTGGAGGAGTCTGGCGTTGCTACCTGGGATGACAGAACCCTAAACCGCGAGAAAAAAGACTCAAGGACATAGCTGCAACAATTCTCGGATGCATCCAAGAGCATGGAGCATTGTCCAAGGAGAAAAATAATCTCGGGTATCTTCCCTGGAGGAGTCTGGGGTTGCTACCCGGGATTACATGGACCCAAACCTCAGGAAAAATGTCTGCGGGAGACGCCGGGGAGCAATCTCAGATGCATCCCAGAAGATGGAGCATTGTCCAAGGAGAAAAATAATCTCGGGTATCTTCCCTGGAGGAGTCTGGGGTTGCTACCCGGGATCACAGGGCCCCAAAACACCGGAATAAACACTCACGGACATACCTGCAAGGAGTCTCGGATGCTTCCCAGAGGATGGAGCATTGTCCAAGGAAAAAAATCATCTCGGGTATCTTCCCTGAAGGAATCTGGGGTTACTACCCGGGATCACATGGCCCTAAAGCATTGGAGAAAACTCGGTGGGAGATGCCTAGGAGGAGTTCTGGGTAGATCCCGCAGGATGGACCACTGTCAAGAGAGAAAAATCATCTTGGGTGTCTTCCCTGGAGGAGTCTGGGGTTGCTACCTGGGCTGACAGAACCCTAAACCGCGAGAAGAAAGACTCGGGGACATAGCTGCGACAAGTCTCGGATGCATCCCAGAGGATGGAGCATTGTCCAAGGAGAAAAATCATCCCGGGTATCTTTCCTGGAGGAATCTGGGGTTGCTATCTGGGATTACATGGACCCAAACCACAGGAAAAATGTCTGCGGGAGACGCCTGGGAGGAATCTCAGATGCATCCCAGAAGATGGAGCATTGTCCAAGGAGAAAAATCAACTCGGGTATCTTCCCTGGAGGAGTCTGGGGTTGCTACCCGGGATCACAGGGCCCCAAAAAACCTGGAATAAACACTCAGGGACATACCTGCAAGGAGTCTCGGATGCTTCCCAGAGGATGGAGCATTGTCCAAGGAGAAAAATCATATCGGGTTTCTTCCCTGGAGGAGTCTGGGGTTGCTACCCGGGATTACAGGGACCCAAACCACAGGAAAAATGTCTGCGGGAGACGCCTGGGAGGAATCTCAGATGCATCCCAGAAGATGGAGCATTGTCCAAGGAGAAAAATCATCTCGGGCATCTTCCCTGGAGGAGTCTGGGGTTGCTACCTGGGATGACAGAACCCTAAACCGCGAGAAAAAAGACTCAAGGACATAGCTGCAACAAGTCTCGGATGCATCCAACAGCATGGAGCATTGTCCAAGGAGAAAAATAATCTCGGGTATCTTCCCTGAAGGAGTCTGGGGTTGCTACCCGGGATTACAGGGACCCAAACCACAGGAAAAATGTCTGTGGGAGACGCCTGGGAGGAATCTCAGATGCATCCCAGAAGATGGAGCATTGTCCAAGGACAAAAATCATCTCGGGTATCTTCCCTGGAGCAGTCTGGGGTTGCTACCCGGGATCACAGGGCCCCAAAACACTGGAAAAAACACTCACGGACATACCTGCAAGGAGTCTCGGATGCTTCCCAGAGGATGGAGCATTGTCCAAGCAGAAAAATAATCTCGGGTATCTTCCCTGGAGGAGTCTGGGGTTGCTACCCGGGATTACAGGGACCCAAACCACAGGAAAAATGTCTGTGGGAGACGCCTGGGAGGAATCTCAGATGCATCCCAGAAGACGGAGCATTGTCCAAGGAGAAAAATCATCTCAGGTATCTTCCCTGCAGGAGTCTGGGGTTGCTACCTGGGATGACAGAACCTTAAACCGCGAGAAAAAAGACTCAGGGACATAGCTGCGACAAGTCTCGGATGCGTCCCAGAGGATGGAGCATTGTCCAAGGAGAAAAATCATCTCAAGTATCTTCCCTGGAGGAGTCTGGGGCTGCTACCCGGGATCACAGGGACCCAAACCACAGGAAAAATGTCAGCGGGAGACGCCTGGGATAAATCTCAGATGCATCCCAGAGGATGGAGCATTGTCCAAGAAGAAAAATCATCTCGGGCATCTTCCCTGGAGGAATCTGGGGTTGCTACCCGGGATCACAGGGCCCCAAAACACCGGAATAAAGACTCAGGGACATAGCTGCAAGGAGTCTCGGATGCTTCCCAGAGGATGGAGCATTGTCCAAGGAGAAAAATCATCTCGGGTATCTTCCCTGAAGGAATCTGGGGTTACTACCCGGGATCACACGGCCCTAAAGCATTGGAGAAAACTCGGTGGGAGATGCCTAGCAGGAGTTCTGGGTAGATCCCGCAGGATGGACCACTGTCAAGAGAGAAAAATCATCTTGGGTGTCTTCCCTGGAGGAGTCTGGGGTTGCTACCTGGGCTGACAGAACCCTAAACCGCGAGAAGAAAGACTCGGGGACATAGCTGCGACAAGTCTCGGATGCATCCCAGAGGATGGAGCTTTGTCCAAGGAGAAAATTCATCCCGGGTATCTTTCCTGGAGGAATCTGGGGTTGCTATCTGGGATTACATGGACCCAAACCACAGGAAAAATGTCTGCGGGAGACGCCTGGGAGGAATCTCAGATGCATCCCAGAAGATGGAGCATTGTCCAAGGAGAAAAATCAACTCGGGTATCTTCCCTGGAGGAGTCTGGGGTTGCTACCCGGGATCACAGGGCCCCAAAAAACCCGGAATAAACACTCAGGGACATACCTGCAAGGAGTCTCGGATGCTTCCCAGAGGATGGAGCATTGTCCAAGGAGAAAAATCATATCGGATTTCTTCCCTGGAGGAGTCTGGGGTTGCTACCCGGGATGACAGAACCCTAAACCGCGAGAAAAAAGACTCAAGGACATAGCTGCAACAAGTCTCGGATGCATCCAAGAGCATGGAGCATTGTCCAAGGAGAAAAATAATCTCGGGTATCTTCCCTGGAGGAGTCTGGGGTTGCTACCCGGGATTACAGGGACCCAAACCACAGGAAAAATGTCTGTGGGAGACGCCTGGGAGGAATCTCAGATGCATCCCAGAAGATGGAGCATTGTCCAAGGAGAAAAATCATCTCGGGTATCTTCCCTGGAGGAGTCTGGGGTTGCTACCCGGGATCACAGGGCCCCAAAACACCGGAATAAAGACTCAGGGACATAGCTGCAAGGAGTCTCGGATGCTTCCCAGAGGATGGAGCATTGTCCAAGGAGAAAAATCATCTCGGGTATCTTCCCTGGAGGAGTCTGGGGTTGCTACCCGGGATTACAGGGACCCAAACCACAGGAAAAATGTCTGTGGGAGACGCCTGGGAGGAATCTCAGATGCATCCCAGAAGATGGAGCATTGTCCAAGGAGAAAAATCATCTCGGGTATCTTCCCTGGAGGAGTCTGGGGTTGCTACCCGGGATCACAGGGCCCCAAAACACCGGAATAAAGACTCAGGGACATAGCTGCAAGGAGTCTCGGATGCTTCCCAGAGGATGGAGCATTGTCCAAGGAGAAAAATCATCTCGGGTATCTTCCCTGGAGGAGTCTGGGGTTGCTACCTGGGATCACAGGGCCCTAAAGCACTGGAGAAAACTCTGCGGGAGACACCTGGGAGGAGTTCTGGTTAGATCCCGCATAATGGACCACTGTCAAGAGAGAAAAATCATCTCGGGTATCTTCCCTGCAGGAGTCTGGGGTGTCTACCCGGGATGACAGAACACTAAACCACGAGAAAAAAGACTCAGGGACATAGCTGCGACAAGTCTCGGATGCATCCCAGATGATGGAGCATTGTCCAAAGAGAAAAATCATCTCGGGTATCTTCCCTGGAGGAGTCTGGGGTTGCTACCCGGGCTTACAGGGACCCAAACCACAGGAAAAATGTCTGCGGGAGACGCCTGGGAGCAATCTCAGATGCATCCCAGAAGATGGAGCATTGTCCAAGGAGAAAAATCATCTCGGGTATCTTCCCTGAAGGAGTCTGGGGTTACTACCCGGGATCACACGGCCCTAAAGCATTGGAGAAAACTCGGTGGGAGATGCCTAGGAGGAGTTCTGGGTAGATCCCGCAGGATGGACCACTGTCAAGAGAGAAAAATCATCTTGGGTGTCTTCCCTGGAGGAGTCTGGGGTTGCTACCCGGGATTACAGGGACACAAACCACAGGAAAAATGTCTGCAGGAGACGCCTGGGAGCAATCTCAGATGCTTCCCAGAGGATGGAGCATTGTCCAAGGAGAAAAATCATCTCGGGTATCTTCCCTGGAGGAGTCTGGGGTTGCTACCCGGGATCACAGGGCCCTAAAGCACTGGAGAAAACTCTGCGGAAGACGCCTGGGAGGAGTTCTGGGTAGATCCTGCAGGATGGACCACTGTCAAGAGAGAAAAATCATATTGGGTGTCTTCCCTGGAGGAGTCTGGGGTTGCTACCTGGGATGACAGAACCCTAAACCGCGAGAAAAAAGACTCAGGGACATAGCTGCGACAAGTCTCGGATGCGTCCCAGAGGATGGAGCATTGTCCAAGGAGAAAAATAATCTCGGGTATCTTCCCTGAAGGAGTCTGGGGTTGCTATCCGGGATTACAGGGACCCAAACCACAGGAAAAATGTCTGCGGGAGACGCCTGGGAGCAATCTCAGATGCATCCCAGAAGATGGAGCATTGTCCAAGGAGAAAAATCATCTCGGGCATCTTCCCTGGAGGAGTCTGGGTTTGCTACCCGGGATCACAGGGCCCCAAAACACCGGAATAAACACTCAGGGACATACCTGCACGGAGTCTCGGATGCATCCCAGAGGATGGAGCATTGTCCAAGGAAAAAAATCATCTCGGGTATCTTCCCTGGAGGAGTCTGGGTTTGCTACCCGGGATTACAAGGACCCAAACCACTGGAAAAATGTCTGCGGGAGACGCCTGGGAGGAATCTCAGATGCATCCCAGAAGATGGAGCATTGTCCAAGGAGAAAAAATCATCCCGGGTATCTTTCCTGGAGGAATCTGGGGTTGCGATCTGGGATTACATGGACCCAAACCACTGGAAAAATGTCTGCGGGAGACGTCTGGGAGAAATCTCAGATGCATCCCAGAAGATGGAGCATTGTCCAAGGAGAAAAATCATCTCGGGCATCTTCCCTGGAGGAGTCTGGGGTTGCTACCCGGGATCACAGGGCCCCAAAACACCGGAATAAACACTCAGGGACATACCTGCAAGGAGTCTCGGATGCTTCCCAGAGGATGGAGCATTGTCCAAGGAGAAAAATCGTATCGGGTTTCTTCCCTGGAGGAGTCTGGGGTTGCTACCCGGGATTACAGGGACCCAAACCACAGGAAAAATGTCTGCGGGAGACGCCTGGGAGCAATCTCAGATGCATCCCAGAAGATGGAGCATTGTCCAAGGAGAAAAATCATCTCGGGCATCTTCCCTGGAGGAGTCTGGGTTTGCTACCCGGGATCACAGGGCCCCAAAACACCGGAATAAACACTCAGGGACATACCTGCACGGAGTCTCGGATGCATCCCAGAGGATGGAGCATTGTCCAAGGAAAAAAATCATCTCGGGTATCTTCCCTGGAGGAGTCTGGGTTTGCTACCCGGGATTACAAGGACCCAAACCACAGGAAAAATGTCTGCGGGAGACGCCTGGGAGGAATCTCAGATGCATCCCAGAAGATGGAGCATTGTCCAAGGAGAAAAAATCATCCCGGGTATCTTTCCTGGAGGAATCTGGGGTTGCGATCTGGGATTACATGGACCCAAACCACTGGAAAAATGTCTGCGGGAGACGTCTGGGAGAAATCTTAGATGCATCCCAGAAGATGGAGAATTGTCCAAGGAGAAAAATCATCTCGGGTATCTTCCCTGGAGGAGTCTGGGGTTGCTACCTGGGATCACAGGGTCCCAAAACACCGGAATAAACACTCAGGGACATACCTGCACGGAGTCTCGGATGCTTCCCAGAGGATGGAGCATTGTCCAAGGAGAAAAATCATCTCGGGTATCTTCCCTGGAGGAGTCTGGGGTTGCTACCCGGGATTACAGGGACCCAAACCACAGGAAAACTGTCTGCGGGAGACGCCTGGGAGCAATCTCAGATGCATCCCAGAAGATGGAGCATTGTCCAAGGAGAAAAATCATCGCGGGTATCTTCCCTGGAGGAGTCTGGCGTTGCTACCTGGGATGACAGAACCCTAAACCGCGAGAAAAAAGACTCAAGGACATAGCTGCAACAAGTCTCGGATGCATCCAACAGCATGGAGCATTGTCCAAGGAGAAAAATAATCTCGGGTATCTTTCCTGGAGGAATCTGGGGTTGCTACCCGGGATCACAGGGCCCCAAAACACCGGAATAAACACTCACGGACATACCTGCAAGGAGTCTCGGATGCTTCCCAGAGGATGGAGCATTGTCCAAACAGAAAAATCATCTCGGGTATCTTCCCTGGAGGAGTCTGGGGTTGCTACCCGGGATTACAGGGACCCAAACCACAGGAAAACTGTCTGCGGGAGACGCCTGGGAGCAATCTCAGATGCATCCCAGAGGATGGAGCATTGTCCAAGGAAAAAAATCATCTCGGGTATCTTCCCTGGAGGAGTCTGGGGTTGCTACCTGGGATGACAGAACCCTAAACCGCGAGAAAAAAGACTCAAGGACATAGCTGCAACAAGTCTCGGATGCATCCAAGAGCATGGAGCATTGTCCAAGGAGAAAAATAATCTCGGGTATCTTTCCTGGAGGAATCTGGGGTTGCGATCTGGGATTACATGGACCCAAACCACTGGAAAAATGTCTGCGGGAGACGTCTGGGAGGAATCTCAGATGCATCCCAGAAGATGGAGCATTGTCCAAGGAGAAAAATCATCTCGGGCATCTTCCCTGGAGTAGTCTGGGGTTGCTACCCGGGATCACAGGGCCCCAAAACACTGGACTAAACACTCAGGGACATACCTGCAAGGAGTCTCGGATGCTTCCCAGAGGATGGAGCATTGTCCAAGGAGAAAAATCATCTCGGGTATCTTCCCTGGAGGAATCTGGGGTTACTACCCGGGATCACACGGCCCTAAAGCATTGGAGAAAACTCGGTGGGAGATGCCTAGCAGGAGTTCTGGGTAGATCCCACAGGATGGACCACTGTCAAGAGAGAAAAATCATCTTGGGTGTCTTCCCTGGAGGAGTCTGGGGTTGCTACCTGGGATGACAGAACCCTAAACCGCGAGAAAAAAGACTCGGGGACATAGCTACGACAAGCCTCGGATGCATCCAAGAGGATAAAGCATTGTCCAAGGAGAAAAATCATCTCGGGTATCTTTCCTGGAGGAATCTGGGGTTGCTACCTGGGGTGACAGAACCCTAAACCGCGAGAAGAAAGACTCGGGGACATAGCTGCGACAAGTCTCGGATGCATCCCAGAGGATGGAGCATTGTGCAAGGAGAAAAACCATCCCGGGTATCTTTCCTGGAGGAATCTGGGGTTGCTATCTGGGATTACATGGACCCAAACCACAGGAAAAATGTCTGCGGGAGACGCCTGGGAGGAATCTCAGATGCATCCCAGAAGATGGAGCATTGTCCAAGGAGAAAAATAATCTCGGGTATCTTCCCTGGAGGAGTCTGGGGTTGCTACCCGGGATTACAGGGACCCAAACCACAGGAAAAATGTCTGTGGGAGACGCCTGGGAGGAATCTCAGATGCATCCCAGAAGATGGAGCATTGTCCAAGGAGAAAAATCATCTCGGGTATCTTCCCTGGAGGAGTCTGGGGTTGCTACCCGGGATCACAGGGCCCTAAAGCACTGGAGAAAACTCTACGGAAGACGCCTGGGAGGAGTTCTGGGTAGATCCCGCAGGATGGACCACTGTCAAGAGAGAAAAATCATATTGGGTGTCTTCCCTGGAGGAGTCTGGGGTTGCTACCCGGGATCACAGGGCCCCAAAATACCCGTAATAAACACTCAGGGACATACCTGCAAGGAGTCTCAGATGCTTCCCAGAGGATGGAGCATTGTCCAAGGAGAAAAATCATCTCGGGTATCTTCCCTGGAGGAGTCTGGGGTTGCTACCCGGGATTACAGGGACCCAAACCACAGGAAAAATGTCTGCGGGAGACGCCTGGGAGGAATCTCAGATGCATCCCAGAAGATGGAGCATTGTCCAAGGAGAAAAAATCATCCCGGGTATCTTTCCTGGAGGAATCTGGGGTTGCGATCTGGGATTACATGGACCCAAACCACTGGAAAAATGTCTGCGGGAGACGTCTGGGAGAAATCTCAGATGCATCCCAGAAGATGGAGCATTGTCCAAGGAGAAAAATAATCTCGGGTATCTTCCCTGGAGGTGTCTGGGGTTGCTACCCGGGATCACAGGGCCCCAAAACACCGGAATAAACACTCACGGACATACCTGCAAGGAGTCTCGGATGCTTCCCAGAGGATGGAGCATTGTCCAAGGAGAAAAATCATCTCGGGTATCTTCCCTGGAGGAGTCTGGGGTTGCTACCCGGGATTACAGGGACCCAAACCACAGGAAAACTGTCTGCGGGAGACGCCTGGGAGCAATCTCAGATGCATCCCAGAGGATGGAGCATTGTCCAAGGAAAAAAATCATCTCGGGTATCTTCCCTGGAGGAGTCTGGGGTTGCTACCTGGGATGACAGAACCCTAAACCGCGACAAAAAAGACTCAAGGACATAGCTGCAACAAGTCTCGGATGCATCCAAGAGCATGGAGCATTGTCCAAGGAGAAAAATAATCTCGGGTATCTTCCCTGGAGGAGTCTGGGGTTGCTACCCAGGATTACAGGGACCCAAACCACAGGAAAACTGTCTGCGGGAGACGCCTGGGAGCAATCTCAGATGCATCCCAGAAGATGGAGCATTGTCCAAGGAGAAAAATCATCTCGGGTATCTTCCCTGGAGGAGTCTGGGGTTACTACCCAGGATCACAGGGCCCTAAAACACCGGAATAAACACTCAGGGACATACCTGCACGGAGTCTCGGATGCTTCCCAGAGGATGGAGCATTGTCTAAGGAGAAAAATCATCTCGGGTATCTTCCCTGGAGGAGTCTGGGGTTGCTACCCGGGATTACAGGGACCCAAACCACAGGAAAAATGTCTGCGGGAGACGCCTGGGAGGAATCTCAGATGCATCCCAGAAGATGGAGCATTGTCCAAGGAGAAAAATAATCTCGGGTATCTTCCCTGGAGGAGTCTGGGGTTGCTACCCGGGATTACAGGGACCCAAACCACAGGAAAAATGTCTGTGGGAGACGCCTGGGAGGAATCTCAGATGCATCCCAGAAGATGGAGCATTGTCCAAGGAGAAAAATCATCTCGGGCATCTTCCCTGGAGGAGTCTGGAGTTGCTAACTGGGATGACAGAACCCTAAACCGCTAGAAAAAAGACTCAAGGACATAGCTGCAACAAGTCTCGGATGCATCCAAGAGCATGGAGCATTGTCCAAGGAGAAAAATAATCTCGGGTATCTTCCCTGAAGGAGTCTGGGGTTGCTACCCAGGATTACAGGGACCCAAACCACAGGAAAAATGTCTGCGGGAGACGCCTGGGAGCAAATCTCAGATGCATCCCAGAAGATGGAGCATTGTCCAAGGAGAAAAATCATCTCGGGCATCTTCCCTGGAGGAGTCTGGGGTTACTACCCAGGATCACAGGGCCCTAAAACACCGGAATAAACACTCAGGGACATACCTGCACGAAGTCTCGGATGCTTCCCAGAGGATGGAGCATTGTCCAAGGAGAAAAAATCATCCCGGGTATCTTTCCTGGAGGAGTCTGGGGTTGCGATCTGGGATTACATGGACCCAAACCACTGGAAAAATGTCTGCGGGAGACGTCTGGGAGAAATCTCAGATGCATCCCAGAAGATGGAGCATTGTCCAAGGAGAAAAATCATCTCGGGCATCTTCCCTGGAGGAGTCTGGGGTTGCTACCCGGGATCACAGGGTCCCAAAACACCGGAATAAACACTCAGGGACATACCTGCAAGGAGTCTCGGATGCTTCCCAGAGGATGGAGCATTATCCAAGGAGAAAAATCATATCGGGTTTCTTCCCTGGAGGAGTCTGGGGTTGCTACCCGGGATTACAGGGACCCAAACCACAGGAAAACTGTCTGCGGGAGACGCCTGGGAGCAATCTCAGATGCATCCCAGAAGATGGAGCATTGTCCAAGGAAAAAAATCATCTCGGGTATCTTCCCTGGAGGAGTCTGGCGTTGCTACCTGGGATGACAGAACCTTAAACCGCGAGAAAAAAGACTCAGGGACATAGCTGCGACAAGTCTCGGATGCGTCCCAGAGGATGGAGCATTGTCCAAGGAGAAAAATCATCTCGAGTATCTTCCCTGGAGGAATCTGGGGTTGCTACCCGGGATCACAGGGCCCCAAAACACCGGAATAAACACTCAGGGACATACCTGCAAGGAGTCTCGGATGCTTCCCAGAGGATGGAGCATTGTCCAAGGAGAAAAATCATCTCGGGTATCTTCCCTGAAGGAATCTGGGGTTACTACCCGGGATCACACGGCCCTAAAGCATTGGAGAAAACTCGGTGGGAGATGCCTAGGAGGAGTTCTGGGTAGATCCCGCAGGATGGACCACTGTCAAGAGAGAAAAATCATCTTGGGTGTCTTCCCTGGAGGAGTCTGGGGTTGCTACCTGGGCTGACAGAACCCTAAACCGCGAGAAGAAAGACTCGGGGACATAGCTGCGACAAGTCTCGGATGCATCCCAGAGGATGGAGCATTGTCCAAGGAGAAAAATCATCCCGGGTATCTTTCCTGGAGGAATCTGGGGTTGCTATCTGGGATTACATGGACCCAAACCACAGGAAAAATGTCTGCGGGAGACGCCTGGGAGGAATCTCAGATGCATCCCAGAAGATGGAGCATTGTCCAAGGAGAAAAATCAACTCGGGTATCTTCCCTGGAGGAGTCTGGGGTTGCTACCCGGGATCACAGGGCCCCAAAAAACCTGGAATAAACACTCAGGGACATACCTGCAAGGAGTCTCGGATGCTTCCCAGAGGATGGAGCATTGTCCAAGGAGAAAAATCATATCGGGTTTCTTCCCTGGAGGAGTCTGGGGTTGCTACCCGGGATTACAGGGACCCAAACCACAGGAAAAATGTCTGCGGGAGACGCCTGGGAGGAATCTCAGATGCATCCCAGAAGATGGAGCATTGTCCAAGGAGAAAAATCATCTCGGGCATCTTCCCTGGAGGAGTCTGGGGTTGCTACCTGGGATGACAGAACCCTAAACCGCGAGAAAAAAGACTCAAGGACATAGCTGCAACAAGTCTCGGATGCATCCAAGAGCATGGAGCATTGTCCAAGGAGAAAAATAATCTCGGGTATCTTCCCTGAAGGAGTCTGGGGTTGCTACCCGGGATTACAGGGACCCAAACCACAGGAAAAATGTCTGTGGGAGACGCCTGGGAGGAATCTCAGATGCATCCCAGAAGATGGAGCATTGTCCAAGGAGAAAAATCATCTCGGGTATCTTCCCTGGAGGAGTCTGGGGTTGCTACCCGGGATCACAGGGCCCCAAAACACTGGAATAAACACTCACGGACATACCTGCAAGGAGTCTCGGATGCTTCCCAGAGGATGGAGCATTGTCCAAGCAGAAAAATCATCTCGGGTATCTTCCCTGGAGGAGTCTGGGGTTGCTACCCGGGATTACAGGGACCCAAACCACAGGAAAAATGTCTGTGGGAGACGCCTGGGAGGAATCTCAGATGCATCCCAGAAGACGGAGCATTGTCCAAGGAGAAAAATCATCTCAGGTATCTTCCCTGCAGGAGTCTGGGGTTGCTACCTGGGATGACAGAACCTTAAACCGCGAGAAAAAAGACTCAGGGACATAGCTGCGACAAGTCTCGGATGCGTCCCAGAGGATGGAGCATTGTCCAAGGAGAAAAATCATCTCAAGTATCTTCCCTGGAGGAGTCTGGGGTTGCTACCCGGGATCACAGGGACCCAAACCACAGGAAAAATGTCAGCGGGAGACGCCTGGGATAAATCTCAGATGCATCCCAGAGGATGGAGCATTGTCCAAGAAGAAAAATCATCTCGGGCATCTTCCCTGGAGGAATCTGGGGTTGCTACCCGGGATCACAGGGCCCCAAAACACCGGAATAAACACTCAGGGACATACCTGCAAGGAGTCTCGGATGCTTCCCAGAGGATGGAGCATTGTCCAAGGAGAAAAATCATCTCGGGTATCTTCCCTGAAGGAATCTGGGGTTACTACCCGGGATCACACGGCCCTAAAGCATTGGAGAAAACTCGGTGGGAGATGCCTAGGAGGAGTTCTGGGTAGATCCCGCAGGATGGACCACTGTCAAGAGAGAAAAATCATCTTGGGTGTCTTCCCTGGAGGAGTCTGGGGTTGCTACCTGGGCTGACAGAACCCTAAACCGCGAGAAGAAAGACTCGGGGACATAGCTGCGACAAGTCTCGGATGCATCCCAGAGGATGGAGCTTTGTCCAAGGAGAAAATTCATCCCGGGTATCTTCCCTGGAGGAATCTGGGGTTGCTATCTGGGATTACATGGACCCAAACCACAGGAAAAATGTCTGCGGGAGACGCCTGGGAGGAATCTCAGATGCATCCCAGAAGATGGAGCATTGTCCAAGGAGAAAAATCAACTCGGGTATCTTCCCTGGAGGAGTCTGGGGTTGCTACCCGGGATCAGAGGGCCCCAAAAAACCCGGAATAAACACTCAGGGACATACCTGCAAGGAGTCTCGGATGCTTCCCAGAGGATGGAGCATTGTCCAAGGAGAAAAATCATATCGGATTTCTTCCCTGGAGGAGTCTGGGGTTGCTACCCGGGATGACAGAACCCTAAACCGCGAGAAAAAAGACTCAAGGACATAGCTGCAACAAGTCTCGGATGCATCCAAGAGCATGGAGCATTGTCCAAGGAGAAAAATAATCTCGGGTATCTTCCCTGGAGGAGTCTGGGGTTGCTACCCGGGATTACAGGGACCCAAACCACAGGAAAAATGTCTGTGGGAGACGCCTGGGAGGAATCTCAGATGCATCCCAGAAGATGGAGCATTGTCCAAGGAGAAAAATCATCTCGGGTATCTTCCCTGGAGGAGTCTGGGGTTGCTACCCGGGATCACAGGGCCCCAAAACACCGGAATAAAGACTCAGGGACATAGCTGCAAGGAGTCTCGGATGCTTCCCAGAGGATGGAGCATTGTCCAAGGAGAAAAATCATATCGGGTTTCTTCCCTGGAGGAGTCTGGGGTTGCTACCCGGGATTACAGGGACCCAAACCACAGGAAAAATGTCTGCGGGAGACGCCTGGGAGGAATCTCAGATGCATCCCAGAAGATGGAGCATTGTCCAAGGAGAAAAATCATCTCGGGCATCTTCCCTGGAGGAGTCTGGGGTTGCTACCTGGGATGACAGAACCCTAAACCACGAGAAAAAAGACTCAAGGACATAGCTGCAACAAGTCTCGGATGCATCCAACAGCATGGAGCATTGTCCAAGGAGAAAAATAATCTCGGGTATCTTCCCTGAAGGAGTCTGGGGTTGCTACCCGGGATTACAGGGACCCAAACCACAGGAAAAATGTCTGTGGGAGACGCCTGGGAGGAATCTCAGATGCATCCCAGAAGATGGAGCATTGTCCAAGGAGAAAAATCATCTCGGGTATCTTCCCTGGAGGAGTCTGGGGTTGCTACCCGGGATCACAGGGCCCCAAAACACTGGAATAAACACTCACGGACATACCTGCAAGGAGTCTCGGATGCTTCCCAGAGGATGGAGCATTGTCCAAGCAGAAAAATCATCTCGGGTATCTTCCCTGGAGGAGTCTGGGGTTGCTACCCGGGATTACAGGGACCCAAACCACAGGAAAAATGTCTGTGGGAGACGCCTGGGAGGAATCTCAGATGCATCCCAGAAGACGGAGCATTGTCCAAGGAGAAAAATCATCTCAGGTATCTTCCCTGCAGGAGTCTGGGGTTGCTACCTGGGATGACAGAACCTTAAACCGCGAGAAAAAAGACTCAGGGACATAGCTGCGACAAGTCTCGGATGCGTCCCAGAGGATGGAGCATTGTCCAAGGAGAAAAATCATCTCAAGTATCTTCCCTGGAGGAGTCTGGGGTTGCTACCCGGGATCACAGGGACCCAAACCACAGGAAAAATGTCAGCGGGAGACGCCTGGGATAAATCTCAGATGCATCCCAGAGGATGGAGCATTGTCCAAGAAGAAAAATCATCTCGGGCATCTTCCCTGGAGGAATCTGGGGTTGCTACCCGGGATCACAGGGCCCCAAAACACCGGAATAAACACTCAGGGACATACCTGCAAGGAGTCTCGGATGCTTCCCAGAGGATGGAGCATTGTCCAAGGAGAAAAATCATCTCGGGTATCTTCCCTGAAGGAATCTGGGGTTACTACCCGGGATCACACGGCCCTAAAGCATTGGAGAAAACTCGGTGGGAGATGCCTAGGAGGAGTTCTGGGTAGATCCCGCAGGATGGACCACTGTCAAGAGAGAAAAATCATCTTGGGTGTCTTCCCTGGAGGAGTCTGGGGTTGCTACCTGGGCTGACAGAACCCTAAACCGCGAGAAGAAAGACTCGGGGACATAGCTGCGACAAGTCTCGGATGCATCCCAGAGGATGGAGCTTTGTCCAAGGAGAAAATTCATCCCGGGTATCTTCCCTGGAGGAATCTGGGGTTGCTATCTGGGATTACATGGACCCAAACCACAGGAAAAATGTCTGCGGGAGACGCCTGGGAGGAATCTCAGATGCATCCCAGAAGATGGAGCATTGTCCAAGGAGAAAAATCAACTCGGGTATCTTCCCTGGAGGAGTCTGGGGTTGCTACCCGGGATCACAGGGCCCCAAAAAACCCGGAATAAACACTCAGGGACATACCTGCAAGGAGTCTCGGATGCTTCCCAGAGGATGGAGCATTGTCCAAGGAGAAAAATCATATCGGATTTCTTCCCTGGAGGAGTCTGGGGTTGCTACCCGGGATGACAGAACCCTAAACCGCGAGAAAAAAGACTCAAGGACATAGCTGCAACAAGTCTCGGATGCATCCAAGAGCATGGAGCATTGTCCAAGGAGAAAAATAATCTCGGGTATCTTCCCTGGAGGAGTCTGGGGTTGCTACCCGGGATTACAGGGACCCAAACCACAGGAAAAATGTCTGTGGGAGACGCCTGGGAGGAATCTCAGATGCATCCCAGAAGATGGAGCATTGTCCAAGGAGAAAAATCATCTCGGGTATCTTCCCTGGAGGAGTCTGGGGTTGCTACCCGGGATCACAGGGCCCCAAAACACCGGAATAAAGACTCAGGGACATAGCTGCAAGGAGTCTCGGATGCTTCCCAGAGGATGGAGCATTGTCCAAGGAGAAAAATCATCTCGGGTATCTTCCCTGGAGGAGTCTGGGGTTGCTACCCGGGATCACAGGGCCCTAAAGCACTGGAGAAAACTCTGCGGGAGACACCTGGGAGGAGTTCTGGTTAGATCCCGCATAATGGACCACTGTCAAGAGAGAAAAATCATCTCGGGTATCTTCCCTGCAGGAGTCTGGGGTGTCTACCCGGGATGACAGAACACTAAACCACAAGAAAAAAGACTCAGGGACATAGCTGCGACAAGTCTCGGATGCATCCCAGATGATGGAGCATTGTCCAAAGAGAAAAATCATCTCGGGTATCTTCCCTGGAGGAGTCTGGGGTTGCTACCCGGGCTTACAGGGACCCAAACCACAGGAAAAATGTCTGCGGGAGACGCCTGGGAGCAATCTCAGATGCATCCCAGAAGATGGAGCATTGTCCAAGGAGAAAAATCATCTCGGGTATCTTCCCTGAAGGAGTCTGGGGTTACTACCCGGGATCACACGGCCCTAAAGCATTGGAGAAAACTCGGTGGGAGATGCCTAGGAGGAGTTCTGGGTAGATCCCGCAGGATGGACCACTGTCAAGAGAGAAAAATCATCTTGGGTGTCTTCCCTGGAGGAGTCTGGGGTTGCTACCCGGGATTACAGGGACCCAAACCACAGGAAAAATGTCTGCAGGAGACGCCTGCGAGCAATCTCAGATGCTTCCCAGAGGATGGAGCATTGTCCAAGGAGAAAAATCATCTCGGGTATCTTCCCTGGAGGAGTCTGGGGTTGCTACCCGGGATCACAGGGCCCTAAAGCACTGGAGAAAACTCTGCGGAAGACGCCTGGGAGGAGTTCTGGGTAGATCCTGCAGGATGGACCACTGTCAAGAGAGAAAAATCATATTGGGTGTCTTCCCTGGAGGAGTCTGGGGTTGCTACCTGGGATGACAGAACCCTAAACCGCGAGAAAAAAGACTCAGGGACATAGCTGCGACAAGTCTCGGATGCTTCCCAGAGGATGGAGCATTGTCCAAGGAGAAAAATCATCTCGGGTGTCTTCCCTGGAGGAGTCTGGCGTTGCTACCTGGGATGACAGAACCCTAAACCGCGAGAAAAAAGACTCAGGGACATAGCTGCGACAAGTCTCGGATGCGTCCCAGAGGATGGAGCATTGTCCAAGGAGAAAAATCATCTCGGGCATCTTCCCTGGAGGAGTCTGGGGTTGCTACCCGTGATCACAGGGCCCCAAAACACCGGAATAAACACTCACGGACATACCTGCAAGGAGTCTCGGATGCTTCCCAGAGGATGGAGCATTGTCCAAGCAGAAAAATCATCTCGGGTATCTTCCCTGGAGGAGTCTGGGGTTGCTACCCGGGATTACAGGGACCCAAACAACAGGAAAAATGTCTGTGGGAGACGCCTGGGAGGAATCTCAGATGCATCCCAGAAGACGGAGCATTGTCCAAGGAGAAAAATCATCTCAGGTATCTTCCCTGCAGGAGTCTGGGGTTGCTACCTGGGATGACAGAACCTTAAACCGCGAGAAAAAAGACTCAGGGACATAGCTGCGACAAGTCTCGGATGCGTCCCAGAGGATGGAGCATTGTCCAAGGAGAAAAATCATCTCGAGTATCTTCCCTGGAGGAGTCTGGGGTTGCTACCCGGGATCACAGGGACCTAAACCACAGGAAAAATGTCAGCGGGAGACGCCTGGGATAAATCTCAGATGCATCCCAGAGGATGGAGCATTGTCCAAGAAGAAAAATCATCTCGGGCATCTTCCCTGGAGGAATCTGGGGTTGCTACCCGGGATCACAGGGCCCCAAAACACCGGAATAAACACTCAGGGACATACCTGCAAGGAGTCTCAGATGCTTCCCAGAGGATGGAGCATTGTCCAAGGAGAAAAATCATCTCGGGTATCTTCCCTGAAGGAATCTGGGGTTACTACCCGGGATCACAGGGCCCTAAAGCATTGGAGAAAACTCGGTGGGAGATGCCTAGGAGGAGTTCTGGGTAGATCCCGCAGGATGGACCACTGTCAAGAGAGAAAAATCATCTTGGGTGTCTTCCCTGGAGGAGTCTGGGGTTGCTACCTGGGCTGACAGAACCCTAAACCGCGAGAAGAAAGACTCGGGGACATAGCTGCGACAAGTCTCGGATGCATCCCAGAGGATGGAGCATTGTCCAAGGAGAAAAATCATCCCGGGTATCTTTCCTGGAGGAATCTGGGGTTGCTATCTGGGATTACATGGACCCAAACCACAGGAAAAATGTCTGCGGGAGACGCCTGGGAGGAATCTCAGATGCATCCCAGAAGATGGAGCATTGTCCAAGGAGAAAAATCAACTCGGGTATCTTCCCTGGAGGAGTCTGGGGTTGCTACCCGGGATCACAGGGCCCCAAAAAACCCGGAATAAACACTCAGGGACATACCTGCAAGGAGTCTCGGATGCTTCCCAGAGGATGGAGCATTGTCCAAGGAGAAAAATCATATCGGGTTTCTTCCCTGGAGGAGTCTGGGGTTGCTACCTGGGATGACAGAACCCTAAACCGCGAGAAAAAAGACTCAAGGACATAGCTGCAACAAGTCTCGGATGCATCCAAGAGCATGGATCATTGTCCAAGGAGAAAAATAATCTCGGGTATCTTCCCTGGAGGAGTCTGGGGTTGCTACCCGGGATCACAGGGCCCTAAAGCACTGGAGAAAACTCTGCGGAAGACGCCTGGGAGGAGTTCTGGGTAGATCCTGCAGGATGGACCACTGTCAAGAGAGAAAAATCATATTGGGTGTCTTCCCTGGAGGAGTCTGGGGTTGCTACCTGGGATGACAGAACCCTAAACCGCGAGAAAAAAGACTCAGGGACATAGCTGCGACAAGTCTCGGATGCGTCCCAGAGGATGGAGCATTGTCCAAGGAGAAAAATCATCTCGGGTGTCTTCCCTGGAGGAGTCTGGCGTTGCTACCTGGGATGACAGAACCCTAAACCGCGAGAAAAAAGACTCAGGGACATAGCTGCGACAAGTCTCGGATGCATCCCAGAGGATGGAGCTTTGTCCAAGGAGAAAATTCATCTCGGGTATCTTCCCTGGAGGAGTCTGGGGTTGCTACCCGGGATTACAGGGACCCAAACCACAGGAAAAATGTCTGCGGGAGACGCCTGGGAGCAATCTCAGATGCATCCCAGAAGATGGAGCATTGTCCAAGGAGAAAAATCATCTCGGGCATCTTCCCTGGAGGAGTCTGGGGTTGCTACCCGGGATCACAGGGCCCCAAAACACCGGAATAAACACTCACGGACATACCTGCAAGGAGTCTCGGATGCTTCCCAGAGGATGGAGCATTGTCCAAGCAGAAAAATCATCTCGGGTATCTTCCCTGGAGGAGTCTGGGGTTGCTAGCCGGGATTACAGGGACCCAAACCACAGGAAAACTGTCTGCGGGAGACGCCTGGGAGCAATCTCAGATGCATCCCAGAGGATGGAGCATTGTCCAAGGAAAAAAATCATCTCGGGTATCTTCCCTGGAGGAGTCTGGGGTTGCTACCTGGGATGACAGAACCCTAAACCGCGAGAAAAAAGACTCAAGGACATAGCTGCAACAAGTCTCGGATGCATCCAAGAGCATGGAGCATTGTCCAAGGAGAAAAATAATCTCGGGTATCTTCCCTGGAGGAGTCTGGGGTTGCTACCCGGGATTACAGGGACCCAAACCACAGGAAAAATGTCTGCGGGAGACGCCTGGGAGGAATCTCAGATGCATCCCAGAAGATGGAGCATTGTCCAAGGAGAAAAATCATCTCGGGTATCTTCCCTGGAGGAGTCTGGAGTTGCTAACTGGGATGACAGAACCCTAAACCGCTAGAAAAAAGACTCAAGGACATAGCTGCAACAAGTCTCGGATGCATCCCAGAGGATGGAGCATTGTCCAAGAAGAAAAATCATCTCGGGCATCTTCCCTGGAGGAATCTGGGGTTGCTACCCGGGATCACAGGGCCCCAAAACACCGGAATAAACACTCAGGGACATACCTGCAAGGAGTCTCGGATGCTTCCCAGAGGATGGAGCATTGTCCAAGGAGAAAAATCATCTCGGGTATCTTCCCTGAAGGAATCTGGGGTTACTACCCGGGATCAGACGGCCCTAAAGCATTGGAGAAAACTCGGTGGGAGATGCCTAGGAGGAGTTCTGGGTAGATCCCGCAGGATGGACCACTGTCAAGAGAGAAAAATCATCTTGGGTGTCTTCCCTGGAGGAGTCTGGGGTTGCTACCTGGGCTGACAGAACCCTAAACCGCGAGAAGAAAGACTCGGGGACATAGCTGCGACAAGTCTCGGATGCATCCCAGAGGATGGAGCATTGTCCAAGGAGAAAAATCATCCCGGGTATCTTTCCTGGAGGAATCTGGGGTTGCTATCTGGGATTACATGGACCCAAACCACTGGAAAAATGTCTGCGGGAGACGCCTGGGAGGAATCTCAGATGCATCCCAGAAGATGGAGCATTGTCCAAGGAGAAAAATCAACTCGGATATCTTCCCTGGAGGAGTCTGGGGTTGCTACCCGGGATCACAGGGCCCCAAAAGCCCGGAATAAACACTCAGGGACATACCTGCAAGGAGTCTCGGATGCTTCCCAGAGGATGGAGCATTGTCCAAGGAGAAAAATAATCTTGGGCATCTTCCATGGAGGAGTCTGGGGTTGCTACCTGGGATGACAGAACCCTAAACCGCGAGAAAAAAGACTCAAGGACATAGCTGCAACAAGTCTCGGATGCATCCAAGAGCATGGAGCATTGTCCAAGGAGAAAAATAATCTCGGGTATCTTCCCTGGAGGAGTCTGGGGTTGCTACCCGGGATTACAGGGACCCAAACCACAGGAAAAATGTCTGTGGGAGACGCCTGGGAGGAATCTCAGATGCATCCCAGAGGATGGAGCATTGTCCAAGAAGAAAAATCATCTCGGGCATCTTCCCTGGAGGAATCTGGGGTTGCTACCCGGGATCACAGGGCCCCAAAACACCGGAATAAACACTCAGGGACATACCTGCAAGGAGTCTCGGATGCTTCCCAATGGATGGAGCATTGTCCAAGGAGAAAAATCATCTCGGGTATCTTCCCTGGAGGAGTCTGGGGTTGCTACCCGGGATCACAGGGCCCTAAAGCACTGGAGAAAACTCTGCGGAAGACGCCTGGGAGGAGTTCTGGGTAGATCCCGCAGGATGGACCACTGTCAAGAGAGAAAAATCATATTGGGTGTCTTCCCTGGAGGAGTCTGGGGTTGCTACCCGGGATCACAGGGCCCCAAAATACCCGTAATAAACACTCAGGGACATAACTGCAAGGAGTCTCAGATGCTTCCCAGAGGATGGAGCATTGTCCAAGGAGAAAAATCATCCCGGGTATCTTTCCTGGATGAATCTGGGGTTGCTACCTGGGATTACATGGACCCAAACCACAGGAAAAATGTCTGTGGGAGACGCCTGGGAGGAATCTCAGATGCATCCCAGAAGATGGAGCATTGTCCAAGGAGAAAAATCATCTCGGGTATCTTCCCTGGAGGAGTCTGGGGTTGCTACCCGGGATCACAGGGCCCCAAAACACCGGAATAAAGACTCAGGGACATAGCTGCAAGGAGTCTCGGATGCTTCCCAGAGGATGGAGCATTGTCCAAGGAGAATAATCATCTTGGGTATCTTCCCTGTAGGAGTCTGGGGTTGCTACCCGGGATCACAGGGCCCTAAAGCACTGGAGAAAACTCTGCGGGAGACACCTGGGAGGAGTTCTGGTTAGATCCCGCATAATGGACCACTGTCAAGAGAGAAAAATCATCTCGGGTATCTTCCCTGCAGGAGTCTGGGGTTGCTACCCGGGATGACAGAACACTAAACCGCGAGAAAAAAGACTCAGGGACATAGCTGCGACAAGTCTCGGATGCATCCCAGAGGATGGAGCATTGTCCAAAGAGAAAAATCATCTCGGGTATCTTCCCTGGAGGAGTCTGGGGTTGCTACCCGGGCTTACAGGGACCCAAACCACAGGAAAAATGTCTGCGGGAGACGCCTGGGAGCAATCTCAGATGCATCCCAGAAGATGGAGCATTGTCCAAGGAGAAAAATCATCTCGGGTATCTTCCCTGAAGGAGTCTGGGGTTACTACCCGGGATCACACGGCTCTAAAGCATTGGAGAAAACTCGGTGGGAGATGCCTAGGAGGAGTTCTGGGTAGATCCCGCAGGATGGACCACTGTCAAGAGAGAAAAATCATCTTGGGTGTCTTCCCTGGAGGAGTCTGGGGTTGCTACCTGGGATTACAGGGACCCAAACCACAGGAAAAATGTCTGCAGGAGACGCCTGGGAGCAATCTCAGATGCTTCCCAGAGGATGGAGCATTTTCCAAGGAGAAAAATCATCTCGGGTATCTTCCCTGGAGGAGTCTGGGGTTGCTACCCGGGATCACAGGGCCCTAAAGCACTGGAGAAAACTCTGCGGAAGACGCCTGGGAGGAGTTCTGGGTAGATCCTGCAGGATGGACCACTGTCAAGAGAGAAAAATCATATTGGGTGTCTTCCCTGGAGGAGTCTGGGGTTGCTACCCGGGATGACAGAACCCTAAACCGCGAGAAAAAAGACTCAGGGACATAGCTGCGACAAGTCTCGGATGCATCCCAGAGGATGGAGCATTGTCCAAGGAGAAAAATAATCTCGGGTATCTTCCCTGGAGGAGTCTGGGGTTGCTACCCGGGATCACAGGACCCTAAAACACCGGAATAAACACTCAGGGACATACCTGCAAGGAGTCTCGGATGCTTCCCAGAGGATGGAGCATTGTCCAAAGAAAAAAATCATCTCGGGTATCTTCCCTGGAGGAGTCTGGGGTTGCTACCCGGGATTACAGGGACCCAAACCACAGGAAAAATGTCTGCGGGAGACGCCTGGGAGCAATCTCAGATGCATCCCAGAAGATGGAGCATTGTCCAAGGAGAAAAATCATCTCGGGCATCTTCCCTGGAGGAGTCTGGGGTTGCTACCCGGGATTACAGGGACCCAAATCACAGGAAAAATGTCTGTGGGAGACGCCTGGGACGAATCTCAGATGCATCCCAGAAAATGGAGCATTGTCCAAGGAGAAAAATCATCTCGGGTATCTTCCCTGAAGGAGTCAGGGGTTGCTACCCGGGATCACAGGGCCCCAAAACACCGGAATAAACACTCACGGACATACCTGCAAGGAGTCTCGGATGCTTCCCAGAGGATGGAGCATTGTCCAAGCAGAAAAATCATCTCGGGTGTCTTCCCTGCAGGAGTCTGGGGTTGCTACCCGGGATTACAGGGACCCAAACCACAGGAAAAATGTCTGCGGGAGACGCCTGGGAGCAATCTCAGATGCTTCCCAGAGGATGGAGCATTGTCCAAGGAGAAAATCATCTCGGGTATCTTCCCTGGAGGAGTCTGGGGCTGCTACCCGGGATCACAGGGCCCTAAAGCACTGGAGAAAACTCTGCGGAAGACGCCTGGGAGGAGTTCTGGGTAGATCCCGCAGGATGGACCACTGTCAAGAGAGAAAAATCATATTGGGTGTCTTCCCTGGAGGAGTCTGGGGTTGCTACCTGGGATGACAGAACCCTAAACCGCGACAAAAAAGACTCAAGGACATAGCTGCAACAAGTCTCGGATGCATCCAAGAGCATGGAGCATTGTCCAAGGAGAAAAATAATCTCGGGTATCTTCCCTGGAGGAGTCTGGGGTTGCTACCCAGGATTACAGGGACCCAAACCACAGGAAAACTGTCTGCGGGAGACGCCTGGGAGCAATCTCAGATGCATCCCAGAAGATGGAGCATTGTCCAAGGAGAAAAATCATCTCGGGTATCTTCCCTGGAGGAGTCTGGCGTTGCTACCTGGGATTACAGGGACCCAATCCACAGGAAAAATGTCTGTGGAGACGCCTGGGAGGAATCTCAGATGCATCCCAGAACACGGAGCATTGTCCAAGGAGAAAAATCACCTCGGGTATCTTCCCTGGAGGAGTCTAGGGTTAGTACCTAGTATGACAGGGCCCTAAAAACCGGAATAAAGACTCAGGGACATACCTGCAAGGAGTCTCGGATGCTTCCCAGAGGATGGAGCATTGTCCAAAGAGAAAAATCATCTCGGTTATCTTCCCTGGAGGAGTCTCGGGTTGCTACCCGGGATCACAGGGCCCTAAAGCACTGGAGAAAACTCTGCGGGAGACGCCTGAGAGGAGTTCTGGGTAGATCCCGCAGGATGGACCACTGTCAAGAGAGAAAAATCATATTGGGTGTCTTCCCTGGAGGTGTCTGGGGTTGCTACCTGGAATGACAGAACACTAAACCGCGAGAAAAAAGACTCAAGGACTTAGCTGCAACAAGTCTCGGATGCATCCAAGAGCATGGAGCATTGTCCAAGGAGAAAAAAAATCTCGGGTATCTTCCTTGGAGGAGTCTGGGGTTGCTACCCAGGATTACAGGGACCCAAACCACAGGAAAAATGTCTGTGGGAGACGCCTGGGTGCAATCTCAGATGCATCCCAGAAGATGGAGCATTGTCCAAGGAGAAAAATCATCTCGGGCATCTTCCCTGGAGGAGTCTGGGGTTGCTACCCGGGATCACAGGGCCCCAAAACACCGGAAGAAACACTCAGGGACATACCTGCAAGGAGTCTCGGATGCTTCCCAGAGGATGGAGCATTGTCCAAGGAGAAAAATCATCTCGGGTATCTTCCCTGCAGAAGTCTGGGGTTGCTACCCGGGATTACAGGGACCCAAACCACAGGAAAAATGTCTGCGGGAGACGCCTGGGAGGAATCTCAGATGCATCCCAGAAGATGGAGCATTGTCCAAGGAGAAAAATCATCTCGGGTATCTTCCCTGGAGGAGTCTGGAGTTGCTTCCTGGGATCTCAGGTCCCTAAAGCAGTGATCAAATGGCTCCAGGAGTTGCCTGGGAGGAGTCTTGGGTGGACCCTGGAGGATACATTTTCATAGAAAAAGAGTGTTTTGGTAGAGAAAACCATGTCAGGTTTCCATGCTGGGATTGCCCTGAGGTGCCCCCAGTGGAAGCAGGGGCGGGGTTGGGCAGTGCTCGTGTCCCCTGGAGCCACGGCTGCACCGGGGGCCAGGCAAAAGGTCTTGCTCAGGGAACAGCCCATCGCCACTTTTGGGGTCAGGAAGGAATTTTCCCCCGGGGCACACTGGCACGGGCACCCGGGGGTTTTTCGCCTTCCTCTGCAGCCCCGAGCACGGCCCCTTGCCAGGGCTCCTCGGGGCCAGTTGTGGCCAGCGGTTCCCTGTCCTGGCAGGAGCGGGAGTCCAGCGGTGCCCTCCATCCCTCCGCCTCTCCTCCCTGTGCCAGCTTGGCAGGGGCACCTCCGGGACCTCCCTGCACGAGCCCCCCGGGGGTCTTCTGCCCTGGGCCGGGCACGGCCTGCTTGCACAGGCTGCAGGCGCCATGCTGCCTCAGGACGGAGCGGGCAATCGAAGCGGAGCCTCCGTCTCCTCTGCCAGAGCCGCCGGCTGTGCCTCGTCTGTCCCGGCCGCAGCCCGAGAGCGTCTCCACCGGCCCGGGCCCGACCCTGTGCCCCGGGGGAGCCCCGCAGCCTCTGCCCCACCGCCAGCCCGCCTCTCCCCGGGCCCGTCCCCGTCCCCGTCCCCGTCCCCGTCCCCGCCGGCACCGGGGGGTGCGCACCCAGCGGCCGCAGCCCGGCCCCTCTCCGCACCCCCGCTGCCCGCCGACGGCCGCCCCGCCAGACCCCCGGCAGCAGCGGGCAGCGGCGGGGCCGCGCCCGGGGGACGCCCGACGGCTGCGCCGCTGCCCGCTCCCGCGGGGACCCGCTCCCGGGCCCGCCGGCCCCGCGCTTCTGCCCTCGGGCCCCGCCGCGGCCTCCGCAGCCTCCGCGGAGCGAGGCCCACACGCCCCCTGCCCGCAGCCCCCGCACGCACCCACCGGGACCCCCGGCCCCCTCCGCGCCCACACCTGCCCCGCCGCTCCGCCGGGGCTCCCGCCGCACGGCCCGGCCCGGGCCCGCAGGGCCGCAGCCCACTCGAGCCGAGCCGAGCCCGGCCCAGCCCAGCCCAGCCCAGCCCGGCCCGGCCCAGCCGAGCCCAGCCCAGCCGAGCCGATCCAGCCAGCCGTGCGGGCAGAGCCGGGCCGAGCCGGGCGGGGGGAGCAGGCGGCAGGCGCGGCCGGAGCGAGGCAGTGCCGCCTCCCCGGGACTCCCTCCCGCCTCTGCCGGGGATGGGGGGCGGGTGGCCGAGCAGCGCAGCGTCCCCGCAGGGCCCTCCCTGCCCTCTGCACCTGCGGGAGCAGACAAGTCCCCCCCAGGAGAGGCACTCGACGCTGTTCCATCCTTCCCCCGCTCTCTGCCCCCCTGCCCGTCCCCAGCGTCTTCCCGTCCTTTGGGACCTGCTCCTTGCTGCCCGGCCAGCTCCTCTGGGAAGCCCCTTCCCGGGCACTCTTGGGCCAGCAGGCAGTGCCAACGGCGTCCCTGGCAAGGGCCTGTGGCCCAACGCCTGTGGCAACCCAGCCCCGTCCTGCTGGGGAGGGCGAGGATGGGGCTGTGCTCGTGGCCAGGCGGGAGCAGTGTGGGTTGGGGGGATGCTGCCATGCCCCCAGGGATGCCATAGCCGTGGACATGCTGTGCCCGCAGGGATGCCATGCCCATGGGGGTTGCCATGCCCATTGGGGTGCTGTGCCTGGGGGATTGCCATGTCTGTGGAGATTCTACGCCCGCAAGGAGGTAGGTGCTGTATCCCATGGGGATGCCGTGCCCCTGGAGATGCTGTGACCATGGTGGTGCCGTGCCCATTGGGATGCTGTGCGCGCAGCGTGCTGGCACTGTGCGAGGTCTGCTGGTCCCTGCTGCAGGACTGGGTGATCAGTGTGACCATCAGCTGGAACTGCAACCTGGACCTGTCCGACAGCGAGTGCCACCCTCGCTACTCCTTCCACTACCTCCACCCCAAAAGGACTTCGGCTTCCCCTTGGCTACAGCTACAGGTGATGGCCCTGGCCCTGCCCTGGCCCCACATCCTTTATCCAGCCCTGCCCCACCATCCCCACAGCGCCCATTGGTCTGAGGATGCTCTGTGGTGGGGGGGCATCACCCTGGGGTGCTCCAGCCTCAGGCCAGCCCATCCCATCCCTGCCCGGGTACCACCGGAGCTGCAAAGGGCCATGGTGGCAGGCTGGGGTAACACTCGCTCTGCCCGAGACCATCCAAGTCCCCCCCAGCTCTGAGTGACATGCCGCCCCCAGAAGGAGTTGCACTCCTGCCTGGGTGGGACATGTCCTACAGCCCCCATGTGTCACCACTGCCAGCCCCAGGCCTGTCAAGAAACCCCCGTGCTCAGCATCCCTGCCTGGGGCTGCTCCCTGCAGGCAGAATGGAGGGGGGGGACGGGACGGGACAGGACGGGACGGGGCGGGGTGTCGTCCCCATCCTTGAGCCCTGCAGTGCTGACGTGCGGAAACAAACTCCACAACTCACGCCGAGTTATAAAGCAGCTATGTCTATTGCAGCGCTGTTGCAAGGGGGATCGCTCCTCCAAACTTGCACACCGTAAAGGGTTAGTTATACACCTTATAGACATGCCATATATACACATTCACAAGGGTTTCAGGGAAATGATTAACATGTTCATGACTTTTCCGGGAACTCATTACCATAGGCTACTACCCACCCCGGTATGCCCATTATAGTCTCTCGATGGTCCTTCAGAATCCTCTGGGAGTCGTTGACTCCTTTTTAATCACTGTATTGTTTTGGTCAACTGTCCTTATCTGGTTGCCAAAGCCGCTGCTCTGTGGCTCCAGATGGCTCTGCTCCTCTGCCACCTCCAAGGTAGAGCTGCCCCAGGGTCACCATTCAGGAGCCTCTCAGCTACGACTCTCGCTATGCATTTTGCCATGTTGCAATGTCTCTCTGGATGTTGTTTCCCCGTAGCGGTGCCATGGTGGGGACAGGCACATCCCCCAGCGCTCGTGGGGAGCTGGAGGGTCCTGGGGCTGCTTGCCCTGCTGCAGGCATGTGGGAAGAGCGCGGGGTGCCCCCAGCCCCCTCCGGGCACCGTCCCTGCCCACAGGCTGCCTGCAGAACCTGACACAGGCAGGCACCTTGGTTCGGGCGGCATTGCCCCCCCCCGCTGCTACTGCAAGAGGAGGTCGCCCCTGACGGCACCTTGGCGTTGTCCCGAGAGCCCCCGGGGAGCACAGGAGGGGCTCTGCCCGCAGCCCCGGGGACCCTTTTCCCCCGGAGGGGGGCAGGAGCAGGAGCCGCCTGTCCGACGCTGGCAGCCCCTTCCCCTAGAGCTGCAGGGGGACAGCCGGGGGGGCTGCAGGGGTCAGACACGGACGGGTCCGTGGTCCTTCCTGCCCAGCAAGGTCACAGCTCCACCCCCTCAGCTGCATGCACCCCCCCACGGCCACAGCTCCTGCTTCCCCCCTCCCCAAATCTACACCTGCCTTCTACAAGCCAGTCATTTACAGAAATTCAACACTAAAACCACACCTGGGGGCCAGCACAGCCCTGCGGAGCACAGCTCCAGCCCTCGGTGCCCCCAGACCCCCGTGCCCGGCAGCGGGGGGCAGGACAGCCCCATGGTCCAGCTCTTCTCCCGCAGCTCCTCCGCGTTCGGCTCCCCTTCCCCCTCCTCTTCTGCCCCCGCCACCTCCTCCTCCCACACTCCTCTCTTGCCGCTGTCCTTCTGGAGGGAGACAGGGACGGCGCAGCAGTTCCTCCTGCCCGGCCAACACCTCCCTGCTCAGCTCAACCCCCCCCGCTGCTGCCGGGGTACGGAGCGCTGCCCAGCTCTGACCTCCCCGTAGCGGACGCGAGAGTCCAACTTCCCTCGATACCTCCATAACCGGCTGGATCCATCCAGAGCAGGAACTCCCCGCAGCGGGAGCAGGAGATGGTCAGAGAGCGGAAGATCCCCTCGGAGTGGGTGCGGGAGGGCAGAGACTGCAGTCGCCCCCCGCGTTGGCATCGTCCCGAGTTCAGAGCCTTCTCTGGGGGACACTGTGGGGAGGAGGCGGTGCTGGCAAAGAGGGGGGGTTCCCTTCTCCCCTCCCACCACTGGGGGATGGATGGGCCGACCCCATCCGACCCCATCCGAGCGGAGCCGACCCCATCCGAGCGGAGCCGAGCCCCGCCGGTGCCCGCGGGCGCGGTGCGGCTCCTCCCGCCGCGGGTGACGGCGCGCAGGAACCGGCCCCGCGGCACCGGGCGCTGCAGCTGCTCGTCCCGCTGCGCTCCGGCGGGGCGGCGCGGGCTCGGGGAGCTCCTGCCCAGGGCGGGGGCGGGCGGGCGGAGCGGGGCGCTGCCGGGGCCGGGGGGCGGCCCGCGGGGGAGGGGGCGTGTGGCGATGGGAACGCGCGGACTGCGATATGCAGGATCGAAACCGGAATCCGCTGTATTAAGCAAGCGTGCTCTTTACATACCTTTCTACCAAGGCAGTAATTGCCTACTTTGCTTGTTTACACCATCGCGTACTCCAAAAGATCACGTTCCCACCGAAAAGAGAATCTCTCTTCCCTGTGAGCAGCACCTCCTTATCTCGGGAGGAGCTTCACACAACTTCGTCGTCTGCCAGAACAGTGCTGCAGCTGCTTATTCCTCCCTATTAGTTCTACCCCACTTAACCCTTCTTTTGCCTCAGTCCCCACATCTCCCCCTTTTTTGTTTTTCAATTAGAAACGCCGAGTTTATCATCTTCTGCAGGGCCCTTTGCAGACAAGAGTATAAACATGGAACAATTAATGCTATAAAAAAAATTATGATCAATATCATTAATCCTGTCTTAATGATTGCAGCTATCCATCCTGTAATTCCCCAACCAGATAACAAATCGTTCAACCAATTCCATTCATTGTCTACTTGCAACTTTCTGACCCCCTCCTTTAACATGTGAATGCTTTTACGCACAGATTCTGAATGATCTGACAGATTCACGCGACACACTTGTGAAAGACCGAAGTAACCGCTGGGCTGTAGCCGGCCCACACAAAAACCAACTTCCTCGTACTTTCACCGCTGCAGCAAAAGTTGTCGCCAACATCTCCATGTTATGAGAGTTAGAACTGATTCTTTGACATGCCTCAATCATTTGGACTATCGTCGGATTTTGTAACGAACGCAAAATACACTGACATTCATAATTAGCATTTCCCACAACAAGCTGCGTTAACAAAGACTCTTTCGCAGCAGCATTCGCTGCTTGCAAGAGCTGCCACTTGGCAAGCAGATTTCCACGTTGACTCAAATAATACCATTTGCGTAGGAGTAAGTATTAAACGTGTAATTTGCCAAATATCATAGGGTGTTAACTCATTCCCCCCAAATATTCCTTGTAGCAAACTTTGAGTATGTGGTGCACTTAACCCATTTTGCATAACAGTTTGTCTCAAGTCTTTAATTACTCCATAAGGAAAAGGCGAGTGCTCATTAGGCTGATCCGTTCGTCGTCAGACGGGACACGCTATTGCATTTCCACATGCTGTATCTCCACTGTCCAGTGCCTTTGGCTTTATTTGCCTCCATTTTTCAACTGGATCATATCAAAAAGGGACATCTTCATTAAAGTCTGCTAACATAGTACCTTCCCCTGTGAAACTTGCAGTATTAGACTTCTTCGTAGGTGATTCATAAAATCCTGGCAAATCAGAGTGAGGCTGTCGCTTAAGTTTTAAAGCATCTGCGTTAGATTTTGTTGGATCAGGGCAATCTCGTAACTCTGAACTTTCCTTAACCACAAACTCAGTCTGAGATGCCCGATCTCCTGGACTCTCGTGCAGTTAATGCTGTTTTAGCAGTTTCCACTATGGAATCACAGAATCATGGAGTTTTCAGAGTTGGAAGGGACCTCTAGAGATCATCTAGCCCAACTCCCCTGCCAAAGCAGGATTGCCCAGAGCACATCACTCAGGACTGCATCCAGGCGGGTCTTGAAAAGCTCCAGAGAAGGGGACTCCACCACCTCCCTGGGCAGCCTGTGCCAGTGCTCTGACACCCTCACCGTAAAGAAGTGTTTCCGTGTATTTGAACGGAACTTTGTGTGTTCTAACTTGAGCCCATTGCCCCTCGTCCTGTCACTGGGAACCATTGAAAAGAGCCTGGCTCCACCCTCCTTCAACCCACCCTTTAGATACTCATATGCCATAATAAGGTCTCCCCTCAGCCTTCTCTTCTCCACGCCAAAGAGTCCCAGCTCTCTCAGCCTTTCCTCATACGGGAGATGCTCCAATCCCTTAATCATCTTAGTTGCCCTTCGCTGGACTCGCTCCAGCAGTTCTCTGTCCCTCTTGAACTGGGGAGCCCAAAACTGGACACAGTATTCCAGTTGTGGCCTCACCAGTGCAGAGTAGAGGGGGAGAATGACCTCCCTCGACCTACTGGCCACACTCTTCCCTATGCAGCCCAGGATTCCATTGGCCTTTCTGGCAACAAGGGCACATTGCTGGGCCATGGATAATTTACTGTCTACTAGGACCCCCAGATCCTTCTCCTCAGAGCTACTTCCCAGCAGGTCAGCCCCTAACCTATACTGGTGCTTTACATTCTTCCTCCCCAGGTGCAGGACCTTGCACTTGCTTTTGTTGAACCTCATTAGGTTCTTCTCTGCCCAGCTCTCCAGCCTGTCCAGGTCACGCTGGATGGCAGCACGGCCCTCTGGGGTGTCAGCCACCCCACCCAGTTTGGTATCATCAGCAAACTTGCTGAGGATACACTCTGTCCCCTCATCCAGGTCATTAATGAATATATTAAACAAAATTGGACCAAGTCTTGACCCTTGGAGGACACCACTGATTACAGGCCTCCAACTAGACTCTGTGCCGCTGATCACAACCCTCTGAGTTCTGTCCCACAGCCAACTCTCAATCCACCTCGCCGTCACCTCATCTAGCCCATACTTCCTCAGCTTCCCAATGAGGATGTTGTGGGAGACAGTGTGAAAAGCCTTGCTAAAGTCAAGGTAGATGACATCTACGACTCTCCCCTCATCCAGCCAACCACTTATAACATCATAGAAAGCTATTAGATTGGTCAAGCATGATTTACCCTTGGTAAATCCATGTTGACCACTTCCAATAACTTGCTGTTCCTCAACATGTTTGGAGATGACATCCAGAATGAGTCGCTCCATTACCTTCCCAGGGACAGAGGTGAGACTCACTGGTCTGTAATTCCCTGGGTCCTCCTTCTTGCCTTTTTTGAAGATTGGAGTGATGTCGGCCTTCCTCCAGTCCTCAGGCACCTCTCCTGTTCTCCATGACCATTCAAAGACGATGGAGAGTGGTCCAGCAATAACATCTGCCAGCTCTCTCAGCATTCACGGGTGCATCCCGTCAGGGCCCATGGACTTATGAATGTCCAGCTTGGCCAAGTGGTCTCTGACCCGGTCCTCCTCAACTGAGGGAAAATCTTCCTCTCTCCAGACCTTCTCCTTTGCCTTCAGAGTATGGGATTCGTGAAGGACAGCTTTAGCAGTGAAGACCGAAGAAAAGAAGGCATTCAGGAACTCTGCCTTCTCTGTGTCTTCCACCACTAGGGCACCTGTCTCATTCACCAGTGGGCCTACATTTTCCCTAGTCTTCCTTCTTCTATTGATATACTGAAAGAATCTCTTATTGTCTTTAACTGCAGTGGCCAAGCTGAGTTCTGAAGTTCACTTGTGCTGTTGTCTGAAGTTTACGTGTGCCGTTTTCTTCTCCTGGCAACGCCAGCAGCAGAGCAGTCGGAGGAGAAGGGTGAGTGCCAGGCTGGTGGTGCGGAGGGGCATGTGAGTGTGATGTGCGCGGTGGCCCCGGAGGGCACTGAGAAGGGTCAGTTGGTCCGGCTGTGCGGGAGGATGCTCTGCCCGCGGCGACCACCCGAGCAAGCGCGGCCTTGGGGAAGCGTCTGGTTGAGTGTTTGTTGGTGTGCTGGAGAAGAGCTGGGCAGGTGTCCCAAAGGGCAGCCTTTGGTGGGACCCCCTTCAGCCCAAAGCTTTGTGGGACCTTTTTGAAGCCACCCTGGTGAGGCCTCTGCTCCTTCCACCCAAGTACTTTATGTTTCACACCATGGAGTGGTCATTTCTGACTGCATCCTCAGCAGGACCTGGGGCCAGTGGCTGTAGCTTCAACTGTGGAGCTCGAGAGACCTGGCAAGGATGGAGGAGAAGGAATGAGGCTCCTGGTGAAGGGAGGGAAGTGAGGAGGTGCGGTGTCCAAGCTGGCCTTGAGGACTGGCTGGGCAGGAGAGGACATGTTGGTGTAGGAGCCATGGAGCAGACCGTGGCCAGAAGCAGAGGGTGGACACGGGGAGCGTGGGCTCAATGTGCGAGGGAGCACAACCTCGGTGCAGCGGCTTTAACTAGAGGGCTGGGAGCGAAAGCGGCATCCAGCCTGGGCAGGGGAGCTGGGTCTGCTCCTTCTCCACGTGAGAAATGGTGGTTTGCAGGTAGCATCTGGTTGCACTTGCTGGAACGCAGAGCAGGAAAGAGTTGTGTCTACTGCCAGGGGAGATTTCTGATGGATTTGAGACATGGAAGAGTTGACGAGGCTTTGGGTTGGGTTGACTTGGGTTAGAGTGCTGGCACGCACCCCTTGCTGCTTTCCCCCCTGTCCCCAGCCCAGGTCTTGGGGGAACATCTTCCTCAGCCTTGGCTTTCTCTTCTCTTGGACCTGGAAAAGTGAAACGGTGGTTGAAATCAGAGCCAAACCAGACATGGTGCTCGGTTCTCACCAACCCCCTACTTTCTGCGCAGGGGACCGATGGTGGTCACAGCACGGTTTCAGCTTTGCGGTGTTTTGGCTGCTCTGAAAGGCCGTTGGGGCCGGTTTTCCCCTACAAAGGCAGGACACAGGCAGAAAGATGGCAGCGGGGAGGAACTGGGGGTACCTGGGTGTCCCCATCCGCATCCCAGCCCCGTTGTGCTGGGTCGGGGCCGCAGCTCACCCCAATGCACCCTTCGGGTGCCCCCGTGCTCTGTGAGGGGGGGTTTCAGGGCCTGAAGGGTTGTCCCCGTGTCCCTGCCGGGCTCATGGTGGTGGCACGCTGCTCTGCGTCGGGCTGGGGGTGGCTGGGAAAGGTCTGGCACGCTGTGGCCGTCACTGACCCTCGTTTTCTCTCCCACCATAGAGCTCCTGGGCGTACCTCTCGGGTCTGTACGGAGCCCCCCTGGCCGGCGCCTGCTCCAGGCTGAACAACCCCAACGCTCAGCCTGTCCTCCCAGCAGAGGGGCTCCAGCCCTCACAGCATCTCTGTGGCCTCCTCTGGCCCCGCTCCAGCAGGTCCATGTCTTTCCTATGTTGGGGGCTCCAGAGCTGGACGCAGTACTCCAGGCGGGGTCTCACCAGAACGCAGCAGAGGGGCAGAACCACATCCCTTGCCCTGCTGGCCCACTTCTTCTGATGCAGGCTGGGATATGGATGGCTTTCTGGGCTGCGATCATGTGTTGCCGGCTCATGTTGAGCTTCTCATCAATCAGCACCCCCAGGTCCTTCTCCTCAGGGCTGCGCTCCGTCCATTCTCCACCCAGCCTGGATTTGGGCTTGGGATTGCCCCGACCCACGTGCAGAACCTTGCACTGGGCCTCATTGACCTTCATGAGGTTGGCATGTGCCCACCTCTCCAGCCTGTCATTAGTAGAAGGCCAGGCCTGCAGCACCCCGGTTATCAGCCCGGCTTGGGTGGGAGGGGATGCTCCTGCATGGGGGGGTTGCCCTGCACTGGGGGGGAAATGCCACCGAGGGAAGGTCTCGCCAAAGTGGGGGCCGCGCTCATGATCCCTCTCCCCCATCCCTCCCCAGATCGCCCCAGCAGAAGGTCCCGAGGCCAGCGAGCGGATGGTGATTATCACAGGGCCGCCCTAGGCTCAGTTCAAGGTGCTCTGGGTGGGGGCTGTGGGGGGGGGGGACAGTAAGGGACAAGTCGCGGGCGTCCCTGTGGTCAGCACTGTGCTGCCAGCCTGGCTTGGCCTCCCTCAGCGCCAGGGGAGCTCTTTGCTGGGTACAGTGGTTTTGATGCTGCTGGACGTGGGGACATTATCAGCTTTGGGGATGGAGAGGCACAGCGGGCGTTGCCTGATGGTTTTCCTTCCCGTCCGTCTGCTTCCCAGGCCCAGGGGTGAATATTTGGGAAGCTGAAAGAGGCAAACTTCTTTAACGCGAAAGAAGTGAAGCTTGAAGCCCACATCAAGGTGCCTTCCTTCGCTGCTGGCCGTGTGATAGGCAAAGGTGGCAAAACGGTAGGTGGTGGTGCCCCGGGGACGCAGAGTTGGGCATCACCCATCACCCCTGCCCACCCCAGGGGGACAAATCCCGGGTGCACAGTGGTTTCAGCGACGTCTTGACCCTCAGCCCCCATGTCCTGGTGGTGGTTCTCGTTGGTCCCAAGGAAGGGGGAGACACACAGGGTGCCTGGTGCCGTCGTGACACCGGTAGTGGAGGTTTTTGGCTCTTCCACAACAGAAGCCTCTTGTGGTTCCTCCAGGTGAACGAACTGCAAAACTTAACCAGTGCGGAAGTCATTGTGCCATGAGACCAAACCCCGGACGAGAACGAGGAGGTCATCGTTAAAATCATTGGGCATTTCTTTGCCAGTCAGGTACTGTTTGGCTGTGGCTTTACCCGATATTCCCCGGCCGCTTTCATCCACCGAGGAAAGGTGTGGGGCTTGCTGAGCCCAGCACCACCCGAGCGACCTGCTGCTCTTCTTTTGGGAGGTCCCTGTGTCCCCAAGAGGCACTGAAGGTGTTTCGGTAGCTCCCCCCGGCTGTGCGAGAACTGAAATTGAAGATTGGCTTGATTGAGCTAAAAATGGGTGTTTTGGATGCTGTGCAGAGCAGCACCCAGGGTGTGAATGGACTCCCCGGTGCGGGCAAATCCATGCGCATCCCACCTGGGTGCATCTTCCATAACCTTGTCTCCTGTCCACTTCGGCGGGATGGCGACCCCCCCAAAAATTCAGGCTCTCTCGAGGAGTGAAGCACAAGTGAAAAAAAAACAAAACAAAACAAACAACCGGAAATTAATTACAGCTTGTTCAGAGTGACAAGTTGGGAGCAGCGAGATGCTCGGTGGGGGCTCGGGAGTTGGTGGTGGGGGGAGAAGCAGTGCCCTGACCCCCACCTCTTGCTTTTCCCCTCTCCTCCCCAAGACTGCACAGCGCAAGATGAGGGAAATGCTCCAGCAGGTGAAGCAGCAGGAGCAGAAACACGCTCTGGGAGCCCCGGCCTCGCAGCACAGCAAGGGAGGCTCCCGCCGTGCCGCCCAGCACCGCCCGATGAATGTAACCCCAACGCCGGACATCCCCCCCCTCCCAAACCCTCCTCCCCCACCCCCAGCAGGTCAGGGGAGCAAACCAAAGACCCCTCCCAAACACCCTCCACCCCCCCCATTCCCCGCGGCGCTGTGAGGATGCACAGCCGAGGGGTACGGGGAGGGCTCTCTCCATCCCACAGCCTCCCCCTTCCTCCTCCCTCGCCTCCCGACGCTCTCCCTTTAGTTGGACTAACGTGGGCAGGTTTGGGTACCTCAGCACCTCACGCTTGTGTCTCCCTTTTAGAGAGTCTGTATGCCTTGGAAACCTGAGAGTTGGAGGGTTTTTTTATTAATTTTCTAATAAAAAAAGAAACGAGTTGGACAAAACGATGGGAATAGGCACCACTGTGGTCATTCTCTCCGGGGCGTTGTGGAGGAAGGCTGCCAGTCTTCCTCCCAGTGTACTTTTCCCCGTTGGCTCCAGACTGCTGCTGGGGCTGAGCTCTGAGCCGCCAGAGCGGTTCTCAGCAGACGGTCACTCGGCGCAGACAATGAGGCCCTGAATAGCCCTTCCTGTGCTCTTGATGGCTCCGGACGGCTCTGCTCCTCTGCTGCTTCTAAGGTGGGGCTGCCCCAGTGCCCTCACTCAGGAGCCTTTTGTCTGTGCAGGTCTCACTTGTGACAGGGGGTGGGGGTGTTGCCAAACTAACTGCTGTGCTGCGATGTGTGAGTGGGTGTTCCTGCCCGTGTCAGTGCCAGAGCTCTTCCGTAGGCTCCTTCTGCCAGCGGAGAGCCAGGGGCCGCTCCTTCGGGAGAGAGCTTGTTTAAAAAGAGGAAAAAAAAAAGGGGGGGGGGGGGAGGAGAAAAAAAAAAAGTGGGAAAAGAAAAAAGGGGAAATAGAAAAAAAGGGGGAAAAATGAAAAAGAAAAACAGGGGAAAAGGCGGGGGGAGAGAAAAAAACGGGGGGGGGGGGAAGGGGAAACAGAAAAAAGGGGGAAAAAGCAAAAAGGGGAACAAGAGGAAAAAGGAGGGGGAAGCAAAAAACAAAAGGGAGAAAAAAGAAAAAGGGAAAACGGAAAAAAACCCCACATATTAAAAAACAAAGGTAGAAAAGAAAAAAAAAACCAAACAAACCAAGGAAGGAAAGTGGGAACAGCCGCCGGGCAGGAGGAGGGACAGGAGCCGGGGGGTCGGGGCGTGGGGGGAGGTGGCGGTGCCAGCGCCGGCCCCGGGGGCTGCGACACCACGTTTTTGTCCTCTACTGCAAAGTGTTCTGTGAAAAAAACAACCAAATCCCACCCGACGACAACATCAAAACCCAAAGAGAAATCTCTCCAGCTCACACGAGCCTGAGCTCGCTCTCCGTTGCTCTCTTTCCAGTGTCTCGGGGGGGGTCACGGCCGAGCTGAGATTGGGGGGTGGTGATGGTGGGAGTTTGCCCCATGGCTGTGATGGGGGGAGAAGGGGTGGGTGGGGAGTGGGGGATGTGGTGTGGGGGTTTTTTTGGGGGGTGGTGGTTTTTTGCCAGGCGTCGCTTTACCCAGTGGCTGTGGGAGGTGTTGGCATCAGGAAGCCTGTGCTAAAGCGGGGTGGGGGCCTCGCCGCAGTTGGTTAGCAGAGCCAAAGTGGTTATTAATGGTTATTAACAGCACAGTAATTAGGCCCATGTAATGGGGAAGCTCAGATGCCCCCTAACCAACCCCCCCCCCGGTGCTTCTCTAGCCAGGCGAGCGCTGGGCGTCCCCCCCACAGGAGAGGAGCGCACCTCCGGGGTGGGTGGAAGGGCGTCACCCAACGGGGAGAGGACCAAGATGGGGCTTGGGTGTCCCTTGGGGTGGCGGGTTAGGGCTGTTGGGGGCTGCCATGACGAGGGACACCCCCACGCCTTTCTCCATGGCTCCCACAGCTCTGATCCCTCCCACCCATCCAGTGCCACCAGAGAGGCGGTGTCCCCCCTCCCGGGGCGGGCAGGGGCTGTGCCACCCCATCTAACACCTCAATGCACCAAAGCACCTCACTGGGGGAGGGACCCTGTGCCTGGTAGCCCCGTGCGCCCCAGCACTGTAAGGATGGGGCTGAGCCCCCACCACAGCCACCCTGTGCAAACCAAAGATCCCCCAAACACACCCCACTCCCCCCATTCCCCGCGGCGCTGCGAGGATGCACAGCCGAGGGGTAGGGGGAGGGCTCTCTCCATCCCACAGCCTCCCCCTTCCTCCTCCCTCGCCTCCCGACGCTATCCCTTTAGTTGGACTAACACAGGCAGAGAGAGAGAGAAAGAGAGGTTTTATTATTCTTTTTTTTTTAATTTTTTATTTTTTATTTCCAAAAAGCCACCGGGTTTTCATCCCAGGCATGGCCAGAGGAGCTCGCCCAGCGTTGAGGGGGGGAGGTTGGGCTGCGGCGCACAGCGCAGCGGCTCATCAGTTTTTAGAATTAATATAACACTAACAAAACTAAGGGTGATTTTTAAGTTTTGTAAGGATTTTAATTATTTATTTATTTATTTCATTTCAGAGGGGGCCGGGGCGGGAGGGGAACATTTGTTTTTTAGCAAAAGCCGGCTTTTCTAGAGGTTAAAGGAAAGGCCGTGCTCAGCTGTAAATGCTCCCCTCCAGCGTCCTGGATGGGGGGGACGGATCTCCGAGGGGCCAGCTGTATCCTTGGAGGATTCCCCATTTGTCTCCCCAGACCCTGCGGTTTATATTTCCTGACTCGGTGAGGGTGCAGGATTATGCCCGAGTGGATTACACTGTCTGGGATATTTCCCTCTGGTGGTGCCATAGCGAAGTCTCTGTTGCCAATTTGTGATGTCCGGTGCTCAACGTCACGGGAAGAGTGGTGGGATGGGACTCGGGGCATTTTGATTGTTAAGGGCCATTTGGTTTTGGTTGTTCTGTGCCATCTGGAGATAAGCCCGGGCTGAGCTGTTTTGCAGCTCCCCCACGTTCTCTCTGCACAGCCAAGGCACGGCGGGGATGGAGCTGAGTGGGATGGCAGCTCCCTGCCTCTCACCTCTGGTGCTCTGAAACCGGCTTGGCTGGCTGCTCCCACACAGTGTGTTACTGGCTTGCCCAGCAGGTAAAGAACCCAGATTTGGGACGCCACTGGGGTGTCCATAAGGGGTCCTGGGCTGCCCTTATGGGGTCCTGGGGGGGGGGGGAGTCTTGCAGGCCAGAGGCAGTCTGGGGCAGCCCTTCAAGCATCTGGGGGTCCCCTCTGGTGCCTCTGGGGAGGGTTTTGTGGCTGGGGAGGGCCCAGCTGGTTTCAAGAGGTGCTTCCTCCCTTTCTCCAGCCCACCCAGCTCCCCCGACACCACCACCCCCCCAGGTTGGTGGGTGCCAGCAGTGCCAGCCTGTCCCACTGGGTCGGGCACTGAGGGGGGCACAGCCCCAGCCGCGGGATGGGAGGAGGAACCACAGCACCAGGGATAGAGACCAACATTTTATTTCTTTAACGTTTCCCATGGGGTCACCAAAGGGTTGCGTGGCTGCACCGCAGCTGGTGCCAGGAGGGACTCCAACGTCCCCCCCACAGCTCACCTGGCTCCGCTCGTGATGCTTTTGATGGGGCTCAGCGCGGTCTCTTCTGTGCTACGGACCAAGCGGCTCCAGGTAGGCGACTGCTGCACCGCACTGTGCCGCAGCGTGGGGTGGTGTGGGGGGCTGCGGCACGGGGCTGGGAGCTGCTCCTGTCTCACCCAGCTCCCGGGGTCCTGCAGAGGGACTGGAAGAAGCCGAATCAAGGGATAACGGATGCAAGAGCCCACGCGCAGGAGCAGAGAGGTGAGTGGCCCTGGCACCGAGCACCGTGCAAACAGCCCACACCCCACGGCAGCCCTGAGCCGGGGCTGTGCCAGGGGCTGCCGGCCGCTCACTCCGTCCCCTCCCTCAGCAGCTTCTCGGCTAGCGGGTGAAGGATGGGAGCTCAAGTCGACACAGGAGAAGCAGGGAGTGTGGGGGAGACCCCCAGATCCTGCCCCAGACCCTCAGCCCGTGCCCTGCCCTGCCTGCGCTGGGCAGCCCTGCCCGCCTGCTGAGGAGGGGGTGCTGCCCACGGGCTCCAGCGGAGGAGACGGTGTGCAGCGGGTCTCTTCTCTCTCCTCCTCTGCAGGGCAACCGAGGAGGCAGCGAGGAGGGAGCACCAGGCCCCACAGGACCCACTGGGCTCTCTGCCAACCATATACCATCTGAGCAGTGATGCTTCTCTCTACCCCCTGCCCCCCCCCCCCCAAGCCCCCAGGTCCCCCTGCCCTCCTCTGCCGCCTATAGGTCCTAGCAGTGGGGACAGCTCCTTCTGGTCCAGGCACCCCCCGGGCTCCTGGGCCCCCCGAGGGCCACCGCAAGAGCCCCTGCAGCCTGTGCTCGCTGGCCAACTCGGAGGACTGCAGCAGCCTGTTGAGGAGCAGCTCCTCTTCCCACAGCTCCCTCTACCACTTCCTGGAGCCCTGGCCCAGTGCAGCAACAGAGCCAGTGGTGCTCACACACTCAGGACAACCCCGCTCTCCCATGGCTGCTGGTGGGGCAGTGGGGAAACGGGCTGGTCCTCAGCCAGGAGCTGCCAGCAGGGACCGAGAAAGAGTGGGTTCCCAGGTAGGGGATGGACAGGACACAGAGGCCCACGGACAAGCACCTGTCCCCCGGAAGGCCCCCAGCCATGGACATGGACCAGGTGGAGCGGGTGCTGGAGATCACCCGCACTTTCCAGGCCTTGAAGGCAAAGACGGAGGAGTCCTGCAAGACCACGGGCAGGGAGTGTGGCCAGGCAGACCCAGGGCTGTGCAGGACAGGAAGGTGCCTGCGGCAGGGCTGCGCCTGGCTGTGGGGCTACTTGAAGGGCTGGTGGAGATGCCACTAGCCGTGTCTGCTTCTGCCAGCCCTGCAAGCGGTGACAGCACCAGGCCCAGAAGACCAACAGTGCCCCGAATACTGAGCAGCTGTGGGGTGTGGGGCCAGGAACCCCTCTGGGGTACCCCCTATGTGAAACGTTAAAGAAATAAAATGTTTGTCTCTAGCCCTCGTGCTGTCCTTCCTCCTCCCGTCCCACGGCTGCGGGTGCTCCCCCGAGGGAGCAGGCTGCAATCAGCAAGCACTCTGTGTTGAGCTCCCCTGCTCACAGCCATGCTCCGCCTGAAGGCAGCGAGGCAGAAGCAGTCTCCAGCCAACTTGGGCGCAAAAAGGTTCATCTGACTCAGTGGGTGAGGAAGGGCCCGTTTCAACTCTGTACCTCTGGCATTCTCAGGTCGGAGGATTTGATGGAGCCAACTGAGAGCGGCAGCATACGCTGCGGGGCTCTGAGCTGCTGCGTGGTGCCAGGTCTATCCAACGTCAGGCAGTACGTTCCCAGGAGACTTCACTGCTAACAACTCTTCCGAGGAAGTGGGGCCGTTTCTGTAGTCGTAGCCTGCCTGGAGAAACAGCCCCACGGAGCTAAGAGTCTGCTGAGCAGCAAGGGAGCAGAGTCGCTGACTCTCAACCAAGGACTGAAATACAGCAACTCACTCTATTGCCTTCCCCCTTCGCCCGCTGCCTCCCACAGTCTAGAAGAAAAGAACCAGGGAGCTCCAAAGGAGGGGACCCCTCCCCCACTCCCCCAAATCTGCCCAACACCTCCAAAGCTCCCTCAAGACACGGGACTCCTCCCACACACCTCCACTCCCCACACCGCAACCCTCCCCCTCCCCCAACGCTCCAAAAAGCAGCAGTCCTTAGGGCAGACTCCTTAAGCTGACTCCACAGCTACGGCTCCCCGTCGGCTCCGGGGGAGACAAGGGGGCCCCGGGGCTCTCCGTGGGCTTTAAGGGGGTCCCAGGGCTGCCCACGGGCTCCCAGCAATGCCCGTGCCCACCACCCACCCCCGCTTCAGGGGGCCCAGCGCTGACACCCCCCGACCCATCTCGGGGGTACCTGGGGGGGCTCGGCCGTGGGCTGGAGGCGGGCGAAGGGGGCACGGCCGGGCTGACCTGCCGGGGGGAGCTGAGAGCGGAGCCAAGCGCCCGGCCAGGCCGGCCACGGGCACCCTGCGCTGCGGCCGGGGCTGCCACCACCTGCGGGGAGCGAGCGGGGGGTGAGGGGGCGGCAGCGGAGGACGGGGGGGGGGGGAGCTAAATCGGCCCTGTTCCCCCCGGGGACCCCCCACTCGGCTCTGCTCCCCCCCAAAAAGGCCCAGGCCGCCCCCCGAGTCCCCCAGCCCGGTCCCGACACCCCACAATCCCCCGAAATGGCCCTGGACACCTCCGCACCACCGCTCCTGCCGCTGCCGCCGCCGCCGCCCCGCCCGCCCACTCTCCTTCTCCCGCTCCTGCTCTCCTCGGCCCCGGTCCCCCCCGTCTCTCCCGGTACCGACCGCCGACGCACACCGGAAACGTTCTCCTTCGCGTCCGCCCAACCGCGCACGCGCCGAAGGGCAAACCCGGGCCACGCCCCCCAGCGTCGCCGCGGCGAAAGCGGGAGAGAGGGGCGGGGCCGCGCCGAGGAGAACGAGGGGGCCGGGCCCCACCGCAGCCCCGCACCGGGCACTGCGAGTTCGAAACCATCCCTGCCCTCCCCAAAATCAGCCGGGACCGCCCGAAACCAGCCCAGCCTTCTCCAAAATGAGACGGATGTCCGCCTGCAGAGCTCCGCCAGCCCCCCCGACGGACATCACGGGGATGGGGGGAAAGAAAACAACCAGAAAGGTACTGAAAACAACGTGGAGACGGTGCTTAGAGATCCTTCCGAGAGGCAAAACACGGCCTTTGTTCTCATTTTTGAACACGGGGTTCGCAGTGCTTCGCGGGCAGTGGTTATCCAGGGGCATCAGCTATCCCGGGAAGCGAACGTTCCCAGTCCATGTGGCAAAATCCACTCGCCCTCCCTCGGGGCCCACCGCCTTTCCCCAGCCCAGCCTGTCCTTAAAGCTTTTCTTTCCACACACAGCCCTTTCCACTCACCTCCCTCCGGGGCCTCTTCTCTCACAGGCACCTCACAGCCCTGCAAACCTCCCTCTCACGAAAACCCATTCCCCCCTCGCTCCCCCCTCACGCAACACCTCTTCCCCTCACACACTCGCTCCCACACCCCCCACCATCCTCTCTTCCTCTCTCCTCCCCTCCCCCCATCTTTCGCCCCCCCTTCCCCTCTCCTCCCATTCAAAATGGCCCTTCCTTCCCCCTCTCGCCTTTTCCTGCCTCAGCCCCCGCCCCCCGCTCAGGTGACACCGCACACAGCCGCCATGAGGCGCGGCGGGGAGGGCCGGGGCTGTGAGAGGCGATGGCGGGGAGGGAATTTTCCTCTTTTTTCCTCTTCTTTTCATCTCCTCAGGCTTCGGGCAGCCCCGCGTGGGCGGCTGGAGATCCCCCCTCCCCTTCCAGGAGTGGCCCCGGCCCTGGGGCGGCCCCCGCCTCCCTCCTCCCCACAGGCTCTCCTCAGGGAGAGCCCCCAAATCTGTCCCCTGGGCGGCTCCACAGCCTCCTGTGTGTCCGGGAATGGGGTTTCCCTCAGGGAGAGCCCCCAAATCCATCTCTGTCATTGCCCTACAGCCTCCTGCATGGCTGGGAGCAGTGATTCCCTCAGGGATAGATCCCCCCTCATCCCCAAACCTATCCCCAGGGTGGTCCCACAGCCTCCTGCATGGCTGGGAGCAGTGTTTCCCTCAGGGAGAGCCCCCAAATCCATCCCCAGGGTGGTCCCACAGCCGCCTGTGTGGCCAGGAACGGCGTTTCCCCCATGGATGGAGCCCTCTCCTTCCCCCTACCCCACTCCTGGGCAGCCTTTTCCTCCCTCCCACCTTCTCCCCACAGCTCTTCCAGGGCTGGGAAAACACTCCTGCCCTTTCTCTTCCTGCGGGTTTTGAGAAGAGCCCCCTGTCTTCCCAGCCCACACGTGGGGTGTGGGCAGCTCCACGCCTTGTGTTTGAAGCGGGAATTGGGATATTTCAGTTTTCTTCTGCGATCAGGCATGGTTGTGAAAGGGCCAGTTGTAGTGGTTAGGCTTTGGTGGGTGAGTAACAGCAAATCTTATTGAACTTTTCCTTTTTTTCAGATTTTGTGTAGGGGGCTCGTTGTCCTCACGTCCGCGAGTTCTGCTCCAGGTCAAGCGAAGCCCCATGGAACTGGCCCTAAGGGCGGCGGCGGCCATGGACCAGCGCCCCTTTGGCGTCGAGAACGTGGTTTATTTTGAGGTGAATCTCCCTGTTTTTCTTGAGAAGCGGGGGGCTGGTTTGTAGTGAGGCTTAAAACCCCGGGTTGTGCCTAAGTGTGGGGCTGATTTCAACCTCAGGGGCTGCGACTCCGTCCTCAGGGGCTCCGACTCACAGCCCTGGCAGCACCGTCAGCGCGCTGGGCTCAGCGTTCTCTTGTATTTTGAAGGGTTTCTTACGGATCGGCAGCAGCCGGGGATATTTAGCAGCTGTGTATTGGTGGTGGAATCCGTGTGGTGAAAAGATCTTTGGGGTAAAGAGGTGAATAGGTGGTTTGTTTTTTTTTCACCTCGAGAATGTTTCTTGTTGCCTTGTACCTGTAAAAAGATGTTCAAATCGTTAAGGTGTTCAAATCGTTTCATAAAATTACCCCCTAGACAGGAATATGTTTTGTGGTTGGTTTGAGGTTTTTTTATGAGTCCTTTCAGCCTGCTCTCCAGGTGGAAATGGGCAATGCAAAGGCATTACAATGATAGATTTGCTAAATATGTTGCCAAGGTCTATATTAGTGGCTTTCCCTGAAGCGGGGAAAAGACGTCCTGTTTAATTCTTGTTTGCATTTCAAATTCTCTGTGAAATGGATTAAGCAGAGAGGGCTTCTTTTTGTGGGTCTGCCCTTGGGAGGAGAACGCCTTTAGGAAAAGGCTTTTCTGGAGGGGATGGAGAACTTAATTGCTGATGTCTCTAAAAGCGCGCCCTGTTTGGGTGCTTTGAATTTTCCAGTGTGGGAAAAGCCGCAGAAGTGTGTATTTCTGTCCAGCTGCAGAGAAATGGGTAATACTGAGCCCTACAATAGCTTGGTTGTTTTTTTTCCCCTGTGTGATGACTGGTGTGGAGGGAGTTTGTACCAAAGAGTCAACTTCTGATTGTGGGCAGCCCCTGTTTTAGGAACTGTTGCGCAGATTGCTTATCGATGCAACTGCTGCCGCGACTCCCGCACTCCCTGCTGCTGTCAAGCTTTTATTACTTGTTCTGAAAAGCTCTCGAAATACGTGCTGAGCTGTGCGGCTCCCCCGAGCCAGGTGGCCACGGCCACTGCCTCCTCGGCTCCTGTTGGCCATGGCTGACTATTTTCAGCAGGATTCGAATATGTCTGTGTGCTCCTCCTTCCTTTTTAGCCATCTGTTATTTGAGTTTGGGACTCGGAGGCCTTACTGTCTTCCTGCACTCTGTTTTTTATCACTGTTGACAGTTCTGGATTCACCAATAACAGTACTCAGCGCTTACATCTGGAACTCCCTGAAAACAATGAACTCATTAGTCCAGGGCCAAAGGTTTAGAAATAAATTGAACAAGGTCAAGCCTTGGGATCTTTAGTAACGTGATTCGGAGCCTCTCACCTGGCTTCTTGGTGGAGCTGGCACAGAGGTCGGTGATAATCCAAAACTGCAGAGCGAGCTGGGTGCCCGTGGAAGGGGAACCGCGCTCTCAAGTGGAAATACTTGGGGTCTCGTTGCCTGTGGGAGGGAAAGGGACGTCAAGAGTCAACCTAAAGGAACTTCTCACCTTCAGAGGTCGCGCTCTGGAGGTGACGGTTAATTGAGGGGAGTCGTGGAAGTGTGCCTTACTGAGCAACATGCTGCTGCTGGCCCGAGACTAAATGTCTCCAAAGTTTGGGGTTGGTTTAAGTGCTTTTTGGTTATTAGCTGGATGTCACTCTTACAAGCACCTCTTGCCCTGTCTGGAGGGGTTTGCTGCTGCCTCCTGCATTGGGCCGAGGGGACCGGCAGCCCTCAGGACAGGGACTTTCTCAGGCGCGGAGGTTAAACCCGGTGCGTGCTGCTTAAAAACTGCTCTGGGTGTTAGTGCAGCGGTCACGGTGAGAAACGTGTTGGCTTAGGGGAGCCCGAGATTTGCATTCCTCTTAAGTGCGGGGGATTTTGGGGAGCCTGGGTGGTACAATCCCCTTCCTGCTCCCAGATTCCTGTCACTGACCCGGCAGCGGGGTGTTAGCAGAGCTGATGCCCGCAGCGGCTGAGGGTCGGCATGATCCCGGCATCGCCGGAGCTCTGGAGCCGAGGAATGGGAGCGTGGCCCATTTCCATCACAGCTTGTGCACGCACGTGTGTTACACGGAGTGTTTCTTAATGCCTGCGAAGCTTTACGAGATTGGTTAATGAGTGTTGCTTTGCTGTGCAAGTGCAAAGTGTTATTTTCATGGAGAAACCAGCTCAGGTGTTCCGTTTATTTTTCTTTTTTTAAAGGCAGAATGCCTATTTTAAAGCTTTCCTTGCAGGCAGAATAACATCTGCTTTTGAGGATTGTTTCTTTCCCTGCAGGGTGGGAAAATCTACAGCCTGGCTAAGGCCGCAGAGGAAGAAAACTTGTCAGTTTCCTAGAGCGAACTGCAGTTTGGAGAGGGGGGTGTTTTGCCAGAGCGCCTTTTAGCACCTCGTCGGGCACATTTCTTTTCCCTGGGGGCTGAGGTTTAACATGGCCTTTTCATTTGCCTAGCTCTTGGTTGTATGAATTAATGGGTGTTTCAATGGGAACCACAAGACCTAATTTCTCAGTCGCCATCTTAAAAATTGTGCAGGGGCGGAAGTGGGACAGGGAGGTGACCGGAGTGAAACGCTGAAGGCTGTTAAGGCTGGAATAAGGAATGGCGGGGCTTGTTCTGGTCACACACTATGACAATAAAAGGCCACGAGTTCCTCGTGGAGGTAAAGAACCGACAATCTGGGAGGGCGTTCAGGGATTTGCCTCATCGAAGGGTTTCCAGGGGAATATGGGGGTCACTCTCCATCTCATTCCTGGTGAGCTGCCTGCCTGTTAAGACCATTATTACTTTATAATCACGGAGGGAGGCCCTGAATTCAGGTTTGGGAAGCCATTAGCTAATTTTGTGGTTAATGCTTTTTTTTTTTTTTCAGAGTGAGTCTGTGAATCGGTTCTCTGTGCTGAAGGTGAGACACGTCCTTCCCTCTGCTTTGGCAATGGCCGCTTTCCTTGGGCACAGGGACCACACAGCCCTCTGCACGTTTCTCGGTAAGTAAATTGTGGCTGTGCCACCTTCCTGCCCGGCCTGGGGAGCTTGTCCTTTACTGAGTGAGAAAGCAAGTTTTTCCCTGGAAGAAATAAAGAGATTTAAAAATCTCTATCCTTCTGTGCAGCAGTGCCGTCCCAATGCGGCCTCGGGAGAGGCACCTTTCCTCCAGCGCTGGAACCATGGCAGGGAAGGGACCTGCTATATCGTTAGGTGGACGAATTTCATCGTTCTTTGGCAACAAACGAATGTGGTGACAATGGTGACCTGGTCCAGCCAGCCTTGGTGATCAGTCCGCTCCTCCCTTTCCCTGTGGGAAGGCTCCGAGGATCTCCTGGGCTGTAGGAAAGGGGAGGCAGTAAGGATGCTGTGCTGGGGAGCTTTGACTGCCTTTGCTGTCTTCCAGATGGAGAGATGGATCCGCAGCACTTGGGAGCTCCCCTTCCCCAAACGCTGAGTTTGCCATTTGTTATCCACAAACGACGTGTTTTTCCGTGCAGGAAATGGATTTTTCAGAAATTCCAGCGTGTTATGGAAAGAAAACGCTCCTGGAGTTTTTAATGCAGGTCATTCTTTTTTGGTGTAGCGGTTAAAACGTGATGTCTGTAACTTTGAAATGAATATTTGTATGCATCTGTCAACGGGTACAATTCACATAGCCGCTCACAGGAGAAGGGATCTTAACCGCATTTCTGATTTTAGGCTGTATCGTGATAATGCCGGGGATTGATGTCGCGCTGGAGATTTTTCTCCAGTTTCCACCTTTTGCCACTAAATGAGCGGCAGAGATTTCCCAGCTAGACAGGCAGTGAGCTCTACGCAGGAATGTGAGCGCGGATCCAACGTTGACGGTAATTAAATTACGTTGTTCAGAGGTTCCTCCTTTTAATGAAAGTCTGGAAAAGTGAAAAAGGAGGTGCCTTTCTCCTTTGGGATTGCTGTTGTGGCAGAGGGGATGGAAACAACCCACGGGGGTTTTGCTCCGCTCCTGGCTTTGGCTTGGAAAAAGCCCTGAACGGTTTGATCCCTGTGGGGCCAACTCTGAGCAGGGTGAGGGGCAGCTGTGCCAGGAGATCCAGAGGGTCCATCTCCACAGCTTCCGTGTCCAGTGAGCAGTTTCCCCGAAAGGAGGGAAATTCTGGGAGAATGGGGAGCGGTGTGTGATGATGAGGGCGGTGAGGAAGGCTAAAGGATGATCTCAACGATTTTAACTTGTGCTGTTTTTTCTATACATCTTTTGGGCAGAATGGATGGGGACTTTGGGTTTAGCCGAAGAAGGATAACCCTAAAATCAGCGTTGGGCCGTGAGTTCCGGCCCAGCGGTCAGAATAACCGCAAACCCTGGGGAAAGGGGGCTGAGGAGCGGGTGCACGGTTGGTTCGGCACCGGGGCTCTGCCAGTCCTTGCTGTTGCTGTTGACCTGCTCCCCATGGCTTGGCCAGTTCTCCCACTGCCCCGCAGCGCTGCAGAGGGTAACAGAGGGGTTATTTTGGCTGGAGTATACCCCCGTGCTTGCCAGAAATGGCCAGTGCTAGCCCAGGCTGGGCTTGCCACTCAGGCTGACCTCATGATGCCGGTTGCCGGCCTCCCGCGTTCTACACAACATTCCAACGGTGGTCTTGGCCCACCGTCGCAGCTCTTCTGCTGCTGGCTGTCGGTCTCAGAGTGAACCTCGCCAGTTTGCTCAGCGTTTGAGGAAGGAAGTGGCAATTTTCTTGCCCGATGGGGCGCAAAAGGGCTCACGTGGTGGAACGGTAATGCTGTTGGTGGCGAGAAGGGGCTGTGGGAGTTGTTAGAGGGCAGTTGGTGACGCTGTGCTGGGAAATAACTGCCGTACCTGACACGTCCCCTCCTTCGAAGCGGGTGCGTGCTAGCGTGCTGTTCCCAGCTCTCCTTCCTCACCTCCTCTGCCTTAACAATTTCAGACACGTCAACATCGGCAGTGAATTTCAGGCCGAGATCCCAGACCTCCAGGACAGATCCCGGTTGGAGGAGGAGGAGGAGGGAGCATCGCTAGTGTGGAAGCCCTGGGGAGACATCGCAACGAACCCGGAAACACAGGACAGAGGTTTCTCTTAACGCTTTTCTTCCCAGGTCCCCCCCAAGATACTAAGGGTCGAAAACTGCACGTTTTCACAGCAGCTGTTTGTCCGTTGGGACCCTCTCCCTCTTTTCCTTGACAGCATTCGTGGCTGGTAGCACCCGAGGGTGGCTCAGATCTGGTGGGACAGTGAACAGATAACAACCGGTGGTGCTCTGAGTCGCGTCCTCTGGGAGAGACGGTCAGGGGCGTTTGTAGCTGTCCCACGTCAGCTGCAGCGACCTCGGGAGAGGGGAGATCTGTCTCTGGAGCTACCGGTCCCAAAGCTGCTCTGAAGGGAGAGAGAGCGATACCGGATAACCTGCCTTTTTTTCGGTGCCTTTTCTGGGTCTCCAGTCTGTCTGCTCTGTTTGCCCTCTGCCTTGTATCGCACTTTTTCTCCTTTCTCGACGAAAACTGACTTTCTGTTGGTTTTTGTTGCATTTCTAGTGACAAATCTGCTCAACTTCGCCTGCTCCAATGTCATGCCGGGGGGAAGAGCCAACCTGGAGCACGCCTTGCACCGCCTGCATGAAGCTCTGGTAAGAAGCAGCTCTTTTCGAATTCCTACTGGACTAGGAAATATTCTCATCAACTGCCGTGGGCGGAGGTGACCCCGACACGCTGTTGCTGAGCGTCGACTGAGTACCATCTTCCCACAGTGGGCTGAAGAGTTGATCTTTTGGCCCCTGCTGAGGGGGAATCTAAGTCTTGTTCTCTGAACTCCCGCAGGAGGGTCTGGAGATGTTGCAGTCTGGGGCACCCCAGCGACCTGAATCCCATCCCCTGGCTGATTATCATTACGCAGGTAAAGTGGAAGCAGAGCTTGTTGCTTCTCCGGGAATGCGAGCGGGTACTGCCGTTCCCTTTGTTCTGATTGAAAGAAGTGATTTTTAGAAACGTGCGAGCAGTGGCTCGTGTTCTTTGGGGCAGGGAAGTAGTCTTTTTAATCTGTTCTGGGGGCCTTTTGGCACGGGGAATGCCTCGTCCCTGTGTTCTAGCCTGCTGCTGTCCCTTGCGGTGACACCCCACGCCGCCCAACGCTCCTCCTTTCCCTCGCGCCCCGGCTTTACTGCGTGCAGGGCTTGCTCTGCTGGCAGCCATAACTGCTCGTGCTAACAAACTGCCTGCGGTGTTGGCTAATTGCTTTGCGAAGGAGGAGACATGTGGACGCGTGACAAATACATCGTGCGCGTTTCCGTGAGGTTGCAAGGGGTCTAATCGTTTGCACGTGGCTGTTTCTTCCCAGGCTCAGACACTTGGACGCCCCTGGAGGAGCAGTTGTTTAAAGAGGCTTTTTATGTGCATAAGAAGAATTTCCACCTGATCCAGAAGAAGGTAAAGCCGTTAGACCGAGGCGGGTCACGGGTTGGTAGCGTGGAGGGGAGTTTTAACCCAGAAAAGTCGTCTTTTGAATGGTGCATTGTAATCCTGTCCTTGGGATGCCGCTTCATTCCAAAAAGATACCGGTACAAGACATAATTGGCTCTAATGTCTACCGAATTTGCCTGAATATCAAGCGAATATTTAATCTCTCCAGTACAAAATACAGGAAATACTAGAAGAATACTGACACGTTCCGCTGACCATCGGCACGAAACGTACAGTTCTGCCCTCCCAAGGCTTCTTTATGGCCCTTTCAGAAGAAGGGGGCTCGTTTTCAGCCTGATCTCACCCGTGCGTTGCGCTGTGGGAACCGCAGACACAGGGGAGGACAAACAGTGCTGGATAGATCCGTCCTGGGTCTGTGCCTTCATTGTTTTCCTGTGGTATTTCCCTCATCGATCGCTTCTGGTTTTCTCCCGACAGATTCAGACGAAGACCGTGGCCCAGTGCGTGGAATATTACTACACCTGGAAAAAACACGTCAGGTTTGGCGCCACCCGACCAGGATGGACAGCCAAAAGGCTGCAGCGAGGCACGGATGAGGTGGAGGAGGCCGAAGAGAAGGTAGGAAAACTGCCGGGGGTGGGTGCGAGATGCCGCTCCTCCATGAACCCTTCGTCCCAGGCTCTGGGAAACGATCCACTTCGTGTTAAACCTGCTGATGATGATTTTTGGGGATGTTTCGTAACGTCCCAGTGCTCCGTCAAAGGAACTGTTGGTGACCCACCTCTGCGCGGGTGTTGCCAAAACCTTCCTTGCCAGGAAATGGGACTTTGGCTCACAGAAACACATATTATTTAGGTTTTTTTTTGGTGGTAGACACCGGGTAACCATGTCCCTTCAGTGCTCAGTAATTCTACGTTTTAAACCCATTTTACAGACTTTTGTGGAGGAAAGTGCTGTTCCGCTGAGGACGGTAGAAATAATACGGTTTTTCTTTCACCATCTGTCTTTGCACCCCATCCTCCCCGCCGAGTTTCAGCATTGTTTGGGCTGTTTTAGCATTCGGAGGAGCTCACCGGGGCAGGCTGGGGCTGATAGAACACGTTCCACCCGGCACACAAATAGACCCCTCACTGCCTGGGCCATTTGGGGATGTTTCCAGCCAGTTTTTCGCTTTAGCTGTCCCCCTTGCTGAGGAGAAGGAGAAATGAGCACAGGCTGTCTGCTTTACAGGCTGGTTGCAGCCCGAAGAAGAGGCGCCGGCTCGGGCCCAATGAAAAGCTCACCAAGAAGCAGAAGAGCAGCGAAAAGACGCCCCGTGGCACAGGCAGTCCCTCCCGCCATTCCGGGGACGCTCCGTGCGGGGCTGGAGGCGCAGGCGATGTGGCTGGGTTTCCCTGCGGGCAGTGTGGAAGGTGAGCCGCTCGTTTTTTCTTCTCAAAACCCGCTGCTTTGGGCTCAAACCGATGGAGACTCGGCATTTCCATCCTCTTCCCATCTCCTCCGCACTCGGGGCTCCTCCGTCTCCCGCTGACTGCAGCCACAAGGGTCTCTCTCTCTCTCTCTCCCTTTGAAGGCCCTTTCCTCCCATTACAGGCCTGGGGCGGTTCATCTCCTCGGGCGAGAATCCCAGCGTTTCTCGTTTTTTTTGGCTGAGAAAAAGGTTCCACTGAAGTTCCTTCTTGCGGTTTGCGGCCCGAGGGCTCCCGCGCTACAGTCGCTTGTGCCACGCAGAGCCACTTGAGTTTCAGTCTGACCCGATTTTAAGCCGTCTCGCCGTTACTTCTCTTATTTTAATCCCTAATGATCTGCCGTGTTTAACCACCGAGGTCCCACCCACCCGGGGGTACTGGCACAAGCTGTATGGCACCACGCAGCAAAACAGACCAGAAGCTCACAAAAGTAGAAATAATGAAATGTCATCTAATGATTATTTTTTTTAAAAAAAAAAAAAAAAGGAATTCAAAATCCCTGTTTGTTTTCTCCCTTCCAGGGTGTTTGGGACAGTCAACGGGAGGAATGCGCACGTGAAATACCATCGCCTGCAGGAGGATCGGAAGGCCCCAGAGGAGTCTTTAAAGGGCGGCGAAGCCGGCAGAAGCCCAGAGGGTGACCGCCTCTAGTTGGCAACTGGGCAACTGCCGGTTCAGCCCGGCAACCAGGTCCCTTTCATGCTCTGGGAAAACCCACCCACCATCTCTCGCCTCTGGCAGCACCTGAGCTCTGCGGAGGGTCCACCACCACGAGGTCGCCCCCACTCACGAAAGACCCACAAGATGAGAATGGCAGAGAAAGAGTTATCATATTTAATAGTGTTTCCCCCTTAGGTAATAGTCCCGTGTAGGTTTTAGGTCTTAGCTAGCCATCCTTTAGGTCTTAGTTTTAGGCTTTAGTGTTCTTCTGATAGGAGTGAGGTTTGTTGTTCTGGTACGAGTCAGGATGTTTATCTTGTTATAGGAGTAAGTGGGGGGGGTTATGTGTTGTTCTCCTTAATTTATTACATTGGGTTGTTGAACGTTCCAGTCCTGGGGCTGCTCTTGCTGGGTTTGTGCTGTAAATAACTGAAGCCGTCAAAACCCGTTCCACACGGTTGGTGGTGCAAAGTGAAGGAGAACCTGGGTCCGCGCCGCGTGGTGCTGTTCCCTGGTTGGTTTTCCCACTGGAGAGCACCGTTGCACCACCGTGGCAGAGCCAGCAGCAGGATTGGGGTGGGTGAAGGCGTTGGATGGCCGCGAAGCCTCTCGGTTATCCGTCAGAGTCGGCGTTGGCCTTTCGTGCTGCACTGTAGCGCCCATCGGTGTTTGATTGCACAAATAACGCGGCTTTCGGCAGTGAAAATGGCAGTTGGATTAGTCCAGGGAATGACATTGGAGTTTGCCCTGACCGGATGGCTGCAAAGGTTTTTGTCATCATAGTGAGTTTTGTTCGAATGTCTTAAGAGTCTCGTTATCAAGCAATTATCTCAATCTTATGTATTAGTGATACGGGATAGAAAATGAGGCTCATCCAAGTACAGAAAGTCTCAAAGGGGGGAATTGTTGTAGTAAAACGGACATCAACTAGGAAAATTAAATGTCATTGAAGCAACAAAGGAAACCTGCTGCTGCTCAAGTCCTCTCTACTGCCCCGACGCCATTTCTTGACCTCATCTTCACATAGAGAAATAGTTACTGGACACGATTTATCTATGGTTCAGTTAAGGAACTACCCAGCAGGCGATGGAGCACTGTTGAGAAGCAGGGGGTTCCTGTCGAGAGAGCCGTGAACTGTAGGCCTGGTCAGCAAACCCCGAAAACCACTCGGAAGTGCCAAGATGAGAGGAAAAGCAGGTAAAAGGGAGTTCCGGCAGGGGGAGATGGTGACCACCCACTCATTGACCACCTCCCCAAACGGTACCACCTACTCAAAAGAAGGAAAAAAAAGACAGAGTCTGCGCACTCCTTTACGTGGGAAGCAAAGAAATCTCGACCAGTCATTAGAGGGAATGACAGGGAATATGTATTAATTGTTTGAATATGTAATAATCAATGAATAAAAGTGGAGATTTTTGGAACTAAGGTGTGAGCGCTCCTGTTTTGGGACAAGCAGCCCATTTCTGCGCATTAATGGCATAAACTTAGAAATACCTCTGCTCTGTGTGTGTGAAAAACGGGAAAAAGGGCTTCACTGAGAGGTTCAAATTAACAATTTCTTTGGACTTCACTCACAGGTCCAATACGTCACTATTGCAAGTTCTGTGTGTGCGATGGCGATTACACTATTGCGGTTCAGAAGCAACTAGCGGGATCCACTATTGTGAGCTACAAATGCCCCCGACAAGTAGCAACGCAAACCACAAGGGCGCTAGATATTAATGCCTTAGAAGAGTGCACCAGTCACAAACTCAATCGCATGCCCTATACCGTACGGATGTTTCTTAGTCACTTACCCTCTCTCTCTCAGGTGAGGTCGCTCCATCCCGGGGAAGTTACCCTGTACAGCGTCCTGGATGGGGGGGACGGATCTCCGAGGGGCCAGCTGTATCCTTGGAGGATTCCCCATTTGTCTCCCCAGACCCCGCGGTTTATATTTCCTGACTCGGTGAGGGTGCAGGATTATGCCCGAGTGGATTACACTGTCTGGGATATTTCCCTCTGGTGGTGCCATAGCGAAGTCTCTGTTGCCAGTTTGTGATGTCCGGCGCTCAACGTCACGGGAAGAGTGGTGGGATGGGACTCGGGGCATTTTGATTGTTAAGGGCCATTTGGTTTTGGTTGTTCTGTGCCATCTGGAGATAAGCCCGGGCTGAGCTGTTTTGCAGCTCCCCCCAAGTTCTCTCTGCACAGCCAAGGCACGGCGGAGATGGAGCTGAGTGGGATGGCAGCTCCCTGCCTCTCACCTCTGGTGCTCTGAAACCGGCTTGGCTGGCTGCTCCCACACAGGGAGGCGTGTGCATCATGAAGCCTGTGCTAAAGCGGGGTGGGGGCAGTTGGTTAGCAAAGCCAAAGTGGTTATTAATGGTGGTTAATCGCACACTAATTACGCCCGTGTAACGCGGAAGCTCAGATGCCCCCTAACCACCCCACCCCCCCGGTGCTTCTCTAGCCAGGCGAGCGCTGGGCGTCCCCCCCGCAGGAGAGGAGCGCAGCTCCGGGGTGGGTGGAAGGGCGTCACCCTCTTGTGGTTCGCTCCAGGTAAACGAACTGCAAAACTTAACCAGCGCGGCACTCATTGTGCCACGAGACCAAATCCCAGACGAGAACGAGGAGGTCATCGTTAAAATCATTGGGCATTTCTTTGCCAGGCAGGTACGGTTTGGCCGTGGCGTTACCTGATCTTCCCCGGCCGCTTTCATCCACCGAGGAAAGGCGTGGGGCTTGCTGAGCCCAGCACCACCCGAGCACCCTGCCACTCTTCTTTTGGGTGGTCCCTGTGCCCCCAAGAGGCACTGAAGGTGTTTCGGTAGCTTCCCCCTGGCTGTGCAAGTGCTGAAATTGAAGATTGGCTCGATTGAGCTAAAAATGTGTGTTCTGGAGGCCGTGCAGAGCAGCGCCCAGGGTGTGAATGGACTCCTCTGTGCAGGCAAAGCCACCCGCATCCCACCTGGGTGCATCTTCCATAACTGCACAGCGCAAGATGAGGGAAATGCTCCAGCAGGTGAAGCAGCAGGAGCAGAAACACGCTCCGGGAGTCCCGGCCTCGCAGCACAGCAAGGGAGGCTCCCGCCGTGCCGCCCAGCACCGCCCGATGACTGTAACCCCGCCGCCAGACATCCCCCCCCCCTCCCCCACCCCCAGCAGGTCAGGGGAGCAAACCAAAGACCCCCCCAAACACACAGCCCCCCATTCCCCACGGCGCTGCGAGGATGCACAGCCGAGGGGTACGGGGAGGGCTCTCTCCATCCCACAGCCTCCCCCTTCCTCCTCCCTCGCCTCCCGACGCTCTCCCTTTAGTTGGACTAACGTGGGCAGGTTTGGGTACCTCAGCACCTCACGCTTGTGTCTCCCTTTTAGAGATTTTGTATGCCTTGGAAACCTGAGAGTTGGAGGGTTTTTTTATTAATTTTCTAATAAAAAAAGAAACGAGTTGGACAAAACGATGGGGATAGGCAGCACTGTGGTCATTCTCTCCGGGGCGTTGTGGAGGAAGGCTGCCAGTCTTCCTCCCAGTGTACTTTTCCCCGTTGGCTCCAGACTGCTGCTGGGGCTGAGCTCTGAGCCGCCAGAGCGGTTCTCAGCAGACGGTCACTCGGCGCAGACAATGAGGCCCTGAATAGCCCTTCCTGTGCTCTTGATGGCTCCGGACGGCTCTGCTCCTCTGCTGCTTCTAAGGTGGGGCTGCCCCAGTGCCCTCACTCAGGAGCCTTTTGTCTGTGCAGGTCTCACTTGTGACAGGGGGTGGGGGTGTTGCCAAACTAACTGCTGTGCTGCGATGTGTGAGTGGGTGTTCCTGCCCGTGTCAGTGCCAGAGCTCTTCCGTAGGCTCCTTCTGCCAGCGGAGAGCCAGGGGCCGCTCCTTCGGGAGAGAGCTTGTTTAAAAAGAGAAAAAAAAAATGGGAGGGGGGGGGGGGGGGAGAAAAAAAAAAGTGGGAAAAGAAAAAAGGGGAAATAGAAAAAAAGGGGGAAAAATGAAAAAGAAAAACAGGGGAAAAGGCGGGGGGAGAGAAAAAAACGGGGGGGGGGGTGGAGGGGAAACAGAAAAAAGGGGGAAAAAGCAAAAAGGGGAACAAGAGGAAAAAGGAGGGGGAAGCAAAAAACAAAAGGGAGAAAAAAGAAAAAGGGAAAACGGAAAAAAACCCCCACATATTAAAAAACAAAGGTAGAAAAGGAAAAAAAAAAAAAAAAAAAAACAAGGAAGGAAAGTGGGAACAGCCGCCGGGCAGGAGGAGGGACAGGAGCCGGGGGAGGGGGGGCCGTGGGGGGAGGTGGCGGTGCCAGCGCCGGCCCCGGGGGCTGCGACACCACGTTTTTGTCCTCTACTGCAAAGTGTTCTGTGAAAAACAACCAACCAAATCCCACCCACCGACAACATCAAAACCCAGAGAAATCTCTCCAGCTCACACGAGCCTGAGCTTGCTCTCCGTTGCTCTCTTTCCAGTGTCTCGGGGGGGTCACGGCCGAGCTGAGATTGGGGGGAGTGGTGGTGGGAGTTTGCCCCATGGCTGTGATGGGGGGAGAAGGGGTGGGTGGGGAGTGGGGGATGTGCTGTGGGGTTTTTTTGGGGGGGTGGTGGTTTTTTGCCAGGTGTCGCTTTACCCAGTGGCTCGGGGAGGCGTTGGCATCAGGAAGCCTGTGCTAAAGCGGGGTGGGGGCCTCGCCGCAGTTGGTTAGCAGAGCCAAAGTGGTTACTAATGGTTATTAATGGTGCACTAATTACGCCCGTGTAACTGGGAAGCTCATATGCCCCCTAACCACCCCCTCCCCGGTGCTTCTCTAGCCAGGCGAGCGCTGGGCGTCCCCCCCGCAGGAGAGGAGCGCACCTCCCGGGTGGGTGGAAGGGGGTCACCCAACGGGGAGAGGACCAAGATGGGGCTTGGGTGTCCTTGGGGTGGCCGGGTGGCGGGGTAGGGCTGCTGGGGGCTGCCACGATGAGGGACACCCCCACGCCTTTCTCCATGGCTCCCAGAGCTCTGCTCCCTCCCTCCCTCCCACCCATCCAGTGCCACCGGAGAGGTGGTGTCCCCCCTCCCGGGGCGGGCAGGGGCTGTGCCACCACATCTAACACCTCAACGCACCAAAGCACCTCACTGGGGGAGGGACCCTGTGATATTTTATTTGATATTTCCTAAAAGCCACCGGTTTTTCATCCCAGGCATGGCCAGAGGAGCTCGCCCAGCGTTGGGGGGGGGGGAGGTTGGGCTGCGGCACACAGCACAGCAGCTCATCAGATTTTACAATCAATGTAACGATAACGAAACTAGCGGCTATTTTTAAGTTTTGCAAGGATTTTAATTCTTTATTTATTTCATTTCAGAGGGGGCAGGGGCAGGAGGGGGACGTTTGTTTTTTAGCAAAAGCCGGCTTTTCTAGAGGTTAAAGGAAAGGCCGTCCTCGGCTGTAAATGCTCCCCTCCAGCGTCCTGGATGGGGGGGACGGATCTCCGAGGGGCCAGCTGTATCCTTGGAGGATTCCCCATTTGTCTCCCCAGACCCTGTGGTTTATATTTCCTGACTCGGTGAGGGTGCAGGATTATGCCTGAGTGGATTACACTGTCTGGGATATTTCCCTCTGGTGGTGCCATAGCGAAGTCTCTGTCGCCAATTTGTGATGTCCAGCGCTCAACATCACGGGAAGAGTGGTGGGATGGGACTCGGGGCATTTTGATTGTTAAGGGCCATTTGGTTTTGGTTGTTCTGTGCCATCTTGAGATAAGCTCGGGCTGAGCTGTTTTGCAGCTCCCCCCAAGTTCTCTCTGCACAGCCACGGCACGGCGGAGATGGAGCTGAGTGGGATGGCAGCTCCCTGCCTCTCACCTCTGGTGCTCTGAAACCGGCTTGGCTGGCTGCTCCCACACAGTGTGTTACTGGCTTGCCCAGCAGGTAAAGAACCCAGATTTGGGACACCACTGGGGTGTCCGTAAGGGGTCCTGGGCGGCCCTTATGTGGTCCTGGGGGGGAATCTTGCAGGCCAGAGGGAGTCTGGGGCAGTTTTTCAAGGATCTGGGGGTCCCCTCTGGTGCCTCTGGGGAGGGTTTTGTGGCTGGAGAGGGCTGAGCTGGTTTCAAGAGGTGCTTCCTCCCTTTCTCCAGCCCACCCAGCTCCCCCGACACCACCACCCCCCAGGTTGGTGGGTGCCAGCAGTGCCAGCCTGTCCCACTGGGTCGGGCACTGAGGGGGGCACAGCCCCAGCCGCGGGATGGGAGGAGGAACCACAGCACCAGGGATAGAGACCAACATTTTATTTCTTTAACATTTCCCATGGGGGGCACCCCAGGGTTGCGCGGCTGCACCGCAGCTGGTGCCAGGAGGGAGTCCAACATCCCCCCCACAGCTCACCTGGCTCCGCTCATGATGCTTTTGATGGGGCTCAGCGCGGTCTCTTCTGTGCTACGGACCAAGCGGCTCCAGGTAGGCGACTGCTGCACCGCACTGTGCCGCAGCGTGGGGTGGGGTGGGGGGCTGCGGCGCGGGGCTGGGAGCTGCTCCCGTCTCACCCAGCTCCCGGGGTCCTGCAGAGGGACTGGAAGAAGCCAAAGCAAGGGACGACGGACGCGAGAGCCCGCCCAGAGGAGCAGAGCAGTGAGTGGCCCTGGCACCGAGCACCATGCAAACAGCCCACACCCCACGGCAGCCCTGAGCCGGGGCTGTGCCGGGGGCTGCCGGCCGCTCACTCCGTCCCCTCCCTCAGCAGCTTCTCAGCTAGCGGATGAAGGATGGGAGGCTCAAGTCGACACAGGAGAAGCAGGGAGTGTGGGGGAGACCCCCAGATCCTGCCCCAGACCCTCAGCCCGTGCCCTGCCTGCGCTGGGCAGCCCTGCCCGCCTGCTGAGGAGGGGGTGCTGCCCGCGGGCCCCGACGGAGGAGACGGGGTATAGCGGGCTCTCTTCTCTCTCCTCCTCTGCAGGGCAACCGAGGAGGGAGCACCGGGCCCCACAGGACCCACTGGGCTCCCTGCCAACCATATACCATCTGAGCAGTGATGCCTCTCTCTACCCCCTAACCCCCCCAAGCCCCCACGTCCCCCTGCCTTCCTCTGCCGCCTATAGGTCCTATCAGTGGGGACAGCTCCTTCTGGTCCAGGGAACCCCCCGGGATCCTGGGCCCCCCAAGGGCTACCGCAAGAGCCCCTGCAGCCTGTGCTCGCTGGCCAACTCGGAGGACTGCAGCAGCCTGTTGAGGAGCAGCTCCTCTTCCCAGAGATCCCTCTACCACTTCCTGGAGCCCTGGCCCAGTGCAGCAACAGAGCCAGTGGTGCTCACACACTCAGGACACCCCCGCTCTCCCACGGCTGCTGGTGGGGCAGTGGGGAAACCAGGGCTGGTCCTCGGCCAGGAGCCTCCACAGGAGCTGCCAGCAGGGACCGAGAAAGAGCGGGTTCCCAGGCAGGGGACGGAACTGAGCGTGGAAGCATACACTGTGGAGCTCTGAGCTGCTGCGTGGTGCCAGGTCTATCCAACGTCAGGCAGTATGTTCCCAGGAGACATCACCGCTGACAACTCTTCCGAGGAAGTGGGGCCATTTCTGTAGTCGTAGCCTGCCTGGAGAAACAGCCCCACGGAGCCAATAGTCTGCTGAGCAGCAAGGGAGCAGAGTCGCTGACTCTCAACCAAGGACTGAAGTACAGCAACCCACTCTATTGCCTTCCCCCTTCGCCCGCTGCCTCCCACAGTCTACAAGAAAAGAACCAGGGAGCTCCAAAGGAGGGGACCCCTCCCCCACTCCCCCAAATCTGCCCAACACCCCCAAAGCTCCCCAAAGACACGGGACTCCTCCCACACACCTCCACTCCCCACACCGACAACCCTCCCCCTCCCCCAACGCTCCAAAAAGCAGCAGTCCTTAGGGCAGACTCCTTAAGCTGACTCCACAGCTACGGCTCCCCGTCGGCTCCGGGGGAGATAAGGGGGCCCCGGGGGGTCTCCGTGGGCTTTGAGGGGGTCCCAGGGCTGCCCACGGGCTCCCAGCAATGCCCATGCCCACCACCCGCTTCAGGGGGCCCAGCGCTGACACCCCCCGACCCATCTCGGGGGTACCTGGGGGGACTCGGCCGTGGGCTAGAGGCGGGCGAAGGGGGCACGGCCGGGCTGACCTGCCGGGGGGGGCTGAGAGCGGAGCCCAGAGCGGAGCCAAGCGCCCGGACAGGCCGGCCCCGGGCACCCTGCGCTGCGGCCGGGGCTGCCGCCACCTGCGGGGAGCGAGCGGGGGGTGAGGGGACGGCAGCGGGGGACGGGGGAGCCTGAATCGGCCCTGTTTCCCCCGGGGACGCCCCACTCGGCTCTACACCCCCAAACAGGCCCAGACCGCCCCCCGCGCCCCCCAGCCCGGTCCCGCCACCCCACAACCCCCCGAACTGGCCCCGGAGACCTCCGCACCGCTCCTGCCGCCGCCGCCGCCCCACCCCCACCCCGCTCCCGCCCCCCTCGGCCCCGGTCCCCCCGTCTCTCCCGGTACCAAACGCCGCAGCTCCCGACCACCGCCGCACACCGGAAACGTTCTCCTTCGCGTCCGCCCAACCGCGCATGCGCTGAGGGGCAGATCCGGGCCACGCCCCCCAACGTCGCCGCGGCAACGGCGGGCGAGAGGGGCGGGGCCGCGCCGAGGAGAACGAGGCCCCCTCAGCCCCGCACCACCGCTTCTTTCCGCCCCGGGTACTGCGAGGCCGAAAACAGCGCAGCCCTCCCCCAAATGCGCCGGGACCCCCCTAAACTAGCCCAATCCTCCGCAAAATGAGCCGGGACTCCCTGAAATCAGCTCAGCCCTCACCAAAATGAGCCCCACATCTGCCTGCAGAGCTCCGCCAGCCCTCCCGACGGACATCACGGGGATGGGGGGAAAGAAAACAACCAGAAAGGTACTGAAAATAACGTGGAGACGGTGCTTAGAGATCCTTCTGAGAGGCAAAACACGGCCTTTGTTCTCATTTTTGAACACGGGGTTTCGCAGTGCTTCGCGGGCAGTGCTTATCCAGGGGCATCAGCTATCCCGGGAAGCGAACGTTCCCATCCCGTGTGGCAAAAATCCACTCGCATGAATAACTTAGACAAAACCAGCCCACAAAAGGACAAGAGGCACCTTTGGTCACCCTTTACTTGAAGCTTCGCTAAAACTGTATACTCAGATTGGCCCTGTCCTGCAGTTTCTTTCCCAGAGTTTTGCCCCAAACCCACGCTTCTAGCCCCGCTCCCCAAGCCCTCCCTCGGGGCCACCACCTTTCCCCAGCCCAGCCTGTCCTTAAAGCTTTTCTTCCCACACACAGCCCTTTCCACTCACCTCCCTCCGGGGCCTCCTCTCTCACAGACACCTCACAGCCCTGCAAACCTCCTCTCCTTCTCCTCTCCCACTCACGAAAACCCATTCCCCCCTCACAAACACCCATTCCCCTCACTCCCCCCTCACACGCTCACTCCCACACCCCCAACCCTTCCCCCCACCATTCTCCCCTCCCCCCTCGACTCTTCTCTCTTCTCTCTTCTCTTCTCTTCTCTTCTCTTCTCTTCTCTTCTCTTCTCTTCTCTTCTCTTCTCTTCTCTTCTCTTCTCTTCTCTTCTCTTCTCTTCTCTTCTCTTCTCTTCTCTTCTCCTCCTCCTTTTTCTTCTCCTACCCCTCTCTCTGCCCATGGGCAGCCCTGGGACCCCTTTAAAGCCCACGGAGAGCCCCGGGGCCCCCTTGTCTCCCCCAGAGCCCACCGGGAGCCGTAGCTGTGGAGTCAGCTTAAGGAGTCTGCCCTAAGGACTGCTGCTTTTTGGAGCGTTGGGGGAGGGGGAGGGTTGTCGGTGTGGGGAGTGGAGGTGTGTGGGTCCCTTCTGCCAAAGTGCAGTGAGAACCACGTTCACTGAACCCCCATTCTACATGGACAGGGTCAGTTGGATGTATAGGACCAAGTTGTTGGAATAACCTCAGCTCTTTTATTAGCAATTCCAAGGCATTGGTATGTTGGTCAGTCCATTCCCAGGATTTTCCCTTCCTGAGCAAATCATCAAGGGGCGAGCAATGATGGAAAAGCCAGGGGTGTGTTTATGCCAACAGCTTAAAGTTCCTAGAACTTGCTGTAACTCCTTCACACTGGGTGGATTCTGCCCCTGTTCTGTTTTTTTTTTAGGGTATCTTGAGGGACTGAAGCAGCTCCTTTAATCCACCAGAGCCCCAGAATTGCACTTCCTGCGCCGGTCCTTGACACTTGGTGGGGAACGGCCCCAGTTTCAGATCTGACCTTGGGGGATGAAACCAGGCTTGGGTCCAGTGGGATTTGATTCCTAAAGCAACTACAGCAGCAGCTTTGAGAGGGATTTTTCCTCCCGACTCCTCCCCATAAAATTCCCCTCTGCACAGGGAAATATTAAATCCTCCCAAAATACGGAGCCGGCCGTGGGATCACGGGGCCCGAAGGGGGGGACAGGCGCAGCACTGTGTCCCACAGTCAGCCCGGGGGGTCACAGCCACCTTTTAGGTGGCTCAGAGTCACGTTGTTAACCAAGACCTCAGCTTTCATTTAATTAAAAATAAATACATAAATATATAAATAAATAAAAAATCTCACCCTGTAAGCAGCAAAAACCCCCGAGCTTCAAATGCAGGAGAGGGCCGCGCCGGGGAAATCTGCTTTGATTTTAAGTAAGGACTTTTGGAGGCAGCTGCCAAGGTTTTGTGGCCCCCGGGGAAGGGGGAGATGCAGAGCCGGACTCAGCCCGCTCTGCCCCAAAACCGGCCGCGTTTTCCCTCCAGGGTGACTTTCTTCTTTTCCGTCTCCGCTGGAGTGATGCCTGGCACATGCTGAAAACCATCCCAGGCTCTGGCCCCGGTCCCGGCCAGGAGGAAGTGAAGCTCAGCCCCACTCCCTCCTTTTACAGGGAGGAAAACAAAATGGAAAAAAAAACCCAAATTGCCCTATATTAGAAGTGTATAATTCCATTTTAAGGGCAGGGCAGCAATAGGGCTGGTACCACAGCCCCCCAGCCCCACAGCCACTGTGGGTCACCAGTGCAACGATTAAATTAAAGTTTCTTTTGGGAAGGGGGGAGAGACGGGGACTCTCCTGCACCGGGACCTTTCCCCTCCAGGGAGGCAGAGCCGGAGCAGCGAGCACGGTCCTGCCCGGAGGGCAGCGTGGAGGGGACGCGCACGGGCATCCCGGAGGAACAGCAGCAAGGAAACCCCGGTGCTGCACCTTTCCCTTCCTCCGAGCCTTTTTCTTTTCCTCTTTTTAAGGGCTCAACCAGTTTCTTCCCCCTCCGACCGTCACCGTGGGGCACTGGCACCAGCCGCTTTGCAAAACCCCGTCCCGTAAAAGCCGCCTGATTTTGGCCCTGTTTGGGGATGCGCCGCTTCCATCCTTACAGAGCAAACTGATAGATGATTTGTTTTTCTCCCCCCTCCCCATTTAGCAAGAAGCACCAACGTGCCGTTGTCGTTTTGGGTCGGTTTGCTGCAGAAAAAGGCTCCCGCAGGGGACGGGATAAGCCGATGGCAGGAGGGTCCCTGCACCCATCCCACCGCTGCTGGTGGAGGGCGGCAAGGGGACCTTTTCTTCGGGGTTGTCCTCTCCTCCTGGGCTCCGCAGCCCCACGCCGCAGCCCAACGACCCCCCCGAGATGGGAAGAGAGCACGAGAACCATCTCTGCTCAACAGCTTCTTCCTGCAAAGGGGCAGGAAAAAGGAGGAGGAAAAGGCACCTTCCCACTTGCCTCCGGGCTCATCCCACCCTGCGAGAGAGACGCGGCTTTGCGAGGAGAGGGGAGGAGGAAAAAACACCACAGCGAGAGAGCCAGGGAGGGAAAAGGAAGGAAAGCGGAGGGGCAGCGGAGGGGCAGCCCGGGGACACAGAGCCCCAGGTCTCGCCTGGCCGCTCCCGCCACCACCCGGCGGATTGGAGGGGTTTGATCTGAAGCGCTGCCTTATATTAATTTAACAGCCGGGGGAGGAGAAGGCACCATTTCTGCCTTTTGCAGCTGCCAGGCTGATGGCAGAGCCGAAGCAAGAAAAATAATTATCATAAAACAAACAAACAAACAAACAAAAATTCAAAAAAAACTCCAATGTAAAACTGGAGCACAGGGAGCAAATGCTTTTCCTTCGCCTCGGCCCAACCGCTCGGGCGCTCCGCGCTGCCCCGCCACGGAGGGCATCCCTCTCCTGCCAGGGAGAGACAGAAGGGCGAACTGAAGGCAGGACCCCAAACCAGACCCAAGAACCTGGTCGCGATGAAGAAGAAAGTGGAGAAAGCGTCACATACAACAGAAACATTCAGAGTTTATTTTGGGGGAACAAAAAAAAAAGAGAAACAGAAGAGGAGGAGTGAGATATTAAAAAAATAGCACTGAACAATGAGGCGGCAGCAGTCCCTCTACTGCTAAAAAACGGCAACAACCAACACAAGAACACACAGAGGCGGAACACCACCGAACTCCCACTGACTGTCATGTGCGCCTCAGTTTGCTGCTCTGGAGAGAGGGAATGCCTGAAGCACACCAAGGACAGCTGAAACCATCGCCGTGGCTTAAAGGGGAATCCGCCAACTGGAAAACAAAATAAAAGCGGTTTCTGCCCATGTCTGCGTGGGCACATCCCCGAGTCACGTTCTCACGCCTCTCCTTCAATGTCAAGATTCCTACACATGAAAACTGGAGTTGGGGGGAGGGAGGAGAGAGAAAAGGAGGGAGAGTGTCATCAGTGGGGCTGTTGCCCCGCTCGTGGGACCGTGCTGGCAGAGAGGAGCTGGTTCGTGTGCCGCAGCCCTCGCCGCTTGCTCGGCATTGCCGGCAAAAAAAAAAAGCCGTAGGCACGTGCCACCGCTCGCAAAGGAGCACGGCCACGTTCCCACGCGATCATTTACCTCTTTCCTCCCCAGATTCAGACTGTTTCCGTGCTCATAGTGAGAGCCTTCCACACGGTTGTTTTTGATATCTCATCCGAGACATTAATCTCCAAAGGATCAGTCCTGCAATAAATATTTGAGACAGCAATCCGTGACTGTGGGAACTGACACCACCCAGCGCATCAGCACCAGCAAGAGGAACGGGGGGGAGGAGAACCAAAGCTGCGCATAAGCACAGCGGGTTGGGCGGGAGGAGGAGGTTTGGAAGGCGAGCCGGAGAGCCGCAGAGCTACAGCTCTGTGCAAAGGCTCTGCACAGAATCCCAGACTGGTCAGGGCTGGAAGGGCCCTCTGGAGCTCCCCCAGTCCCACCCCCGCCAGAGCAGGGGCACCTACAGCAGTGGCACAGGACACCTCCAGGCGGGTTTGGAATGGCTCCCGAGTGGGAGACTCCCCCACCTCTCTGCGCAGCCTGTGCCAGCGCTCTGCCGCCCGCCCTGCCCATAAATTTGCTCTTCCCGCCAAGCTGAGTGCATGGCGCTGGGATGCTCAGCAAAGATAAACGTGGAGAAAATTCTGCCAACCCCCTTCAGGCTGATCTTGCCGGGGGTCCTGCTGCTTGGTGGGGCTTTACCTGTCGCTGCTTGGCTTTGGGATATCCGCGCTGCTGGTCTTGCCCAGCTGCAGCCGAACGGAGTTTGCAGCAGCAGCTTCCATCATCTCCTGGGACTCCTGACATAAAAAGGGACAAATCAAAGTTCTCTGTCTATGATCGAAGTGGAGATAAACTAAAGACCCAGCAAAGCCCACGTGCTGCCCTCTCCTTCTGACCTTCTGTTAGCGCAGCCGGGGAAAGACCTTTCACTCCAAACACTTGGGGGGGGGGTTAAAACCACCCTTACGAGCAAATCTTTCCATCATAATTATAATGTTGATTATAAATGGCACCTTTAAAAATTATACCGCTATTCAAGTGTTAAGCTCACTGCTAATTTAAAAACAAGGTTATGATGCGGGATCCAGGCTGTCAGGATCTATTTCTATTGAGTTCGGATCTTCCCCCAACATTTCAAGAGAAGCTGTGACAGAAAGAGGCAATCTCAGAGCCCGAGGGAGACATCCAGCCCCGAGCACCCAGCAAGCATCACCTCTTCTTCTTTGGCTTCATTTTTGGCATCGGCCAACTTCTTCCTGCTTTCTGGCATAAGGTCATCCAAAAAGCTGAGCTCCCGCTTTGAGAAGCAGAAGTCCATCACTTTCCGGACAAACACGAGAGCCAAAACCTTCATAAAATAAGAAGGAAGAGGGGGTGAGGTCTGAGATGATGTTACATCTCCGACGCTGCAAACGTCCCGCTGCTGAGCGGCACCGGCTCTTACCATCATGGGAAAGATGATGGCAGCACGGGACACCTTGATGGCCCAGAGCAGGACGAGGCAGATGAGCTGGATCAAGGTGAAGAAATGCACCTTCCGCAAGGGAACGTGCCGCAGGTAGATGAAATCCGGCTGGTGTTTTGCCGGCATCCAAAAGAGCTTCAAGCGGTCGAAGAACTGCAAAATAAAAGCAGAAAAGTTACCCCTTGGGGCTGTGGAAAGTTTCTGGCCCTGTTGGGACGTGGAAGGAGTTTTCAGGATCTCACGTGCAGTGAGAAATCCTGGATCCCACTTTGTTCCTCCCAGGAGCAGCACCCGTTTTCCCTTTGCTCCATCTATAAACCAGTGTGTCCATGAGAGCTGCCCACCAAATTGCAATTATTCCACATCCTTCTATTATAGAATCACAGAAGGGTTTAGGTTGGAAGGGACCTCGAACACCAGCCAGTCCCACCCCCTGCCCTGGGCAGGGACACCTCCCACCAGCCCAGGTTGCTCCAAGCCCCGACCAACCTGGCCTTGAACACCTCCAGGGATGGGGCAGCCACAGATTCTCAGGGCAACCTGCGCTGGTGCCTCGCCACCCTCACAGGAAAAATTTCTCCCTGATATCTCAATCTGCCCTCTGTCAGTGTCAAACCATCCCCCCTCGTCCCATCGCTCCCCTCCCTCATCCAGAGTCCCTCCCCAGCTCTCCTGGAGCCCCTTTAGGCACTGGAAGGGGCTCTGAGGGCTCCCCGGAGCCTTCTCTTCTCCGGGCTGAACACCCCCAACTCTCCCAGCCTGTCCTCCCAGCAGAGGGGCTCCAGCCCTCCCAGCAGCTCCAGGGCCTCCTCTGGCCCCGCTCCACCAGGTCCATGGCTCTCCTGTGCTGTGGTCCCAGAGTTGGAGGCAGCACTGCAGGGGGTCTCCCCAGAGCAGAGCACAGCAGAGGGCACAATCCCCCCTCGCCCTGCCGGCCACACTGCTGATGCAGCCCAGGATGCGGTCGGCCTTCTGGGCTGTGATCGCGCATTGCCGGCTCACGGTGAGCTTCTCATCAGTCCGCACCCCCAGGTCCTCCTCAGACCATCTCACCCCCCCTCCCTGTTCTTCTATAAAAATATATGTTTAATATATTCTATTCTTCTGTTTGTTATTTGGCATTTCTCAGCCCACTGAATCCCCCAGCGAGGATTCCCACCGGCAGTAGAAATCGCCTTCACTTTGCACTGAATTCCCCCATTTTCACCACACCAAACACTGCCCTGTCCCAAACTGTGACGCAGAGCGCGCTGAACTTGCCTGGTCCTCCCGCCCTACGTACCTCCTGTGCCCCCACCAATCTTCTCCTTATACAAAATACTTTCACTGCCTGCTTTTGGGGAGGTTTTCTCCCACACCACTGCTTTTTTCCTGCTTCTCTGGAGATGACACAGCAGGGAGCCGCACGCTGTAAGAGTCCATACCTGAATCCCTCTGAGCGACGACACACCCATGTAGAGAAAGACACCGTAAAGCACAGGCATGGGTATAAACTGGGAAATTAAAAAAAAAGAATGAAATAATTTATTTTTTTAATTGCTTTTTCAGTATTACTGCTCTCTTCTAGAGGCACTGCCTAAAATTGCCTAAAGCTTTCCAGTTTCCACAGGGTTGGAGATGTGTCACCTCTTAACCTGTAGAGGTTTTGTGCGTGCGAGTGAGTGAGTGAATGCTCTGCTTTAGGCTGAGCTTCTGAGTTACGTTTCATTAGAATAATCCTATTTTCCTGAAAGGTTGGAGGAAAATAGGTCATTTCACCAATGAAACTGTACACCACGTTCTGTGATGGGAGAAGAACATTTCTACACATTTTTGTGGCAACACGCAAAAGCGAAGTGCCTCCTTTTAGCCTTGAGCTGTGGTGACTTTGTGGGAGGAACACACAAGGAAGCCCACGGGGATGATTTTGGTGTGTTTAGCTACTGGGAACGGCTGTTGGGAGGCATTTGGGGGAGCCAATTGCATCCCATAAGGTGCTGCCTGCTTGAAAGAGAGCAGTGTACTGGTCTGAATCCGCTTCATCGTAACCCATAAACACAGGTGGGCCTGAGAGACACCTGGGAATTAAAGCAGTTGTCCTGCTCGCTTGCCTCGAGGACACCAAACTGGGGTGTGAAGGGCTGGAAAGGGTAACTGAGGCTGGTTCCCACCGTGGGCCAAGCCTCAAGGTTTGGGATCACCTCCTTCTCTGCTCCACACCTACTCAGGCCTGGAGGGAGGGGATGGTTTTTGTCAAACCTCCAAAAAGCTCACGCTTGTTGGGCGTTTTGCATTTTCCTCTTACCTTTAACACCGAAGTGAAGAAGACAGAGCAGCCCATGAGCACAAAGATCATCAAGCCGGTGACTCTCTGCTCTCGTATCCCCAGAAACTTGGGTTGTTCTCCTGGAGCTGAGCAGCCAGACTCCACTTTGAGGCTATTGACGTGGGTGATGGACAGGACAGTCGCAGCCACAAACCAGGGCAGCCCCATCACGGAGCACACCCCGAGCATCACGGCCACCATGAAAAGGTCCAGGTGGTACCCGCATCCTTTCTGTGGGCAGCAAAACAAGGAACAGAGCATCCCACAGCACAAGAGCGAGGACAACGTCGCGCCTCAGACTCAAACCCTACTTGGGCGCAAGTCACCCTCTTGAAAATTTAAGAGAAGAATTGGCAAAAATAAGGATGGATCCGGTCTTTGCGCAAGCACCTTGCATGAAAATCTGGCAGGAGTTCAGACCAAGTGGATTTGGGAGGTTTGTGCAATAGCTACTTCTCAAACAAACACACAAACAAACAGACTATTTTCATTCATAAAGAAATTTCTACTGCTTGTAAGCAAGATGTGACCCTGAGTTATCCCTGGCAGTGCGTCAAAACAGTTCGTTCCCCCAGCTCCTGCTGGCATTCTGAAACAAAAACACGCTTCTATAGTGCTCGAAAATTAATTTGTTCCTCCAAAAGATTGCTCATCTGAACTGCCCTCGTTTGCTCCCTGTGACATCACTAATCCAGCAGAGCATCCTGCCACACAGCCTGACATTGTCCCAAACCAACGCCTTCACAAAGCACTTGGCATAGGAGCTTCTCCCCACACCTGCAGCCCAGAGTGGGGTGGGGATGGGGTCAGCTCTTGCAGCCCCTTACCTTCAGCTTGTGCTCCTTCCTGTTGACAATGACAGCCGTGATCTGCTGATCCATGAATATCAAGATGGTGCAGAGCAGAGCTGGGATGGGCGCGGCCAACACCGTCCACCAAGGGTTGGGCCCTATGGGGTTGACCAACCACCCGCGGTTGTCTCTGGTAGGCTGCAACAAAGCCAAAACACACATCAGGATCAACTCCCAGCCCAGCCACTTCACTGGCTTTGATTTTCCTCTCCATCGCTGTGCCGCCTCATCTCCTGGCCCTGCCTTCATGTCACCCTCTCCTACGGGGTTCAGCAGTGCCAGCGTCCTCGTCGCAAGCACCTATAGATACTTCTGTAGGTATCAAGTTTTGGGGCTGGTGTCTTCTTTCCAGAAGGAAATGATGCATTCGGAGGTGGAAGAGGAGATGGTAACACCACCAGCATCCCCAGACTCAGCCCTGTCCTGTCCCAGCATCACCCTGTGGCATCCCCAAGGGCCGAAAGTGGCTCCACACCAAAACACCCCATTACCTTGAACATGTGGGGGACGTGGAGCTTCGGCGATGGGATCCCAACCAGGAAGTCAATGAGGACCATGACGACGATGATGAGGAAGACACCAAAGTCACTTACTGTGGACCGTACCTGGGGCAAGAAAGCAGAGCTGAAAGGGACAGCACAAACGGGGCCATACCGTGAGATGGAAAAGTTAAAGACATCAACAGCATTAAGGCTGGTTAACAAATTCCCACCACTCTGAGAAGATGCAGCCAAATCCCTCGTTTGGATAGTGTTGCTGTGTTTGTACCTGCAAGATCTGGTGTCAGGCAATAAAAAAAGTTTAATTAGGTGGAAAAGGGTGGTTTAAATTCAAACTTAAAAAAAAAGCCAATAAATATTAAAAAATAACGAAACAGACGTCTGCCACTACAGCTGCACTCACAGCTACAATGGGAATAAGGCACTGAGGCATCATTTGCTCCTCAAAAGGAAGAAACAGTGTCTTTTGTGTCTTTTTCTATGGCAGTTCCTCATTTGAATCAACTTTCCCCTTGGGCACACAAGGTGAAAAAAACCACAAATGAAAATACAACAAACAACCAACTTTGGAAGACCGATTTCCCACTGCCTGGGGAAAAAACCACTCCGGGGCAGGTCACGAGGCAGGTGGGAAACACTACGATTGTTTTGCACTCCTGGAAATGAGTGAGGGACATCCAAGTTTGGCCTTCAAGGTCCAATATTTCCCAGTTTGACCAAGCGGTGGCAAACACTGCTTAGTGCTCCGGGAAAGCCATTTTGGGAAATGAGTGTGGAGACTGCTGCTGGCCACCGTCTTCTACCTACTCTGGTCGGGAAGTAGCGGCTGGTTTTAAACTTCTTCAATAAGCCCGACAGGACAAAGGTGGAGAAGAAGAGGATGCAGCACCAGAAGAGGACATCGGGCGTGTAGGGGCCATCGTGTCCACAGGCAGGTCCACGAAACTCTCCATGCAAATACCGACATTCCTGGGGAAACAGCATCAGGACACAAAGGTAGTGCACATGCGTCAAGGAAACCTCAGATAACTAGGGGGTTTGGAGGATCTTGCTCCAAGATCTGTGACCTCGGGACTGCTGCAGCTAGCGGAGATTTATATTTAACGATCAACAGCAGCTGAATAAGTGACACATGGAACTACACAGACAGCGGAGAGAGGAGATGTGATGGGACACCGTACCACAGACCTATGGCACATCCTCTGCTTGAACAGCAGGTAACCGTGGCTGAAGAAGACACCAGAGGGGAAGGAAACACTGGGAACTCTTGGGGAGAGTGAAAGAGGGAACGGGGAAGGAGGGCTAAGACAACAGTGACAGGAAAGGAGAAGAGACAAATTGTCCCTTCCCAGGGGCAGGCTCACAGGACACGGCCAAGGGGGGTGAATATGTCCATAAGAGCGTCCCACCCTGTGCCTGAGCTCTGCTTCCAGCAACAATGGCCCAAGGGGCTGCTCAGACATGCAAGTTTATGCACGTACCTTCAGACAGCGCTGAGTAAGAAAGCAAGGCCTGGAGTTACTAGGAACCAATTAAGGAAGCTAATTACAGCCTTCAAGCATGAACTGAAGTCCTCCAACTTCTCCAATAACCAAAGCACCCACTGAACCTTGCTCCCAGACAGAAATGCTGTCCTGAGGATAACAGTTATTGCCCACCATGTCGGGGATGAGGTGGAGAGGTGGACTCTCCTTCCCAGGCCTAAGGAGGTTAAACACACTGAAGTAATGACTTTTCAGAGCAGCACTGGCACAAGTTGAAGCCCACCATCACCTGAAGGGCTCTGAGCTTTGCACCAGGCCAGTGCCCCTGGACCCCGCGGCCGCGGCACGAGGAAGCAGTGACTCGGGGCACTTACAGTCACCGTGAGGTTCTCCCAGGTGATGCCAGACACATTGATCTTGTTGCTCTCCCAGAACTGCAGGGTTTCGTTGCTGGGATGGGTCGGTGCCTCACACTTACAGCTGGGAGGAGAGAAGCCAAGACAGGGGTGAGGGGAAGGCGATGGAGGTGCAGCCCTGAGCTCCTGCCAAGGGGCAGTGGCGTTTTAGGAGGAAGAAACCCACTAGGAGATGGTGAGGAAGTCCAGCTTGCTGTGCGTGTGCACAGGGTAGGTCACTCGCAGGTGACTCAGCTTCTCCAGAGCCTCGTAGATGAAGATGATGCAGATGAGGGAGGCGAAGGCTTCTTCGGTGAAGCGGGTGATGTAGCACACCAAAGAGCTAGCGTCAGTGGCCACCAGCACTATGCAGAAGAAGGCGGTCCACAGCCCGATGCATGCCCGTAGAGAGAGATAGGAGAGCGCGTAGTCCCTGGGAAAGCAAAAGAAAACGCAGGGTGGAGAGGGCAGCAAGAGACTCCGAGCCGTGCCTTCCTTCGGGGAAAGTCGGCAGCAATTCAGGAGCGTGTCAAGGCTGCGGATGGTAAATGCAGTTTCCGGTCCTACGACAGACAGCCTCGGGGCTGTGGCACAGGGTGTGGGCCCGCAGGAGGAGAGGCTAATTAATCCTTATTTAACAATGACCTTGTGTTAATGCCTCGGAGGCTAATTGAGGTCAGGTCCCTGTTGTGGAAGGTGGTGTTCTCCCACATCACCCCGATGCCCTAACAGCGAAACCGGCTGGGTTTGCACCCAGTTACCTGCTGCCAGCAAGTTGGGGCTTCAGAATAAATTTAATTGCAATAAGGGGGTTAATCTCCCATCACAGTTGCCACAACAAAAAGACTGTCATGGAAAATATCCATTTCGCGTGAAAAGCTCCTGCTTTCTCAAAAATCATCAAAACATTGGACCAGAAAACTCTTTGGATATGTGGGTAAAATATATTTCCACTTCCAGCAAAAATCATGCAAAAAAGTGCCCGAGTTTGTACTGAGAGGAAAGCAAATCTTCCCTCATTCCCAAACCAGAGTCATTTGTCTCATCTTCCCTGTGCAGCCCATCTCGGGCATCCACATCCTTGTGGTTTCTCCTCCTGCTCTTTCACTTTAACCCTAAAAACCCCGAACCACCCATCCATCCTTCAGAGACCGAGGGCTCCTGCACCGTCACATACTAAAGCAGCAGCGCGTGATGTCTGTGACACAGAAGACAACTTAAATCTACCAACTACCACTAAGAAAAACATCTTTTCTCCATCCCTGCCTTCTTCCAAAGGCGCTCGCAGCACCTGGCCGCAGCAGCCAGCCTTACTTGCAGAATTTGTAGAGGATCTTCTCGAACACGAGGACGGGGCCGGTGCTGCCGAGGATGGTGAGAGGTTGGCCAGCAAAGAGGGAATACACCACGCCGGTCATGGATGCGCCCAGCAGCGACTCCATGGCACTCTGTCCGGGGAAGAGAGGCAGCAGCGAGTAATTAAATCATTAGGGGGAAAAAAACAAGTGCAAATTCACTGCAGCAAGGACTTTTGCATGAGTTTTGTCCTCCCCCGTGCCACCCAACAGAGAGAGGTGCTCACTATGTGGCCGTTGGTCGCCTCCCCCAGCAGTCCCCCGAAGGTGATGATGGGGGACATGCAGGCACAGTAGAGGAAGAGGAAGGACGCCAGACACTGCAGGCTCAGACCATCCCGAAAGTCACTCCAGAACCAGGGGGCTTTTCGCTTCACATCCCGGATCAAACCTCCAAAGAGCCTGGAGGAAGGAAAAAAAAAACCAAACCATTTTCGTGGAAGACAGCGTTAAGTTTTCTTGGCTGAGGAAGGACAATCGCAAGCACAGAGTAACTTCCATTGCTAAAAAGAAGTCTCCTTCTCCCATTTTAGCCCCAGTAGAAACTGAGGCATACAAAAAACCCTCCAACAAAAAGAAAAAGAGACCAAACCTGAGAGCCCGTCCCCTCTTATTGCAACAGTCCCTCACTTTGAGAAGCAGCAGAGCTCTACCTGGAGGTACTTACACATCTGCTTCCACCCCAAAGCAAGAAAACCTGTGTGCAACCATGCTGCGGCTCAGCCCAGCTGCCCAAATCTCCCACCCGCCCAGCCCAGGGGACCAAGCTGGGAACCTGGAGCCCCTTCACTGACCCAGTTAACCCCAAAACTCTGCTAGAAGGGAGGTGTGCGCTCTGATTTTAGGGGCAAACAGAAAAACACCCCACCAAACTATTTCAGTTCACACCTTCCTGTCCGCTCCAGTTCAGGACCGCTGTGCTTCTCCGGCTTGCTGTGAGAAGCGCTGTCATCGAGAGCTTCTGGCACCTTCCTTTTTTCCTGTTAAAATGGAAATAAGATAAAGATATGTCTTTGCAGCCACTGGCTTGTTTTGCTTTTTGGGCTGGGTACGTGACCTGTGAATTTGGGCCCCTGAGCAGCACCCCCAGCCATGCTGCCCTCCTGCCCGTCCCCCTCGTGCCTCCTTCTGCCGCAGCACCCACCTGCGAAGGGACGTTTTTCGGGGGCTCAATTCGGATGGAGGGATCCCACTCTCCTGGCGGCAAAACCATGACCTGATCCAGAAACTCATCGATGCCAGCCACCAGGTCAGCCCGGTTCTTGGCTTTATAGGCAACATCATGGAAAACCTGCCGTAGGAGACAACCTGGTGAGAGCATGACCCATCTCGGATGTCCTAACCAGTGCAATAAGCTCTTGGCTAAATGCAAGGTCATTTCCCCCAAATCGCCTGTTGGAAGTGGCAGGAAATATTCCCCCCAAAGCAAAAATCTGTGCATCACAGTATTTGTAACCATCTCCACCAGGCTCCCGTCCCCCATGGCACACCACAGCCTTCTGCTTCAAGCAGAGAAGTTTCACTGGCCCTGGCAATGCCACCACTGGGGACAGCGTGCTGGGGACCCTGGGGAGAAGGATGAGGCGCGGGCTGCAGCCCAGGTGGGATTTTAGCCTCCAGCAGGCAGCTAACAGGGACAACAAACCCTCTTCCTCACTACTACAGAGACAGGGAGAGGTGAAGAAAGCCCAAAAAAATGACCCGGAGATATCTCTTATCTCGTCACACCTCGTCCGTCATGATAGTAGCCATGGACCTGCCGATCTCATGGTACTGATGGGCTTTTCCTCCTGGTCCAAGCAAAACAAACAGGAACCTAGGCAAGAAAACCAAAATGAGAGAGAAGAACATGGCCTCACTCAAAGGGCGCCCAAGGAAATCCCTGGGAGCTCCCAGCCCAGAGCGTGGCTCCAGGGGGGACGTGTAGGCTCACCGACTCCAGTGATGAATTTGAAACGCATCAAAACCAAATGCAAATTTGAGGTTTGGGCCAACTTTCATTAAAATTGGCCAATGGGTTTAAAAGCTCCAGCAGGGAAGGGAGGAATGAAAGCACGGAGATGTGGGTGGGAGAAACGTGCTTGCTCCCACTGGCCGTGTTCCCCTGGGACGCCCAACTGATGCGTGCAATTTGGTGTTTTGTTGTGGTGGGTTTTTTTTTTAAATAAAAACTTTGTGCTTCTCATTCAGACCTTGTTGGGATGGGAACTTCCGTCATGCCCGAGAGGAGGACAGCTGGGCTCAGGCGGACAAATGCCACGATGGGCTGGCAAAGGAAATCCAGCTCTCCTACAAGCACATTGGACGCTTCAGCCCCGGTGGGAATTTTCTTCATGAAGCGCAGCTCCGCCTGAGCACGACAAGGGATTTTCAGGCCATTACCCCAAAAGCAAAGCCCACAGCGCTCTGCAGAACACTCTGCAGCCAAGTTTGCAAGAGTAAATCTGGCCCTAAAGGTGTAAGAAAGCTACGAGTGACTCACCTTGCTTAGATCCATCGCATTGGTGTCATGGTTCACCCCATTTTTAGCTTCTGCAGTGGTGGGAGATGGATGAGGAGTGAGTGTTTGGGCTGGGAAGAGAAAGAAAGACACTCAGAAAGACGGGCAAGGAGCAATTGGGACGCTTCTCCTTTGCCAGGAGAAGTCTAATGTGGCCAAAGCCCTGCAGAAACCTTCACCTGGTGCCAAAGCCGGCAGAAACCCTCACCAGGTACCAAACCCTGCAGGAACCCTCACCTGGCTTGTCGAGGGGATGCACGTCTAACTGCTTCTTGCTCATGTCAGCAAACGAGTGGACGATGGGGAGAAGGTTGTTTCTTTTCTTCTCATTCTGATGGTGATGCTTCTTCAAAAGCACTTCTTGAACTTTCGCCCACGTGCACTCATCAAACTCCGCAGACTGCTCTTGCTGGCCCAGGATCATATCTGGAGATGGCAACGGGAAACAAAGCCGTCAGAGCAGAAAGTCCCCAAGTCCCGACCCCTCAAGCCCCTGGCGAAGGCTGCGACACGCAGGATACCCTAACGCGGGCTCAGCCTTGCTTAGCAAGACATTTTAATGCAGTTCAGCCTTTGCAGCAAAAGGAAGAATTCTCTTTTGCTAAAAGCCATCATCAAAGTGCTTATTCATCACTCCGCTCAGATAATTATTTCCCATCCTAGATAATGACATTTTTTGCCCGATCTGGCGTTTCTCCTTCTCCATGGCTCTGTGCAAGCCTGGCCAGACCCGGGGGAGAGGGGCTAGCCCAATATTTAGGGCTGAACTGGTGCCAATCGATGGCCGCTTTGCATGTGAGCGTGACAGGCCGAATGCAGGTGTGGTAACGGGATTTATCTTCTGCCCCCAGACACCCCATCCCAGCGGGTGTAGTTCATCCTCGGCACCGAGGAGGATGAGCAGCACATTCTCCACCACTTGTTCACCGAGCTGGATGAGATCTTCCTGAAGGAGGGTGAAGATGCCGAGTGGAAGGAAACGGCAAGGTAAATCCCTGCTGCCAGCTGCAGTGGCGGCCGTGGGCTCTGCCTTCCGCTCTCTGGAACGTGAAGCTTTTGCAGCTGCAGGTGCCGATGCGCGGAGCCTTCTCCTCTTGCCGCCCCGTAGCTGCACCAAAGGGGTTGCAGAGCTGAGGCTGTTTTCTTGCAACGGGGCCGATCGTGCCCGATGTCCGCAGGTGGCTGAAGTTTGAGGAGGACGTGGAAGACGGCAGTGAGCGCTGGAGCAAGCCCTACGTGGCCATCGATTGGCACCAGTTCAGCCCTAAATATTGGGCTGGCCCCTCTCCCCCGGGTCTGGCCAGGCTTGCACAGAGCCATGGAGAAGAAGAACCATCTGTTCCACCTCTGCATAAGGATGGGCCACTTTCCTTCCCCACGTTTCCATTTTTAAAGGCAGGATCCCTCTAAGGAAGACCAGCCTCAATCCATTATGCCTTCAACTGCCTCCCAAATAATGCCACTTTCCCTCAGAAGAACAGCAAACCACACCAATCAGCCACACGGACCTGCTTGCAGAGGACCCCGGCACCCATGCAGCCCCGAGGAGGCTCATGAATGCTGCGGGGGGACTTACAGTGGTAGCCCTGCTCCATCGGGGCACAGTCCTCCCGTTCCTTCTTCCGATGCTTCTGGCGGTGGGGTCGGTGGTGCCGGTGGCTTTGCCTCACCAGCGGCATCCGCATGCCCACGGACAGGGTGTGGTGGCCTGCAAAAAAAGCAGCGTTCTCATCACTCTCGATATTGCGGAGACGGTTGACGCCGCTGCCATGATTAAACCAGCACAGCCATCCCAGGAGGAAACACCAACTTCTCTTCATTTTAGTTTCACTGCATTCCTGAATGTCAGAGACCCGTCCCTTTTTCCAAGCCTGTTTTACTCTAACTTTGCAACAACAGAGCAACAACAAGCGATGGCTCCGGGTCACCTAAAAGTGCCCTGAAAGTATCAACCCTCGTCTCAAATTCCAGCTTCAGCTGGACAACACTCAGACCTGCTCATTAAGCAGCCACAGAAGGTAATTATTTTTAAAATCTTTGTCGGCACAAGGCGACAAGAGGAGATCCAATTAGTCCTGTGATAATGAAGTCTGGAACAAAAAAAAAAGAAAATCACAGCCCTGTGTCTGCAGCCATCAAATTATTCTCCTGACCTCTCCAAGCCAAGAGCAGCCTCTGAGAAAACAAGCTGGGAACTGCCCAGCTCCGTGGCCAACACTCACACCACAGATGCCGCGGGGGCTTTTTCCCCTCTGTCTAAAAGCCACAACATTAAAAAAAATGTGAAAATAACTGTGCTTGTTTATTTAGAAGCACGCCACGTTTCGCTGCAGGTGATGCGTACACTGAGCACAGGACGCGGCAGGGACTTTGCGCAACGGGAAAACGCGTGGGGCTGGTGGCACCTCTCCCGACTCACCTTCCAGCTCCTCCTTCTCATAGTGAATATTGGCAACGGTGCTCGTTCTTCCCTGGTCCATCACCGCCTCCTCGTCGTGTCTCTGTTTAGCGAGAAGAAGAAGGTACAAGTTGGGGCCAGGTGAGGAGAGCTCCCTTACGTCCTCCCAGTCATCACCCATCCCCACGGCCACGCGAGCCAACGAGCATCACACCTCTGCATGTCTCCTCCTTCAGGCACAGCCCTAAAAACACGGACTTGGAGGAGGTTTTTTTTCCCCTACCCAAATAAAACCACCTGTAATGTCACCTGTATTGTATACACCGTGAGTCTGGAAGGATTTACTAAAAGGGGAGACAGTTGAGTGTTTCAAACCAAAACCAAGCCTCCTGCTTCATTCTTGTGGTTCCTTTCGAAAAATTAAAATAGGGATTTCCAAACTGGGGGTGGGCTGGGGTGGGGAGACCCAACCCCACACTTTTGAGCACAGCCAGTTTCATTCTCCAAACGTGATACCTGCAGGACTCACTAGATGGCACTTGGCCACAGGACATGGCCACCACCTACCTCCAAAGGCCCTCAGAACCTACAAGGGTGAAGCTTCGTCTTCAGCCCAACCAGGCTCAGGCTTCTCTTGCTGCAAGCCCGCTTTCCACACAAAACTGCATTTTTCTCCTCAAAAAAAAAAAGCCAAGGGCTGACAGCTAATGCCCTCCTTGGCTGAAATACCACTGCCAGCGCTGCACAAAGAGCATCTGTGCCTTAAAAGCTGAAGGAGAACTACAGGCGTTCTCTTCTCCCCTTGCCCCCGGGGCTGGGGAAGCATCACTGGGATCACCGCGCTCAAAGAAATAAAAAACCAACCACGTCTCACACTCGAGTCGCAACTGCAGCTTTGAAAGGGCCTCCAGGAAACCCTTCTCTTTAGAGAAGAGCAAAATACCGGAAATCTGCTTTTTATCCCCCAAATTCCTGCTTCGACCGAATGGCATCGCCTGCCGCCGCGCAGCAGCGACGCTCGGGGAAGCTCACACCTCCCACTCGCCAGCCAATTTAACGAGCAAAAGGAACAAACGTTCCCATCTGGGAATGAGCTTTTTCTGGCCCCCGAGTACTTTGTCCTTCGCCGCCGCTGCCAGGTGCCTGGAAAACATCAAAGCATCGAAACTGGGCTGGGAAAGGGGATGGCGAGATCACTTTTGAGTTTCGGAGCAGAGAGTGTTGTTCCATCTCAAGAAAACTTCTCCAAATTATTATTTTGCTGCAGCGTTTTTTTTGTCCCAGCAGGAGAGAGAGGGATTTTTGACTGTCCTGCCTCAGTTTACCTGTCTCAGTGCAACTCCTCCAGTTAGAAAGAAAAATCTTTCCCTGGGGAAGCGTTGGTGTAATTGAGGATGAGGAAAAGTACAAAGCAGAGGTTCACGTCCGGCTTTGAGTCCTCCCGGTGCCAGGGGAGGCCAAAAGCATCGCACGAGCACGCAAACTTCCCACCTCGGCCCCCTCGTCCCGTCACACGCAAGCTGGACTGGCCACCAGCAGCAGGAGGGAGGATTAATGTAATTAATCTCGAGCAAAGTGTAATTAATAACACTGATCCCAGTGTTATAAGGGGATGAGGGGCCAAACTGGGGGAGCTGCTCTGGTGACGGAGCAGGCAAACCCCCTCCTTGCCCCTCTCCATCTCCATCCTACCCAGTCGAAGCCACCGGTCCTGTGGCTCCCTCCTTTGCTATCGTGGGGGTCAGCACCGTACCCTGCGGGGACCCCTCTGGCTCCTGAGCCAGGATTTGGGCTGTGACGGGGACTGGACCCGGGAGAGGACACATCTCCAGAGCCCCAAAGTGGGGCTGTGAGGGGGGGACACACGCAGGTCACAGCTGAGCATCACCAGGACGTGACCGTCATCCCTTGCTGGCGGAGACGCAAATTCCTCTCAGTCTTTCCCGTGAGCTGTAATTTCAGGGCAGATTAATTAATTCCCCACCTCTCGTTTGCCCCCGAGAGCAGCTCCTGCAGCCGGGTCCCATGGGTGCAGCGGGGGGGCGGACAGGCCCTCCCCCAGGCTAAGGAAATGCAGAAAGATGGGGGGACCACCCAGCCACCTCCTGCCTGCACCCCAACACCAGGCGCATCCGCACAAGCGCCCGGTGGGACAATAGCTGAGGTGACCGGGTGGCATGGGCCTCTGTGGGGACAGTGGCCTTTGTCCCCCTGCTCTGAAGGGCCACAGCATCACCAGGGGTCACATTGAGATGCGGAGGAGGGGACAAGGAGGGGGGGTCTGGTGGGGAGACCCCCAACAGGCATCGCCCAGGTGCCTCCCTCCCACACCCACCTTGGGTACCCCTCACCTCCCCCTTTGAGCCCCCACCCCTCCGCCTTGCAGATGCCTTACACCCCCCTTCAGCGGCCTGCTGCCCCCCCTCCTTGCACACCCCCAGCACCCCATTTTAGACACCTACCACCCTCCTTACCCCCTCCAACCTTGCAGATGCCCTTCACTCCCCTTTCCATGGCCCTCACAGCCCCCCCCCTCCCCCCCCCGTGCAGATGCTTTGCCTCCCCCATTTGCCCCCACCCCCTGCTCCCCCTGTGTTTCCTCCCTGCCATGGGAAATGCCGCAGTGAGCAGCCATGGAGCATCCTCCAGCCACACCGGCGGCATGGCCCGCCCGGGGGTACCGGGCATCCCCCTCCCTGCCCTGGTGCCGCTGCCCCCCACCTGACAGCTGAGGACCCCATCGGCCCATTGCTGCCAGCGGGCATGGCGGGGCTGGGGGGAGATAATTGCTTGATAACGATACTCTTAAGACATCCAAACAAAACACCAACAAAAATCACTACGATCACAAAAATGAATAGGTTTCGCAATAGGCTTTGCAGCCGTCAGCTCAGGGCAAACTCAAAGCCATGCAAGATTTTGTTCAACCATCCGACTTCTATTGCCTCTCGTAGATTTCTGCCATCCAAGTAGAAGGCAAATTAATTTTTCTTATTTTCTCTTTTGACTGATTCCCTGTCCAATCAATACACCAAGGAGTAGATCGCATGTAATGCCATTCTCCGTGTTCTGCCGTCTTCCAAACGGAAGGGAACTGCATTCGAGAAAGTGCTCGAAAGCCCAGCAGTTATCACCTCTGTTTTGGACCCGCGCTTCAAGGAGATGCAGTTTCTCAGCCCCAGCCTGAGAAGCGAGCTGCACCAGCCAGTGAGAAACACGCTGTTGTGGGTTTGCAACCACTAGTCCCCATCTGCCACCCAGTCTGGGGTGCCAAACTCGGATTCCAAAGCCACAGGCGCAGATGCCGGCAGCCAGCTGCCTGCTCGCAAGGACCCATGCACCAGCGCCCCATCTCAGAGCATCTATGACATCCTTTTGGGGTAGGACCCATGGAGAGCATACCCGAGATCCACCAGCAACTGGAAAACTACATCCCGGAGCCCCTCTGCAAGCACAGCACCAGCTGCTGCGCTGGTGGAAGAAGAATGAGCATCGCTTCCCGGCCGTGGGGCGGCTGAGCCGGCAGTACCTCGCCATCCCCACCAC